>NC_092337.1:226880000-227480000 GCF_046630445.1 Rutidosis leptorrhynchoides | reverse complement strand
CTATACAGGGTTGAGGTTGATTCCAAAATATATATAGTTTGAGTTGTGATCAATACTGAGATACGTATACACCGGGTCGTGGATTGATTCAAGATAATATTTATCGATTTATTTCTGTACATCTAACTGTGGACAACTAGTTGTAGGTTACTAACGAGGACAGCTGACTTAATAAACTTAAAACATCAAAATATATTAAAAGTGTTGTAAATATATTTTGAACATACTTTAATATATATGTATATATTGTTATAGGTTCGTGAATCAACAGTGGCCAAGTCTTACTTCTCGACGAAGTAAAAATCTGTGAAAGTGAGTTATAGTCCCACTTTTAAAATCTAATATTTTTGGGATGAGAATACATGCAGGTTTTATAAATGATTTACAAAATAGAAACAAGTACGTGAAACTACATTCTATGGTTGAATTATCAAAATCGAATATGCCCCTTTTTATTAAGTCTGGTTATCTAAGAATTAGGGAACAGACACCCTTATTGACGCGAATCCTAAAGATAGATCTATTGGGCCTAACAAACCCCATCCAAAGTACCGGATGCTTTAGTACTTCGAAATTTATATCATATCCGAAGGGTGTCCCGGAATGATGGGGATATTCTTATATATGCATCTTGTTAATGTCGGTTACCAGGTGTTCACCATATGAATGACTTTTATCTCTATATATGGGATGTGTATTGAAATATGAAATCTTGTGGTCTATTATTATGATTTGATATATATAGGTTAAACGTATAACTCACCAACATTTTTGTTGACGTTTTAAGCATGTTTATTCTCAGGTGATTATTAAGAGCTTCCGCTGTCGCATACTTAAATAAGGACGAGATTTGGAGTCCATGCTTGTATGATATTGTGTAAAAACTGCATTCAAGAAACTTATTTTGTTGTAACATATTTGTATTGTAAACCATTATGTAATGGTCGTGTGTAAACAGGATATTTTAGATTATCATTATTTGATAATCTACGTAAAGCTTTTTAAACCTTTATTGATAAAATAAAGGTTATGGTTTGTTTTAAAATGAATGCAGTCTTTGAAAAACGTCTCATATAGAGGTCAAAACCTCGCAACGAAATCAATTAATATGGAACGTTTTTAATCAATAAGAACGGGACATTTCGGTTGGTATCAGAGCGTTGGTCTTAGAGAACCAGAATTTTGCATTAGTGTGTCTTATCGAGTTTGTTAGGATGCATTAGTGAGTCTGAACTTCGACCGTGTTTACTTGAAAAATGATTGCTTAACAAATTTTGTTGAAAACTATATATTTTTAACATGTGAATATTATGTGATATATTACTCTCTTAACGCGTTTGATATTATGTGATAGATGTCTACCTCTAGAACAAGTCCCATTGACTCACCTAATAATAATGAAGAGTCAAATGTAAATTGGAATGATTCGTGGACTGATTCACAAGTTCCCGAAGAGGAACCGGAAGAAGAGTCGGAACCGGAAGAAGAATCGGAACCGGATGAAGAAATAGAACTGGTGGGGGAAATATTAAAACGGTTAAGTAAAAGAAAATCCTCAACCAACCGACCAAGGTTAATTATGGTCAATGGTGTTTCCGCCAAGGAAGCAAAATATTGGGAGGATTACCAATTCTCCGATGAATCGGATTCCGACGAGAATTCTGATGATGTTATAGAAATTACCCCAACTGAATTTAAAAAGGCAAAAGAAAATAATATGGGAAAGGGCATAAAAATAGAGAAATCTAATTCCAACCCCGATGAACTTTATATGTATCGTCAACCCCCGAAGTCCTTAAGTTGCAACAATGACCCGGGAACCTCTAAACCACCAGGTTTTTCTAAACCAATGTGGAAAACGACGGCTCGTATTAGGGGAACATCATATATCCCTAGAAACTTGGCAAAACGAACCAAAACCGAAGAAGAAGAAACAAGCGAGTCGAAATAAGATAGTTGTATTCATGTGGTGTAATATATGTAATATAGTGTGCTTATGCTTTATGATATATGTAAAAATTGCTTGTATTAATAAGTATTTTTTTTATGAATCTAACTCTTGTCTATTTTACAGTATAAAAACACAAAATGGATAGACAACCCAATATTTTAAGAGACCTACCCGGAGACATGATTGATGAAATCTTGTCTAAAGTCGGTCAGAATTCTTTGGCACAACTATTTAAGGCGAGATCAGTTTGTAAGACATTCGAAGAACGTTCTAAGAATGCCTTGGTTTATAAAAGGCTTTCGTTCGAAAGATGGGGGATATCACATTGGGAAATCCATAAGTTACGATGTGTTTACTTTGACGCATATATTGCGGGGAACCCAAATGCTATTTTACGCAATGGGTTAAGAAATTATTTTGACTCAATATATCCGAATATTGGACTTCGTGATTTAGAAAAAGCTGCTAACATGCAACATAAAGAAGCATGTTATGCTTACGGATTAGTAATGTTCGCTTCTCACTAAAGTGAGAACAAGAACATCGGGCTACAACTATTAAATAAAACGTTCCCACAAGTGACGGAGTCGGTAATTGGGGTAAGAAATGAGGTTTTTAGATTGTTACGGGACTGTTGGACATTACGTAACCCTCGTCCCTTTGACGACGTTACAACACGATGTCTTATCAACGGCCATAACGGTTATGTTCCACATGACCAAGGATGGGAAGTAATCCTAGTAAAACCAGAATGCATGACTTGTTTCTGGACGTATGAATTACGTGTCTTTATTGCCTTTGCTGAACGACTTGTGTACTAGCTAGAATTATCTTCACAACCATCTTGTATCAAATTTATTGTGTGCTATATTTCATGCTATATGTAAAATAAGCGGTATTGTAAGTTTGTAAAATATTGTGTAAAAGTTTGAACGCGAAATATTATAATCAGCTTTTCATATAGAATTGTAGTAGTTGAATTGTATATTAGCTACTAAGTATGAACTTAACGGGTAGGTACTACCCGAATTTAAACTTATAAAACGCTAATATGAAGAAAAAGCTTTTATAAATGAGTTCATATTATGCTACGAAATACTATTAACTACTCTTAATATTCTGTATGATTAACTTGTTCCATTTGACTATTTTGAAGGAAATGGCACCGACTACTCGACACACCGTGAATATGAATGAAGAGGAATTCCGTACTTTTCTAGCTTCAAACATAGCCGCAGTACAGGCTGCGCTACATACCAACAATAACCTTGGATCTAGCAGTACAGGAAATCGTGTAGGATGCACCTACAAAGAATTCACTGCCTGCAAACCTTTGGAATTTGATGGAACCGAAGGACCGATCGGATTGAAACGGTGGACCGAGAAGGTCGAATCGGTGTTTGCCATAAGTAAGTGTACTGAAGAGGACAAAGTGAAGTACGCTACGCATACCTTCACAGGTTCTGCGTTAACATGGTGGAATACCTATCTAGAGCAAGTGGGACAAGACGATGCGTACGCACTACCGTGGTCAGCATTCAAGCACTTGATGAACGAGAAATACCGTCCCAGAACCGAGGTCAATAATCTCAAGACAGAACTTAGAGGGTTACGAACCCAAGGATTTGATATTACCACGTACGAAAGACGATTCACAGAATTGTGTCTATTGTGTCCGGGAGCATTCGAAGATGAGGAAGAGAAGATCGACGCGTTTGTGAAAGGATTACTGGAAAGAATCCAAGAAGATATAAGTTCACACGAGCCCGCCTCCATACAACAGGCATGTAGAATGGCTCACAAACTAGTGAACCAGATTGAAGAAAGAATTAAAGAACAGACTGCTGAAGAGGCCAATGTGAAGCAAGTCAAAAGAAAGTGGGAGGAAAACGGTGATAAGAATCACCAATACAACAACAACAGCAATTACAACAATAATCGCAACAATTATCCCAACAATCGCAACATCAATCGCAACTACAACAAACGGCCCAACAACAACAACAACAATAACAACAGCAACTACAACAATCATCCCAACAACAATAATAACCGCAACAACAACAACAATCAGAAGCAGCTATGCCAAAGGTGTGAAAAGTATTACTCGAGGTTCTGCACCAAATTTTGCAACAAGTGTAAAAGAAATGGTCATAGCGCGGCGAAGTGTGAGGTCTACGGAAGAGGGGTTAATAGAACGAAAGGAACAAATGGTGTCAGAACGAGTAATGGCGGAGCAAGTAGTGTCGGAGCAAGTTATGCCAATGTAGTTTGTTATAAATGTGGAAAACCGGGCCACATTATTAGAAATTGCCCAAACCAGGAGAACACGAATGGACAAGGCCGCGGAAGAGTTTTCAATATTAATGCGGCAGAGGCACAGGAAGACCTGGAGCTTGTTACGGGTACGTTTCTTATTGACAATAAATCTGCTTACGTTTTATTTGATTCGGGTGCGGATAGAAGCTATATGAGTAGAGATTTTTGTGCTAAATTAAGTTGTCCATTGACGCCTTTGGATAGTAAATTTTTACTCGAATTAGCAAATGGTAAATTAATTTCAGCAGATAATATATGTCGGAATCGAGAAATTAAACTGGTTAGCGAAACATTTAAGATTGATTTGATACCAGTAGAGTTAGGGAGTTTTGATGTGATAATCGGTATGGACTGGTTGAAAGAAGTGAAAGCAGAGATCGTTTGTTACAAAAATGCAATTCGCATTATACGAGAAAAAGGAAAACCCTTAATGGTGTATGGAGAAAAGGGCAACACGAAGCTACATCTTATTAGTAATTTGAAGGCACAAAAACTAATAAGAAAAGGTTGCTATGCTGTTCTAGCACACGTCGAGAAAGTACAAACTGAAGAAAAGAGCATCAATGATGTTCCCGTCGCAAAAGAATTTCCCGATGTATTTCCGAAAGAATTACCGGGATTACCCCCACATCGATCCGTTGAATTTCAAATAGATCTTGTACCAGGAGCTGCACCAATAGCTCGTGCTCCTTACAGACTCGCACCCGGCGAGATGAAAGAACTGCAAAGCCAATTATAAGAACTTTTAGAGCGTGGTTTCATTCGACCAAGAACATCACCGTGGGGAGCTCCTGTTTTGTTTGTCAAGAAGAAAGATGGTACATTCAGGTTGTGTATCGACTATCGAGAGTTGAACAAACTTACCATCAATAACCGCTACCCACTACCGAGAATCGACGACTTATTTGATCAACTACAAGGCTCGTCTGTTTATTCAAAGATTGACTTACGTTCCGGGTATCATCAAATGCGGGTGAAAGAAGATGATATTCCAAAGACTGCTTTCAGAACACGTTACGGTCATTACGAGTTTATGGTCATGCCGTTTGGTTTAACTAATGCACCAGCTATGTTCATGGACCTTATGAACCGAGTGTGTGGACCATACCTTGACAAGTTTGTCATTGTTTTCATTGATGACATACTTATTTACTCAAAGAATGACCAAGAACACGGTGAACATTTGAGAAAGGTGTTAGAAGTATTGAGGAAGGAAGAATTGTACGCTAAGTTTTCAAAGTGTGCATTTTGGTTGGAAGAAGTTCAATTCCTCGATCACATAGTGAACAAAGAAGGTATTAAGGTGGATCCGGCAAAGATAGAAACTGTTGAAAAGTGGGAAACCCCGAAAACTCCGAAACACATACGCCAGTTTTTAGGACTAGCTGGTTACTACAGAAGGTTCATCCAAGACTTTTCCAGAATAGCAAAACCCTTGACTGTATTAACGCATAAAGGGCAGAAATTTGAATGGAATGATGAACAAGAGAAAGCGTTTCAGTTATTGAAGAAAAAGCTAACTACGGCACCTATATTGTCATTGCCTGAAGGGAATGATGATTTTGTGATTTATTGTGACGCATCAAAGCAAGGTCTCGGTTGTGTATTAATGCAACGAACGAAGGTGATTGCTTATGCGTCTAGACAATTGAAGATTCACGAACAAAATTATACGACGCATGATTTGGAATTAGGCGCGGTTGTTTTTGCATTAAAGACTTGGAGGCACTACTTATATGGGGTCAAAAGTATTATATATACCGACCACAAAAGTCTTCAACACATATTTAATCAGAAACAACTGAATATGAGGCAGCGTAGGTGGATTGAATTGTTGAATGATTACGACTTTGAGATTCGTTACCACCTGGGGAAGGCAAATGTGGTAGCCGATGCCTTGAGCAGAAAGGACAGAGAACCCATTCGAGTAAAATCTATGAATATAATGATTCATAATAACCTTACTACTCAAATAAAGGAGGCGCAACAAGGAGTTTTAAAAGAAGGAAATTTAAAGGATGAAATACCCAAAGGATCGGAGCAGCATCTTAATATTCGGGAAGACGGAACCCGATATAGGGCTGAAAGGATTTGGGTACCAAAATTTGGAGATATGAGAGAAATGGTACTTAGAGAAGCTCATAAAACCAGATACTCAATACATCCTAGAACGGGGAAGATGTACAAGGATCTCAAGAAACATTTTTGGTGGCCGGGTATGAAAGCCGATGTTGCTAAATACGTAGGAGAATGTTTAACGTGTTCTAAGGTCAAAGCTGAGCATCAGAAACCATCAGGTCTACTTCAACAACCCGAAATCCCAGAATAGAAATGGGAAAACATTACCATGGATTTCATCACTAAATTGCCAAGGACTGCAAGTGGTTTTGATACTATTTGGGTAATAGTTGATCTTCTCACCAAATCAGCACACTTCCTGCCAATAAGAGAAGATGACAAGATAGAGAAGTTAGCACGACTGTATTTGAAAGAAGTCGTCTCCAGACATGGAATACCAATCTCTATTATCTCTGATAGGGATGGCATATTTATTTCAAGATTCTGGCAGACATTACAGCAAGCATTAGGAACTCGTCTAGACATGAGTACTGCCTATCATCCACAAACTGATGGGCAGAGCGAAAGGACGATACAAACGCTTGAAGACATGCTACGAGCATGTGTTATTGATTTCGGAAACAGTTGGGATCGACATCTACCGTTAGCAGAATTTTCCTACAACAACAGCTACCATTCAAGCATTGAGATGGCGCCGTTTGAAGCACTTTATGGTAGAAAGTGCAGGTCTCCGATTTGTTGGAGTGAAGTAGGGGATAGACAGATTACGGGTCCGGAGATTATACAAAAAACTACCGAGAAGATCATCCAAATTCAAAAACGGTTGAAAACCGCCCAAAGTCGACAAAAGAGCTACGCTGACATTAAAAGAAAAGATATAGAATTTGAAATTGGAGAGATGGTCATGCTTAAAGTTGCACCTTGGAAAGGCGTTGTTCGATTTGGTAAACGAGAGAAATTAAATCCAAGGTATATTGGACCATTCAAGATTATTGATCGTGTCGGACCAGTAGCTTACCGACTTGAGTTACCTCAACAACTCGCGGCTGTATATAACACTTTCCACGTCTCGAATTTGAAGAAATATTTTGCTAAAGAAGATCTCACTATTCTGTTAGATGAAATCCAAATCAACGAAAAACTCCAATTCATCGAAGAACCCGTCGAAATAATGGATCGTGAGGTTAAAAGACTTAAGCAAAAAAAGATACCAATTGTTAAGGTTCGATGGAATGCTCGTAGAGGACCCGAGTTCACCTGGGAGTGTGAATATCAGATGAAGAAGAAATACCCGCATCTATTTCCAGAAGATTCGTCAACACCTTCAACAGCTTAAAATTTCGGGACGAAATTTATTTAACGGGTAGGTACTGTAGTGACCCGAACTTTTCCATGTTTATACATATTAATTGAGATTGATATTTACATGATTAAATGTTTCCAACATGTTAAGCAATCAAACTTGTTAAGACTTGATTAATTGAAATATGTTTCATATAGACAATTGACCACCCAAGTTGACCGGCGATTCACGAACGTTAAAACTTGTAAAAATGACATGACGATATATATATGGATATACATATGGTTAACATGAGATTATGATAAGTAAGTATCTCCATAAGTATATTAACAATGAGTTATATACATATAAACAAGACTACTAACTTAAGGATTTCGAAACGAGACATATATGTAACGATTATCGTTGTAACGACATTTAAATGTATATATATCATATTAAGATATATTAATATATCATAATATCATGATAATATAATAATTTAACATCTCATTAGATATAATAAACAATGGGTTAACAACATTAATTGAGATCGTTAACTTAAAGGTTTCAAAACAACACTTACATGCAACGACTAACGATGACTTAACGACTCAGTTAAAATGTATATACATGTAGTGAATTTAGATGTATTAAAATACTTTTGGAAGACTTCAAGACATATATCAAAACACTCATACTTAACGAAAATGGTTACAGTTACTTTCCCATTCTTTTCTTTCATCAAGAATTCTAGTCGTATTCTTACCCGTATTATACACAACTTCAAAACGTACTTACTATGGGTATATACCAATAGGAACTAGCATGGGATTCCACTCTTGATTATGTCATGTATGACTAATCAATTTTAACTTCTACCATGAGCTAGTCAACTAACTAGAACTCCTTTTAACCCCACTCACCACTCACCAATTACCACTCATCATTCACTCCATTTCACTTCCAATTCTCTTTCTAATTCTCTCTTAACACACACACACTATTATGAACGTATTTTTCCAGTAGTTAATCATCATCTTCATCAAAAATCACTTCAAGAATCAAGCTATAATCATCATAGGAAGAACACTTCAAGAACACTTCAAAAATCCCTTCAAGTTTACTAATTTACTTCCAAGCTTTCTAATCCATTCCAAGTAATCATCTAAGATCAAGAAACCTTTGTTATATACAGTAGGTTATCTTTCTTATTCAAGGTAATATTCATATTCAAACTTTGATTCAATTTCTATAACTATAAACTATCTTAATTCGAGTAAAAATCTTACTTGAACTTGTTTTTGTGTCATGATCCTACTTCAAGAACTTTCCAGCCATCCAAGATCCTTTAAAGCTAGATCATTTCTTGTCACTTCCAGTAGGTTTACCTACTAAACTTGTGGTAGTAATAATGTTCATAACATCATTCGATTCAAATATATAAAACTATCTTATTCGAAGGTTTAAACTCGTAATCACTATAACATAGTTTAGTTAATTCTAAACTTGTTCGCAAACAAAAGTTAATCCTTCTAACTTGACTTTTAAAATTAACTAATCACATGTTCTATATCTATATGATATGCTAACTTAATGATTTAAAACCTGGAAACACGAAAAACACCGTAAAACCGGATTTACGCCGTCGTAGTAACACCGCGGGCTGTTTTGGGTTAGTTAATTAAAAACTATGATAAACTTTGATTTAAAAGTTGTTATTCTGAGAAAATGATTTTTATTATGAACATGAAACTATATCCAAAAATTATGGTTAAACTCAAAGTGGAAGTATGTTTTCTAAAATGGTCATCTAGACGTCGTTCTTTCGACTGAAATGACTACCTTTACAAAAATGACTTGTAACTTATTTTTCCGACTATAAACCTATACTTTTTCTGTTTAGATTCATAAAATAGAGTTCAATATGAAACCATAGCAATTTGATTCACTCAAAACGGATTTAAAATGAAGAAGTTATGGGTAAAACAAGATTGGATAATTTTTCTCATTTTAGCTACGTGAAAATTGGTAACAAATCTATTCCAACCATAACTTAATCAACTTGTATTGTATATTATGTAATCTTGAGATACCATAGACACGTATACAATGTTTCGACCTATCATGTCGACACATCTATATATATTTCGGAACAACCATAGAGACTCTATATGTGAATGTTGGAGTTAGCTATACAGGGTTAAGGTTGATTCCAAAATATATATAGTTTGAGTTGTGATCAATACTGAGATACGTATACACTGGGTCGTGGATTGATTCAAGATAATATTTATCGATTTATTTCTGTACATCTAACTGTGGACAACTAGTTGTAGGTTACTAACGAGGACAGCTGACTTATTAAACTTAAAACATCAAAATATATTAAAAGTGTTGTAAATATATTTTGAACATACTTTAATATATATGTATATATTGTTATAGGTTCGTGAATCAACAGTGGCCAAGTCTTACTTCTCGACGAAGTAAAAATCTGTGAAAGTGAGTTATAGTCCCACTTTTAAAATCGAATATTTTTGGGATGAGAATACATGCAGGTTTTATAAATAATTTACAAAATAGACACAAGTACGTGAAACTACATTCTATGGTTGAATTATCAAAATCGAATATGTCCCTTTTTATTAAGTCTGGTTATCTAAGAATTAGGGAACAGACACCCTTATTGACGCGAATCCTAAAGATAGATCTATTGGGCCTAACAAACCCCATCCAAAGTACTGGATGCTTTAGTACTTTGAAATTTATATCATATCCGAAGGGTGTCCCAGAATGATGGGGATATTCTTATATATGCATCTTGTTAATGTCGGTTACCAGGTGTTCACCATATGAATGACTTTTATCTCTATGTATGGGATGTGTATTGAAATATGAAATCTTGTGGTCTATTATTATGATTTGATATATATAGGTTAAACCTATAACTCACCAACATTTTTGTTGACGTTTTAAGCATGTTTATTCTCAGGTGATTATTAAGAGCTTCCGCTGTCGCATACTTAAATAAGGACGAGATTTGGAGTCCATGCTTGTATGATATTGTGTAAAAACTGCATTCAAGAAACTTATTTTGTTGTAACATATTTGTATTGTAAACCATTATGTAATGGTCGTGTGTAAACAGGATATTTTAGATTATCATTATTTGATAATCTACGTAAAGCTTTTTAAACCTTTATTGATAAAATAAAGGTTATGGTTTGTTTTAAAATGAATGCAGTCTTTGAAAAACGTCTCATATAGAGGTCAAAACCTCGCAACGAAATCAATTAATATGGAACGTTTTTAATCAATAAGAACGGGACATTTCAGTACGTGTTGTACATAACCCTATTTTGCTAAGAACTTAATTTCTTTTCTTACATCGTCACCTTAAATGAATTCTATAAAATTTTCGTTGCTTGTCAATATAAAATTTTTCGTTGCTTATTCGTATCCAAGTCATCATGAAGACAGACAACTGTCGAAACTAAGAGATTCATGTGTGTGTATGTCATGAAGGCACTTACTACCATGTCATGCAGAGCCTTCGGGCATCCACAAACACTTAAACCATTCAAAATTACTGCGTTACCCAGGGATCTTATTCTTCACATCTGTCGGAGCGATGCTCTATCTTACATAACTCAAAGTCCTGACCTATTCCAAGGAAATTCTCATCTAGCGATATTAACATCATTAGTATTCCAACTTTAATATTAGCCATAACCTGTGTGGCATTCTGCAAAGTCAAGAAGCGATTAACTTCTCATCCTCATGCTCTATCCTTCATACCTCACTTTATAGCAACGGCTTCGAACGTAAACATTTTTGGGCCAAAGACTTAAGTTCGGATAATCATCAAAACTACATTTAATTCATTAGTTTTCATTACCTAATAACATGTCAACCGATGATTCAAAGATTTTTCACTCGACCTTTTTCAACTCGTAACCTCTGAAATACGAAAAACTATATTTATCAAAATTTTTACACGTTGATTTACACGTTGCTTATTTGTGCGGTCCTCACGAGATTTATGGACAAATGAAAGTACTAAAAACTTTTCTATCACTTACACGATTTATAAAATCATATATGTATAAATTTACCCTTACTTATTTTGGGTTAGCACATACTAAGTTATACCTTCAAGATGATTAAAAATCGCTCCTTTATTGAGTTGTTTTAAGTCAAATAATTTTGTGCAAATGGTACTCGTTATACATACTTCAAAATTTACCAAGAACTTCGTTCCATTTATGTTGTCGCATCAAACGTTTAAAGGTTTTTCAAAACTTCCTCGGTTGATTTTATTAAAGGTTTCCGTATTAGACTACACCATGTAGGGATCACACTTATTCTCTCCCTCCGTTAGGGATGAAGCTTACTATTAAAATCTTTGTTAAAAACGCTTGAGCCACTTTGGGTGGCAGATTTATAAAAAAAAAATTTGTTAGGAAGTCTTTGTACTCGAAAAATGTTCCTTTTAAGGTTAAACATGGCAAAATCGCGGGCCGATAAATCAGTTTTCTGAGGTACACTCAATGGTCACCCCATTGTAGGAAGGGCACTAGGTGGGTTTCTATTCTCAATATTTCACGGCTAATCGCAACATCCTCGTAAAAATCATCTCTATGAATTAGTAGGTTGAGGTACAAGGAATCATTTTGAGATTCTTTTCACTTAGAGTAAACCGTTCTTTACGACCAAGGTTCCACGTATCTTCTTGTCCACGCATCTCCTTAAGTATAAGGATAAATTCAGAACAAACCGCTCGAAGAGTTCACCCTGGTCCAAAGATCACACCTTTCGTGCGATTCTCTTTCAGAAATGTAAAGTAACATACTTTAGGAATCTATGAATCTTGTTATCCTCTTGAAAGGGACTGCTTAAAACATCTGTAATACGGATATGGTTACTCTACACATTCCTTTCTTAGTTGGTAGCAACTATATGTTTTTCTAGTTAATGTTAACCCTAACTTCAACATGTAACTGAAAGGATAAAGTTACATTATGGAACTTTTCTTTCATTCCATCTAAGGATAAGTTCACCTGCAGTATGGTAAACTGGGTGATATCCTTCATTGTTCGTTCAGACCGTCCTGAAGGCACTATAGATAATTATGGCTTGCATTACATATAAGTCCGATTATTCACTTTCAGCAAAAGTTTCAATTCATATAGTTAAATGAAACGTTCTTAAATATTGAGTTCTTTATGCCTATGGTCTCTTTCCGAAATCAAGGGGTTAGTAAAATCCGTGGCTAACACTATCCAGACATCAAATCACATGGTTATGATCACCATGTTTTCCATCCTACCTGTCAGCTTTGTATTGCGACATAAGCACTCAATGTTTTAGATGAGTTTAGTAACATTCATGATGTATTTCATGCATCCAGCTTACTAAAGATGCCTGTAAGGCTAAAAACATCATCTTTTATTTTGTGGATATATTTAGACAACATACTCTTGTTAACCAGAAATGAAATCAATTTGTTGATCTCCTAAGAGACTTAATTAATAGCATATACCTATTCTTACTTTTATACGCCAGAGTACCTTTCAAGGTAAATAGCTCACTTTTTAGCCCACGAATCTTTCGGAACTTTGATACGCTACTTCTTATTTAAATACGGCACCATTTTTTTTGTCACTCCTCAAATTTCGGGACGAAATTTCCATTAACAGGTGGGTAATGTAACGACCCGGCCTTTTCAACTTGCTTTTGTGCCTTGTGTTTTTGCGAAACTGCGTATTTGTACGTACTGTGTTACTTTATACTCTGGAAACTTGATTTACGTGGTTTACTTCCATTTATATGTTAAAACGTACCTTAGAGTACGTAGGATACATAACTTGATCATTGGAAGCCTTTATAACCGTTAGTGTTATTTGACGTTTCGAATAAACCGCGAACTTGCGCGCACGTTTAACTTTTGTCATAATCGGAATATTATGACTGCGAAATATTAATTATTATTTTATAATAATAATTACCTGGGTTTTTTGATGCTTAATTACGCGTAGTAATTTAATTATGCACAATAGTTAGTCTTGTTGGACTTTCTACCTTGTTGGGCTCAAGCCCACCCTACTCTAGCTAGTGACCCAATTAATTACCCTTGTCCATGTCATCAATCCTTGTCAAATTCCTTACTTATAAATACTAGCCCTTGTCCATGTCATCAATCCTTGTCAAATTCCTTGCTTATAAATACTAGCCCTTGTCCATGTCATCAATCCTTGTCAAATTCCTTGCTTATAAATACTAGCCATTTACCTCTCATTCAAATCACTTGCTCATTTGGTTTTCACACACACTTGTTATTTCTTTCTTCCCTTTCTAGTATTGCTTGTAAGTCTTCTTTTTCTTCTTCTTTTCCTTTCATTTTCGTAGCCATCATCATCATATTATGGAGATCAAAGTTCCTTTTAGCTTTGATCTTGCTTATATTTTGTTGATTCAAGCATGAATCTTTCAAGAACATGGAAGATTCAAGCTTTCTAGCTTTGAATCTTCACCAACTTTATAGATTCATCTTGCTTTTACTTTAATCTTGTTATTTTGTGATAAAGATTCAAACTTTTGTTTGTTATCTTCATATATCTTAAAGATCCAAGCTTTATGCTTCAAGATCTTCAAGAACACTAAAGGTTCAAGCTTTCTAGCTTTGTGACCTTATAAATTGTGTGAAAGGGATCCAAGCTCTCTAGCTTAGGGTTCCATCACCTCTTTTGACTTGGATCATGTTCATACTTGTTTGATTGATGTAAAGTTTGTAACTTTGTTTGTAAATAGGACTTGTAATTGTGTTAAGACTAAGGATATGATGTAACCTTGGTTCATCATCCATCTAAAACTCTTAAATGAGTTGTGTTACCACTTGGTCTTAACATATTGTGTATTGATGGTAGAATCTTGGTCAAAAGTGATGCTAAACCATCAACAAGTTGTACACTTGAACCTACAAGCATCAAGGATGAGAACCGTGATGAGCATCAAGCACCAAGAACCTCACCGGAGCACTTGTCCACTGATTTTCGTATCTGATAAAACCACCTGGGCTACTGGAAAGTTTATTTTCAGTTAGTTCGGTTCGAGTAGATGATTTTCCATTTAGGCCTCGTCTTAATCCGAGTTACGGTTTAGGATTTATGGCCCTCCGAGAGTCACTACACCCTATTAACGTTGTGCTGAAATATCTGACCTACTCGCACTTAAACCGTCTCCACGGACAAACGAAGACGAGTTAGGTTCTGAAAATTGGTCAGGGGTTAGGGGACTCACATACGGAGCCATATCCACTGACTATGCATCTTTTCGATTTACGTAGAGGTCGCAGCAGCTGACCAAAGTCAGCCTATTGTTTCGATCTCTATTCTTGTCGAACTTACTTAGCTTTTATGATGATGAATGATGATGATGATGACACTTAAACTTATTTTATGCACTATTAGAATTTATAAAAACAACCTACTGACCTAGTAACCCTTGATTTAGGTTGACGACCTTTCGGACCGACTTACTACTTGCGTACTTTCATTACCGACTTTACCGCTTTTATCACTGTGAGTTATAGCATTCCCTTTTTACTTTAACTTATTTTAGGAACTGAGAATACATGCGGATTTTATGTTTTACATACTAGGCACGAGTACTTAAACTTATATATGTGTGGGTTATACAACGGCATAAACATTCCCTTTAGCTCGGTAACGTTTAATCATTGGTTTTTGAACCATGAACGCGAATCTTAGATATGGATCCATAGGGTTTGACATCCCCACTCGGGCTAGTCACGCTAGCATTTAATGAGTGTTTAATACTTCGTAGACATACGCACTTGCCAAGTGTACTTTTAGGGGGTATAAACGTTAAGTTAGTTACCGAGTGCCCACGGTTATACATATACTTTATCATACTGATTTGAATTACTGATTTGAAACGCTTGTTTGAAGCACTGAAATCTCGTGGCCTACATTACATTACTGAATACAAACAAACTATAGCTCACCAACATTCGTGTTGACTTTTTAAGCATGTATTTCTCAGGTGTTTAGACGTTGTTGCTTCTGCTGTTAGCCTTGCTGTTCTAGTCTCGGTGTATAGACTTGCTGTTACAGACTTGCTGTGTTAGACTTCCGCTGCATTACTTAGAGATGTCTCAAGCATGAAACTTTTACTTTGCATTCCCAACTTATGTTATTTTCAAAACAATAGCTTTGTAATGACTTTAGTATCATGTACTCATGTTAATGTTTCCTATTCATCTTTTTTAAAACGTTATCTGTTCATGAATGCAAAACTGGTTTTCAAACAGCATATAGTGTTTGACCTTGTAATGATCCTGTTGTTGATGTACCGTACACGATGATTTTGTACGGGGCGTCACAACATTAGTGTGTCTAACCGTAGGGCGCATTAGTGAAGTCTAGTCTATAGCTGTGTGTCTTGGATGACTTTTATACACCATACCTGCACTATTTACTTCACAATGCTACATGTAGGGCTACACATTACACCACATACCTATACGCCTTATACCATACAACATGGACTTGGACTAAATACACTATATCACGAAACACATACGTACACATGAAGCCAGATTTAACTAAATTAAGTTGACTACGCCATCTTGAACTTATGGAGTGATGTCGAATGGAAATGTGAGATAGCGTAATGTAATGACCGGGATTACATTACGGTGACTCATATAGAAGTTCCGACATCGCAAAATAAGGAATTGGGGGCGAGTCAAGTAGGTTACTTGGATAAACACCGTTGTGAACACAAACTGTATAACCTTAAATATGAATAGAGACTTACACTGTGCAAACTAATTGTTATTATAACCTATAAGTAACTTGTAAGCTTGACACAACCCCTCACTGCCCGACACTTCCTGCCACCACCGATCACTACCCGACACCACAAAGACACTACATAAACACACTCGACATCTCATACCACTACTCAGTACTGTTTATCACTGCTACTACTACCCAACGCCGTCTCTTACCGCTAGTCACGACTGAACACTACTCCTCATTTCTTGCCATTATTAAATACTACTTACTACTACCCCTTGCTACTTGCTACTACTCACTACTACTCATCACAAATTACCACTACTAAGTACTACTCGTCACTACTAGCACCTCCACGTTTTACTAATCGCTATTGTGCATTGCAACTCATTTTTGATACGTCTTTAGAGGAGGAATTCCTGACAATGACCCGCACAATGCGTAGTAGATATTGCCCACTCGATTACCAACTCACCTATCATTCAGTCACCCACCGTCCATGATTTTGTTTTCCAACACGAGCCTACCGACTATTGACCATTATGCCTTATTTGGTGCGTTAGAATACATGTGTATATGCTTATGATGCGAGCATGCATTCTAATAACTGACCCGTCACTACTCTCATCACTGCTCATCACCATCTATCGCTACTTGTCACTACCACCACCACTCATTGTTACCATTAAGTACTAATTGTTACTGTATCCCTTCTCATTCTGTTCTACCGTGCTTTCCTTAAGCGGCAATCATTTTCATTATACCCACAAACATTACCAATCAACCTTGAACACATCGACATGAACTACATTTCATCTATTTTTTTCCGCAAGGCACATACATCTGGAATTTTGTACCAGCCCTTTTCGATTAAACACCAGATTTCGTTTGAGTCACCATTACACTTATTTCATTTTCATTTCTCCATGAAATTCATCACGTTCTCAGTCATGAACCATAATGTTTATATATGCTGTCAACACCGGTGCTGAGAGAAACCTTACGCTAGAGAAGTTTGGTCGCAATGTTTATAACCCTCTACCTTTCTTAGACAACGTGTACTCTATAGAACTATTAAATCAGGAATTTTTAACCCCGTGGTTGAAACAAACTTGTTATCTGACGATACAACCAAGGCAGCTATGACTAGAAGGCTATTCAAATTCCTTTCACCGGCGGTAATGGTGTACGGAGAGGAGATTAGTACACCGTCATGTTACATTAATTACTCTAAGGTCCAGAAGTACATGAGATGAGAATATCTCGCAATTCTGGCACATGTGAGTAAAGAGGATCAGACATTTAAGAAACCCGAATATTTCCCAACTATTAGAGATTTCCCTGAGGTTACACGTCCACCCCATCATGAAGTCGAGTTTTGGATTGATTTGGTGCCAGCAGCTGCACCCGTTACGCGTACAATATACGGACTTGCACCTTTAGAACTACAAGAGCTTCCCGTGGTGAAGAACATCAGAGTTGTAATACCCTAATTTGTGACCGATACTAGGAGGTGGGTCACATAGCCATGAATTTCCGAGTTGGAGCTCCAGTCTTATTTGTTAAGAAGAAGGACGGGTCGATGAGATCGTGTATTGACTATAGAGAATTGAACGAGTTGACAATCAAGAATCGGTACCCGCTACCGAGGATTGATGACTTATTTGATCAACTGCAGGGATCTAGTTGTTATTCGAAGATTGATTTGAGATCCGAGTATCACCAATTGAGAGTCAAAGAAGCTGATGTCCCGAAGACGGCATTTAGAACACGTTATAGACATTATGAGTTTACAGTAATGTCGTTTGGCTTGACGAACGCACCAGCAGTGTTCATGGAACTCATGAACCGTGTGTGTAAGCCATACCTAGATAAATTTGTCATTGTATTTATTGATGATATATTGGTGTACTCCAAGAACAAAGAAGAGCACGAGCAGCATCTACGTTCGATATTGACTATGCTTAGGGAAGAGCAGTTGTATGCAAAGTTCTCTAAGTGTGACTTTTGGTTACCAGAAATACAATTTCTTGGCCATGCTGTAGGGGCCAATGGAATACAGGTCAATCCAGCAAAGATTGAGTCGGTTAAGAATTGGGAAACTTCAAAGACGCCAATGCAGATTAGGCAATTTTTGGGTCTATTCGGTTACTACATGAGATTCATTGAAGGATTCTCTAAGATCGCCTGACAAATAACCGCGTTGACTCATAAGGGCAAGAAGTTGAGTGGTCAGAACCACAAGAGACTGCATTTCAGTTGTTGAAAGAGAAGTTAACGGCTGCACCAGTATTGTCTCTACCCGAGGGAAGTGAAGATTTTGTTGTTTATTGTGATACCTCACGTCAAGAAATGGGTTGCGTGCTTATGCAGCGAAATAAGGTTATTGCTTATGGATCACGTCAGTTAAAGATTCACGAGCAGAACTACACTACGCACGACCTTGAACTAGGAGATGTTGTCTTTGCACTTAAAATGTGGAGACACTACCTGCTTGGAACCAAATTTACCATCTTCACCGACCATAAGAGCCTACAGCACATATTTGATCGAAAACATCTTAACATGAGACAACGACGTTGGATAGAGCTACTTAACGATTATAACTGCGAACTTCAATACCATCCGGGCAAGGCGAATGTTGTGGCGGATGCTTTAAGCAGAAAAGAGTGAGAGAAACCTCTCAGGGTTAAAGCGTTTAACATAGTTGTACGTACGAATCTCACATCACAGATCCGCGAAGCACAACAAGAGGCCGTCAAACAAGAAAATGTCGATGTTGAATTTCTCAGAGGAATGGATAAGAAAATTGATATCAAGGAGGATGGAACACGGTATTTTGATAATCGAATTTAGGTACCAAAATTTGGTGGATTGAGAGAACTAGTGTTGGAGGAAGCACACAAGCCAAGATACTCAATTCATCCGGGATCAGATAAGATGTACAATGATTTGAAGGCATTTTATTGGTGGCCGAATTTGAAAGCTTATATTGCTACTTTTGTTGGGAAGTGTTTAACTTGCGCTAAGGTCAAGGCTGAACATCAGAAGCCATCAGGATTACTGATTCAACCAGAGATTCCCCAGTGGAAGTGGGAAGGAATTTCCATGGACTTCATTACGAAACTGCCAAGAACAGCGGGAGGTCACGATACTATTTGGGTTATTGTGGATCGTCTCACTAAGTCTGCACACTTCTTACCGATAAGAGAAACTGATAAAATGAAGAAGTTGGCTCAGATCTACATTAAGGAAGTCGTCTCTAGGCATGGAGTGCCTATATCTATTATATCCGATCGCGACAGCAGATTTACTTCCAGATTTTTGGCAATCATTACAGAAAGCGATGGGGACTCATTTAGATATGAGTACAACATATCACCCCCAGACCGATGGCCAGAGCGAAAGGACTATTCAGACTTTTGAAGACGTGTTGCGAGCATGTGTCATTGATTTTGGGAACGGATGGGATAAGTATTTACCATTAGCCATGTTCTCATACAACAACCATTATCATGCGAGCATTAAAGCTGCACCTTTCGAGGCATTGTATGGAAGAAAGTGTAGATCACCCGTTTGTTGGAGCGAGTTGGGTGATAGTCAGTTGACAGGTCATGAGATTATTCAGGAGACAACTAAAAAAGTTCTACAGATTCAGGAACGGTTAAGAACAGCTCAAAGTCGTCAAAAGAGTTACGTCGATGTTAGACGAAAGGACATAGAGTTCCAAGTTGGTGACAAGGTTATGCTTAAAGTATCACCTTGGAAGGGTGTTATGCGATTTGGGAAACGAGGTAAACTGAGTCCTAGATAGGTTGGACAGTTCGAGATAACTGAAAGAGTTGGACTGATAACTTACAGATTGGAACTGCCACAAGCACTCAGCGGTATTCACGACGTTTTTCATGTATCCAATCTAAAGAAGTGCCTAGCCGATGATAACTTGATTATTCCTTTAGAGGAACTATGTATCGACGACAAACTTCATTTCATTGAGGAACCTGTTGAAATCTTGGGCCGTGAGGTCAAACAGTTGAAGCAAAACAGAATTTCTATCCTTAAAGTTCGGTGGAACGCGAGAAGAGGACCAGAGTTCATGTGGGAGCGTGAAGACCAGATGAGGCTGAAATATCCGCAATTGTTTCCCGAGAAAACTACTTCGACGGACGATTACTAAAATTTCGGGACAAAATTTTCAATAACAGGTGGGTAATGTAACAACCCTGATTTTTCCGTTACTTCCGTTAACTTTTCGTTAATTATTTAACGGCGATTATTTAACTTTTGTGTGTTTATGTGTAATAAATGCATACTTGATCTTTGGAGGGTTACAATAATTAATATGGGTTGATATTAATTCAAATAAATATCTCGGATAATGAAATACGATAAAAACGATACGATTTTGATAATAGCTTTTTGAGCAACGAAACGCTCGGGTTTATTTTAATAATTAATTTTATTAATTATGAACTTTTTAAAATATTTAATTTATTGAGTTTTTAATAAGTTAAGCGATTGATTGCGTTTAACGATCGGGTTAGCGTTCCGGGCCTTCGGTACGACTAAACGACACTTAAAACGGACCACGATTACACGGAATTGCAAAATGAGAGCCCGGGAATTACCCCACTTGGGCCAATCGGCCGACCCCATGTCCCCTCCCCTTTTAATTTTGTTGTTGGGCTTAATGGACTAGTGTTTGCCTTTATATTAGTCCATGATAATTAATTAAGGCCCTAAGCTAAGTTATAACTAGTAAATTATTTTCCTGGAACCCTCATTCACACAAAATTAGGTCGACACTTGCTTCCCTCTCTTTCTCCTTGCTGCCGTCGCTACCACACACACACACATACTCAAACTTCAATTTTTGATCAAACCTTAAGAACAAACGTTGTAATTCTCGATCTCCTCTACGTGTTGGTATAAACAATTTTGTGATCAAAGGTATATTTACATAAACCCTAATCTTTAAAATCAGATTTTTGTTAAGGTTTCGTGGATTAGGTTGTCTATTGCTCAAGTCTTGATGTTTGATGAATACTAGATGCGATAAATTGCTCGTTGTGATTGTTTAATGCAAAAACCGAATTGTTTATTGTGTGATCAGTAAATTTTGATTTTTCAAATGTTAATTATTATATTATAATCAGATTCCTTGCGAAAAACTATTGAGTTTAGGCTTTGGAATCACCTAATTTCGTTTCCGTATGCTCTAGTTATGTCAATTTGAATTAACGTTGTGATTTTGTTGTGTAATCAGAAAACTGGAATTGAATGATCACGAATTGGTATGTGAAACTTATACCACTAGAAATATAATTTAAAAACACACACTTTAGACTAGGATATCATGTCGTTTGCTTATGTATAGCCCGAGATATGCTTGAATTAGTATAAAAGTAGTTTTATACGGCACTTGCGTGAAAATAACCTTGTATGATAAAATGTGTTAACTTTTGTGATTAAAGCTTTCATATTTGAAAAGTAGACAAAAATTAATTCTTCTTTCATGTGGATATCATAGGCTAATTGTATCTAGATCTTCGGATAATCGCGTGCGAATGTGAGTAACTAAATGAGAATCGAATCTGTAAATTGCTCACGGTTTTGTACTCTGT
The DNA here is from genome assembly GCF_046630445.1 of Rutidosis leptorrhynchoides. Classification (NCBI taxonomy): domain Eukaryota; kingdom Viridiplantae; phylum Streptophyta; class Magnoliopsida; order Asterales; family Asteraceae; genus Rutidosis; species Rutidosis leptorrhynchoides. Next base: position 227,457,920 of record NC_092337.1, on the reverse strand, counting down.
GGATTGTGTATATTGAATGAGAATGTATTCTTCTGGAAAATAAAACCTAACATGATATGTGACTTATTATTAGTTTATGTCAATCTCTGAAACCTTATGCATTGGGCACAATAGAGCTATACTTTATGTGAATTATGATTTAAGCTGAAAACTGAATGTTCAACTTGCACGAATAAACTGTACAAATTGGCTAAATAAAAGTTGCTAGATTTTTTATATGTGTTATATTAACTTGTTAGTGAACTATGGCCACTGGTCTTGTATCAATTAGATGTTCCTAACTCCGGTTATAGCCAAAACCAAATCAGTGCGCGGTCAGAAACTGACTTGGTAAACCCCAAATGTACCCCTTCTGATTCCTGACTTTTAATTGTCGTATGAGACCCTATTAGGACTTTTTCAAATTTATTTTAAGTGTAGTTATGATCTGAAGTTTTCCATGTTTGCATGAATTATTTACTATGAGATAATGTGCTAAGTATGCTACGTGTTCATGAACTTTGTGCATAACGATAAACTGAAATTGTGAAAATGATTATTCATGACCTAAAGCTTATTGTATGACTTAGGTTTGTCATGTTGACCAATATTTGACATGAACCTACTGATGTGGACTTTAGTTGACCACATTGACCAAGTTTGACTTTCGGTTTGACTTCGGTTGACTTTGTTTGACTTGCATGATATAGTTGACTTTTACTTTGAAACGCGTCGAGTCGAGCAATAAGACAACGTACACTATGAAACCACACTTATATAAGATACATATATTGACCAACCTACATACGTATACTTAGGTTACACTACTCGGGTCTAAACCGTACAAGTCATTTGTCTTTCATTCCGAGCTTTAATCAAAGGTGAGTCTACAGTCCCGCTTTTTACATGTTTTCAGGGATGAGAATACACGCTGTTATATTTACATTTTCAATTACTTTGTATTGACATGAGTACTACACAAATGCATACTGAGTTTTGTACAAAAAGCCTCTAGCTTGAATACTTTTAATACCATCGGTGTAAGCACAATTTAGATGGACGGATCCGTTAGGTTGACAACCTCACCCACTATAAAAGCAGTGGTGCATTTATTTTGAACATTAGATACACTCGTACAGGTGTATAACATTTTAGGAGGTAAAGGAGGGTATAGTGGCTTCTATACTCGGGTTAATGCTAGTATTCAGGTGCTCGGTGTATGCAACGATAGAATCTCGTGGTCAAGGAAATTAAACTATTTTTCTGATGGTTGTTTTTCAGATACTATTCAATGTTATTTAAAACTGTGGTTTATGAACAAATTGAGATAAAGCTTGATAGGTTATTATCTACAGATATTCGAAACTTGTCATGGTAGTGTCAATAAACTTTTAAAACGGGACACGGTGTCGTTTATAAACTTTTAATATTGAACCTTAGTGGTCTACCACTAATAAACATTTTCGAAATATTATTTCTGGAACATACTGTATTGTTTACCTAAAACCTGTAGATTCACTCAACATTATTGTTGATCCGTTTTGCGTGTTTTATTCTCAGGTATTAATTGCTTCCGCTGTAGAATATTGCTGTAACGTAGTAGTCAAGCCAAGCACTGGGACCAGAGTTAACAATCCGTTAAAAGGATTTTTGACGGGGTGTTACAACGAAGTCATCAACATTTGGTCCTATTGCGAGGTACTGACCTAAATATGCCATGAATGACTCCAAGTAATATCTTTAAAATGAGCTAATGCACAGTGGAAGATTTCTTTCATACCTGAGAATAAACATACTTAAAAGTGTCAACCAAAAGGTTGGTGAGTTCATAGGTTTATCATAACAATTACTTCAATATTTTAATAGATCACAAGATTTCCGTTTATATGTATGTACACTCGCAAGTGTATAAAAGTATTCTATAAGTTGTTGAGCGCTTCGGTAACCATACTTAACAATTAATGTGGCATATTCCCTTTATTATGAAATCTCTCTACACTGTACCAAGTGTAGTAAAAACGAAGTACTATGCAACCGTTTACGATACTAGAGCGACTAGCCCGGTTGGGGTGGTCAAACCCGATAGATCTATCAATAGAATTTGCGCTTACATGTTCTTACAACATGTAAATATTAGTTACCAAGCTATTAGGGATGATATGCAAGGTGGTACAACTCAACGTAGAATATATTTTAAGTACTTAAGTCTATTTCGTCAAACATAAAAGCAGCGAATGTATTCTCAGCCAAAAAATATATATTGCAAAAGCAATTAAAAAGAGAGCAAATGAAACTCACAATACTGTATTTTGTAGTAAACATATTCATATGACGGAACTGAACAATGCAGGGTTGGCCTCGGATTCATGAATCTATATCAAGTATATATATATTAACACATATAATCACATAATTCCTTCTATATAATATTTATATATATTAAGTGTTGTAGTTATATATATATATATATATATATATATATATATATATATATATATATATATATATATATATATATATATATATATATATATATATATATATATATATATATATATATATACTTTATTTATATGTTATATCTTCAGTTATATTTTATATATAGTTATTTTGTAAAATAATTAATATTCATACATATAGTTATATTAATATATATTATATTTATAATTTGTATTATATCAAAAAAATTAATAATTTGTTATATATAATATTTATAAAATTAATGTTAATATATAAAATTTTTATGTAATATTAATATAATTATGTAATATTTATTTGTTATATAAAATCATACTATTAATAATAATAATGATTCTAGTAATAATAAATAAAAAAAATTGTATTTTTATTAGAAACAATAATCTTTAATAATAATATTTAATATTAATAATATTTAATAATAATAATAATAATGATAAAAAATAATAATAATGATAATAATACTAATGATTATAATAATAATAATTTTACTAATGTTGATAACAATATTAATAATACTTACTTTAATAAATTTGGTAATAGTAGTAGTAGTAATAATAATAATAATAATAATAATAATAATAATAATAATAATAATAATAATAAAGAAGTATACCCTTTTAAAAGCTTTTCTAAAAAGATTTGCCCCATACCGGGTCGAACCCTCGACCTCTCGTTAATCCACAAACACCCCAAACCATTTAAGCTAATCTATTTATCTGTTTTAATTCATAAACGAAATCTCTTAAACCCTTATCTATTTTCTTTTTCTTCCTCATCTCATCATCATCAATCGATATCATCATTTCTTAATTATCATCATCAAGAATCTTCATTTCCATCGTGTACACCATCATAATCATATCATAATGATCATCATCATCACTTCTTACTACATCATCAACATCAAACGCGTATAAAAAAAATATATAGCATCCATGTAGCTTACGGCCTACTTAGAAGCAGAAATATATTGGCCCAACATAAACATAGAAGCCCAATCAAGAAGTCCGCTAAGTCATTGGGCTTAATTAATCGAATTTTAACTAGTCACAGTAATAGGCAACGAGTAGAATTGGCAACATGGAGTTTCTACGATGTTCATTACCACAACCCAAAGAAAATAGTCGCTGGTTAACAAATTTTCATTATCATCATGATTCTTCATTACGCATCATTACCTCCCTAGTTCTCCATTTAACGTTTATCATCTTCAACGTCACTGTTCATCGTCTCCTTCATTTCATTACCGTCACTGTATCATCGACATCATCTTCATATTTGTATCATCATTGTTACAGAAGTAAGAATTGTAGAAATTAGTAGCGATTGTAACGAGAGAAATAGGGGAGAGAGTAGAGAGGGGTGGTGTTCTTGAGTTGTGAAGGTGGTGGTGTCAAATGGTTTCACGACAGTGGTTCATGGATGGTAGTGAAGTCGTGAAGGTGATGGATTCGATGGCTGTAACAGCAGTAGCCTTCAATGGAGTTTTATCGTTTGAAAGGAGGAAGAGAGAGAGAGAGATGGAAGTTTATGGTTATGGTGGTTCATATGATGAGTGGAGGTGGTCTCGGTGGTGATGTATAGTGACTGATGGGTTTGGTGGCCGGTGGCTTTGGTCATGGTTGATCGAGTGCTTATATGTGTTTATCTAACCCATATGTATATGTATTTATAATATATTAGATTATGGTAAACAACACATAAAGTGACCAATAATTCACATATTCACGGGTTCATTTAACTATTAGTCTGCCGACATATTTCACGGGGTCTAATCTCGTACTCTGTTGCTAATTAGTGGCGAATAAAAGTCTTCGGAAAAATCCCATATTTTTAAATTAAATAGTTTTATTTATTTTGGTCATTATGGTATAAAATTTGATCATTAATTTATTAAATAAAAATTACATTAGTTATTCACTCCCAACCCTAAGTAAAATATAAAAACTTTTAAAATTTAACAAATAGTTCCTAATTATATTTTTAGTAAGCCTATAATTTATAAAGCTCATTTTCGGATCACCGTTTATTTTAAAATCACATAAGTTCCTTTTTAACTCGTTTTCTATCATTCGAATGACAATTGAGCGTTACCATTGTTTACTAAATAACTTCAAATTCACTAGATATATATTCTATACATTTAATTTATATGTAGATTTTCTGAATAATATTTATTATATATTATTATTATTTTACCTAATTAATTCTAACAATTACAATATATAATATTTCATTTTATTATATATATATATATATATATATATATATATATATATATATATATATATATATATATATATATATATATGTTTAATTATATGCATATCTATTTACAAGTAATCGTATCGTGAGTTGTCAAGAATAGTCAAAGGTCAAATTAATTCATAAAATAGTTCAAAAATTTTGAGACTCAATATTACAGACTTTGCTTATCGTGTCGAAACCATATAAAGATTAAGTTTAAATTTGTTTGAAAATTTTCGGGTCGTCACACATTACTTGCTCCAGATTCTGATTTCACCTTCTCTGGCTCTTGGTGGATAACTTGATCCATCAAGGTATGCGCCATGCGCATAGCTTTCTGGATAGTCCCTGGTTTGGAAGAAGTGACATTCCTCTAAATGTCCTTGGGGAGTCCCTACAGATAATGCTCCAACCGCTTGTACTCAGAATTAACCATTATGGGGAACATTAAGGCTAACTCCAAGAATCTCCGATCATAGCCATCAAGGTCAGTTCCTGAAACCTTCAATCCCCAAAACTCCGTCTCCATATTTTGAATTTCGGTTCTGGGGCAGTACTCCTCTATCATAGCCCTCTTAAACTCCTCCCAGGGTGTTGCATAAGCTTCATCAATTCCTCGAGCCTGGGCGAATGTGTTCCACCACGTCAAACCGCTATCTGACAACATGCAGGAGGCGTACTTAGTCCTGTTCGCGTCAGAACAGTTGCTAACCCGAAATACCGATTCTAGCTTTTCAAACCATCTTGTTAACCCACCTGGACCTTCTGTCCCACTGAAGGTATGTGGCTTGCAACTCATGAACTCTTTGTAAGTGCACCCGTTCTGAACAATTTGGTTAGCCATTAGAGCTTGTGTAGGGTTGGCATCCGCCATAGCTGCGGCTACTCGAGCAGCCACCATTTCCTCAATTTGTGCTGCAGTGAGTAATTCTCTTGGACCTCTTCTGTTTGCCATTGATCTTCCAAACAAGAATTTTGACTCAAGTCAAAATCCGTTACCCAATAAGTAATAACGCTATAGTAGTATAGTAATCAATTATTCAATCAACACAATACATGTTAACTAAGCATGGCAAACTAGTTACAGATATCGTAAAACCAACATCTAATAATCATAAGGAAAATGTCGCACAATAAACAAACAACATTAAGTTCCATTCATAATAAGATAGAGTTGCATACAACTTCATAAGTATCCGTACAGTACACGAATGAAAAAAGGAAACTACTAATAGAAATACATAATGAAATATAATACAATAGTCCTATGGTGATGGTGGATAAATGACGTCCATCATGTGGGACACCTGGTCCTCGAGCTCGGTCACCCGAGCACGTAGGGTACGCATTTCCCTCATCAGCTCCTCGATTGAAACGCCCCGTCCTAATCCATCCGGACGAAGTCCATATCGATTATAAATGATTCACAACAATTGATTACATCGCGAGGTACTTGACCTCTATATGATACATTTTACAAACATTCCATTCGTTTTTGAAAAGACAATCTTTCATTACATCGAAAGTTGACAACATGCATACCATTTCGTAATATATCTTATTATAATTGACTTAATAATAATCTTGATGAACTCAACGACTCGAATGCAACGTCTTTTGAAATATGTCATGAATGACTCCAAGTAATATCTCTAAGATGAGCAAATGCACAATGGAAGATTTCTTTCGTACTTGAGAATAAACATGCTTTAAAGTGTCAACCAAAAGGTTGGTGAGTTCATTAGTTTAATCATAAATAATCATTTCATAATTTTAATAGACCACAAGATTTCATATTTCCATTTCTCATAAACATACGTCCCATGCATAGAGACAAAAATATCATTCATATGGATTGAACACCTGATAACTGACATTCACAATATGCATATAAGAATATCCCCATCATTCCGGGATCCTCCTTCGGACAAGATATAAATTTCGAAGTACTAAAGCATCCGGTACTTTGGATGGGGCTTGTTGGGTCCGATAGATCTATCTTTAGAGTTCGCGTCAATTAGGGTGTCTGTTCCCTAATTCTTAGATTACCAGACTTAATAAAAAGGGGCATATTCGATTTCGATCATTCAACCATATAATGAAGTTTTGATTACTTGTGTCTATTTCATAAAAACATTTATAAAAATTGCGCATGTATTCTCAGCCCAAAAATATAAAGGGTAAAAAGGTAAATGAAACTCACCTAATGTATTTTGTAGTAAAAATATATAGAACGACATTGAACAAGTATAGGGTTGACCTCGGATTCACGAACCTATATCATTTATATATATATTAAAACACATGATGACAATTAACCAGTTTTTATATTTATTTTATTAAGATACATCTTATATTAATAATTTATTAACTATTTTCACTTATATATTTTAATTATTTAAGATTTACGTATATATCAGATTTGAAGTATATGATATGTCATTTGTTATAAATACCTTATATTGATGTTTAGAATATAAGATTATGTATTAAAATTTTTATGTTGATATATTGTAATATTTATTTGTAATAATAATGACATTACTAATCATTTTATTAATGATAATAATATATATAATGTAAATTTTAATAAAGAATAAGATAATATCTTTACTAATAATGTTAAATTTTTATAAAAGTGATAGTTCTAATAAAATGTCAACTTTAACAATTTTTAGTTATAATGACACTTTTAATAAAAATGATAATAATAATAATAATGTTAATAACGATAATAATAATATTGATATTAATAATAATAATACTTATAATAATAATAATAACAATAGTTTTTAAATAAAAATGAAAAGTTTATTAATGATGATAATGAAAACAATATTTTTGATAATAATGCCTAATATTTAATAATAAAAATGATAATAACAATCTTATTACTAATGAAAATATTAATAATAATACTACTTAGTGATATCACTAGTAAGGATAATAATATTAATTATACAATAATAATAATAATAATAATAATAATAATAATAATAATAATAATAATAATAATAATAATAATAATAATAATCTTAATTATAATTATACTAATATTAGTGATAATGATAATACTCTTAAGGTGATAAATGTTAGTGATACTTCTAATGTATTAGGGGTAATAACAATTATCATCATAATAATAATAACTAATAATAATAACAATAATAATAATAATAATAATAATAATAATAATAATAATAATAATAATAATAATAATAATAATAATAATAATAATAATAATAATAATAATAATAATAATTAAATTAGAATTTGAGAACTACCTCCAATATTAGGGATAAAAAAGAAATGGCTCAGCCGGGTCTCGAACCCGAGACCTCCCGTTAACACATAAACACACATAACCAGCTGATCCGTCCAGTTTTTTTCTGATTATAACAGAATCCATTTATTCTTATACTGTATTCTATTTTCTGTTTATATATAGTTTCAACAATACAATTGATCGATCAAAGAACTCAATTCTTAATTCAATCCTTAATTTATGTTTGAATTAAAATTGTAAACCTCATAGTAACTGACCTGTGGTGTATAACAGTTTTATTATATCAAAGAAAAAAAATTTAAAGGCTTGCTGTATCAGTTCATGAACACCCAAGCACCACAAACTTGATTTTAATTTTTAAAACGTTTTAGACAATTTCTATAACATGAATTATGTTTCAAAGCACCCCTAGAAACTTTCCAGACAATCAATTTAATAGAAAACATTTAAATCAAATCGAATTTTGTCATGAACAATTTCTTTGACTTTTTGAAATAATACTTTGACTCACGAATTAGAATTCGATATGTAAAATTGAGGATTCAAACTTTTTAGAAAGATTAAACAAAAGATTCCTAACACATCTACTTTTATACATTTTGAAAATTAATACGAATTAGAGCTGTTACTAAAATGACCCAAAACAGGGTAGTCGACATGTTTAATTAAAAAAAAACTCTTTTGTTTTGAACTGAATTACAGTAAAGGGGTAGTGATAATTTGAGAATAGATTTGTAAGGTCGACTCCGTTAGTTCAAGACCTTGAGTAATTCGTTTATATAATACGTGAATTTATTAATCTGATAATGGGAGGGAAATAAAGAAATAAAACAACTAAAGTATCTCTGAATTGATTGCTAACAGATTTTGGATGTTAATGGGATACAAAGTCGTGATTTGTACTAAGCATAAATCATCTACAGCTTGGATGGAAACAAGAAACTGCTTCATACTTATTTTATTGATTTAAAGTTTATATAATAAATACTAAATAATAAATCTATTAGTAATAATAATATAATAAATCATAACTATATTACTAAAAAAAATGATAATAATCATTTTAGGAATAAAATGTATTATTTCCTTACAATAACCATAATAGAAATTTTAATAAATTTAATAGCAATTTAAAATAATGATAATAATAATAAATGTGATATTAATATTATTAATGATACTAATAATTATATTAGTTATAATAGTCTTAATATTGATAATAATAATATTACTAATAATAATAACATATCAATTTCATATATATGTATATGTATATATATTATACAAAGAACCTAATAATAATAATTATATTAATATTCAATATTAATTTTATTAATAATAATGTATATAATAATAATAGAATTAATAATAATAATAATAATATCAACAATATTAATAAATAATAATTTTAATATTAATCAACAATATTAATCATGATAATAAATCATATTTAAATTACAACTAAATAATAATTTTAATCATTCTTATATTTATATTTAAGTATTTATTTTGATAATCATAATCTTAAATTTATTAAAATTTTATATTTAACATTTGTTAATATCACTAATAATGATATTAATAATGAAAGTAGTAATAATATAGTTTGTCATTACTATTATATCTTTACCTTGTTGTTACGTCAACTATTATATATGTAAATATGAATACCTTAATAATGTTTTATATATGTATAATTATTATATATCTATTCATTATATTATTTCATAATAGAAATAGATATTATAAAGTTCAACACATAATATTTATATCTTTTACACACACACACACACACACACACACACATATATATATATATATATATATATATACATACACATAATTATGTATAATTATCATATCAAATAATGTTTTCAATTAACGAGTATGTATTTATTATATATACATATCTATATACACATAAATGTTCGTGAATCGTCGAGCATGGTCAAAGGGTATTTGGTTACATGAATATAGATTTCAAAACTTTCGAGACTCAATATTACAGATTTTGTTTATCGTGTCGGAAACATATAAAGATTAAAGTTTAAATTTGATCGGGAATTTCCGGGTCATCACAGTACCAACCCGTTAAAGAAATTTCGTCCCGAAATTTGAATGAGGTTGTCATGGCTAACAATAAAAATGTTTTCATGACGAATATGAATTGATAAATAGAGTTTCATCATCGTTGAGTACTATAACCAAAACGATTTGGTTATGCGAAGCGTACGAGTGAAGTTATCACAAAAGAGTGAGATGAGTAAATAGTGTTTCGTCAAATCTTTTGACGTAGATATGGTTGATTTCCAGAATTCAAGGGATTTAGAGAAAATCGCTGAGATCTGAAAGATTTGATTCTTTGGTGAATAAAATCTTTTTAATTAAATGCTATTATCTGCCTCGATCTTTTTATCAGATATTTCACCATAAATTAACTTCTTCCGTTCCATTACTTTTATCACACCTATACTCAATTCCTAAATTCAAAAGATTGTGAAAATACTTAATTCAGTTCTAATCCTTGTCCTTATCCTTACTATCGCAACATTCATTCTCCTTTTCCAACTTCCACTGGAGGAATCTATTTTCTTCTACTTCGCCCTTGGGGTTATAGTGTTTTTAATTCTCCCGTGTCTTTATGTTGCGATAAACATTGATATACACAGTTTGTAATTTATGTGTTGTTGTCGAGCTTTATATTTTATTTTATATTCAAGAATTCCGTACTTTTATCTCCTCTTCCCAACTTTAAGTCAAGCGAATAATGATCCAGAATTCATAGGTATGAAGTTTTGGATGAATATAGTTAATGTTCAAAGAAGGAAATCGTAACGGCACGATCTTGATTTGTCAAATTACTAGAATATCCGAAAAGATAGAACTAGCAAGAAGATATGTTCTTAATATGTTTAGAGATTGAGTAGAATGCAAGAGTCGTGTAAATGGCACATGATGACGGTATGTTCTGTGAATCATCACGTTCCATTAGCAACTCAGCATGAATTACTGTAATATAATCTCGTTGATCAAGTGTCATTATATTATACTAACTCATGCCTCAGTTCCCAAGTTTACTTCAATAACATTCATATTTTAGGCTCGGAAGTTTATAGAATATAGAAACTAACAGTTTCTATATGATGTAACACAGATAGCACGAAGAGATTAATGATTTCAGATAAGAATAGTTATAAAAATATCTTCAAAAATATGGAGGATATTTATAATGAAAGATATGATGATATCTTGGAATTTCTAATATCGAAGGATGGTGAAGAATATCGTCCACAAGGGTTTAGAGTAAGGAGCAAGATATTCGCTAAAGACTTCAGCAGACATTGAATTATTTGGATTCTTTGAAGTCAAACTTATTCTTTGTGATTTGTCCACGGCTTCCTTCATAGTTTTGCATAATCCGCTTTTCGGTACTAAATTTTCTACTGAATGTTTCCAATATTCCATTCTTTATCATCAAACTTTCGATGGCTAAGGTCGTGTACAGTTTTTTTTGCTGCCGTATTCAGCTTTTTCAGAATTTGTGGTATTGATTTGTAGACTGGGTGCTTTTCAGAATTTCAAAATAAAAGATCATCATTCTAAGATATAAATGTTATATGTATACATATATCTGTTGATGTAGATATGCTGTGAGTTTCAAAATACTGATTGCTGATTCCCGATAATTGGTATGGCAATACTCATTACAAGATGCGGATGAATATATGATAGGGTTTCATTGAATATAATGATTTTCGGAAAATCAAAGATCAATGGAGTTGCTGGTACATCTACTGATAATGTCGTGTAATATAAAAGGTTCTCCGATAATGATGACGAAAGGTAGACTTATATAACAAAGTTATAATAAGACTTATTCGAATGAAAGTTCGATGTTAATTTGTTGGAGCTGTGACAAAATTAGCTAATTTGAAAAGGAATTGTAAAGTTATTTTTGGTAATAACAACGTGAAAGAAGTTAGCACAGATACGTGTTAAACGTTTACTCAAGTTCTGAGAATTTTTCAGGTGCATAACTATATGCATCAATCTTTTCTTCCGTAGATGAAGTACAGTTGGTTCCTCCTCTCGATTGAGGTGTTTTCAAAATCATAAAAGGTTTGAACGCGGATTGTAATCGTCAAGATACAAATGAGGTCTAAGATGAAATCAAGTGGCAAACTTGAAGAATTGTTTAGTTTCATATGTTATAATCAATATTTTAATTCATTTTAATTGTCTAATGTTGATATTCCGCAGTTAGCAGTCCACAGTTACTAATTCAATAATTCATATATAGTTTATAATATTCGAATTAATTAATACGTATCGTGACCCGTGTACATGTCTCAGACTCGATCACAACTCAAAGTATATATATTATTATAGAATCAACCTCAACCCTGTATAGAGAACTCGATCATTACTGCATATAGAGTGTCTATGGTGATTCCAATTAATATATATAGATGTGTCGATATGATATGTCAAAACCTTGTATACGTGTCCCGATATTTAAAGTGCGTAAAATAAATAACAAAAAAAAATAAATGACGATAATTAAAGTGCGTAAAGTAAATAACAGAAATTAAATGACGATAAATAAAATTGCGATAATTAAATTGCGATAAATAAACTGCGATAAATAAAATGTAACCAGTTAGCTAGGAACAGTTAGCTAGGAATAGTTAGCGTGGATTGTTAACAAAATTCCTCATAGTTAATTTGTTTGTTTCTAACAAATTTTATTTTGTCAAATATTTTCTTCATTATGCCACTTGTTGGATTCTGATAAATCAAAATCTCAATATGAAATTGGATGAATATGGTTATTCTGTGGTGAACGGATTTGTATATCGATGGATGTAAGTAGGATAGTAAAAGATTGTTGAATCAGATTCGAAGAACGTATAATGTAACTTATTAATGTGAAATCTAAATATTCCTCGGGTATTACCTACCCGTTAAAATATTTTCACCATTAACAGTTTGTACAATAAAACTTTTAATTACCATCTTTATGAAAACAAATATACATATATATTTTCTTCAGACGTAATCATGGATTTAATGAGTCAATGTGATATTAAACTCATCAGATTTACGGCTAGAACTAGAGTACATAATCTCTAAAACATTAGAGATTATATAATCGCCATGAAGGACGAAGATAGTTTATGTAGAACGATTCGTAGAACGATGATTATGCTAGAGGTATAGACAGCGAGGTTGAGACGTGTGATGATGTTGTTGTGGTTGGTACTGGTTATGCTGCTGGTGCTGCTGATGGTGGCATTGTTGCTGTCGGTGCTACAAGTGTTGTTGGTGCTGAGGTTGGTGATGATGTTGGTGTAGTAAGTATAGCTTGTAGATCATGCACCATTCTTGTCAGGTTTTCTATACTACCCTCTATCATTTCTATCCATCCACTCATCTGATTCGGTAGATCTTGATTATCAATTCGAAGTTCCCTAACTTCTTCTAATATTCCCCTTCTATTGGTATTCGGAAGTAGAGGTTGAATATTTTCTGAGATTGCAGTAATACGACCTTCTAGGTGGAAAACTTTAGCAAGAAGGGTGAATACAGTGTTGCGCATAGGTTCACCGGTGAGTACATCGTTTTCTCCGATGTTAGGAGGTAAGTTTGGTTCGCGGTAGGGCTCGCCTTCTTCATTTCTCCATCGAGTGAGAAAGTCTCAGACCCACCCCCATCTCCTCCAGAAAGAAAAATAACTAAATGGTTGAGGCACTTCAGGTTCATTGACTTCGGAGTCTGCTTCAATATACATCTCGAAATCGCTTCCGGAACTAATGGAATCCAAGCTAGGTGTAGGATCCATCTCTCACGATCAGTTAAAGGGTTTTGATATGAAATGATTTTCGAATATCGAATGATATGCTAATTGTATATAGAATATCTATACATACTTCCAAAGATCCCATGAATTACGGAGAAAATTAAGAAAACGTGTCAGATAAAGTTTACAGTGACAGATACGCTAAGATATGGATTTTGTCTATACACTATTCATGCAATCATTACAGTAAGATGTGTATAGACTAAGAATGATAAGCAGGAAATTTTCTAAGGATAATAAACTGACGATTTCTGACAAAAACAATAAGCAAAACTTTTGACATGTAGACACGGTCGAAGTTCAGACTCACTAATGCATCCTAACGACTATCAGTTAGACTCACTAATGCAAGACCTGGTTCGCTAAGACCACCGCTCTGATACCAACTGAAACGCCCCGTCCTAATCCATCCGGACGAAGTCCATATCGATTATAAACGATTCACAACAATTGATTAAATTGCGAGGTACTTGACCTCTATATGATACATTTTACAAACATTCCATTCGTTTTTGAAAAGACAATATTTCATTACATCGAAAGTTGACAACATGCATACCATTTCATAATATATATTATTATAATTGACTTAAGAATAATCTTGATGAACTCAACGACTCGAATGCAACGTCTTTTGAAATATGTCATGAATGACTCCAAGTAATATCTCTAAGATGAGCAAATGCACAGCGGAAGATTTCTTTCGTACCTGAGAATAAACATGCTTTAAAGTGTCAACCAAAAGGTTGCTGAGTTCATTAGTTTAATCATAAATAATCATTTCATAATTTTAATAGACCACAAGATTTCATATTTCCATTTCTCATAAACATACGACCCATGCATAGAGACAAAAATATCATTCATATGGATTGAACACCTGATAACCGACATTCACAGTATGCATATAAGAATATCCCCATCATTCCGGGATCCTCCTTCGGACATGATATAAATTTTGAAGTACTAAAGCATCCGGTACTTTGAATGGGGCTTGTTGGGCCCGATAGATCTATCTTTAGAGTTCGCGTCAATTAGGTTGTCTGTACCCTAATTCTTAGATTACCAGACTTAATAAAAAGGGGCATATTCAATTTCGATCATTCAACCATATAATGTAGTTTTGATTACTTGTGTCTATTTCGTAAAAACATTTATAAAAATTGCGCATGTATTCTCAGCCCAAAAATATAAAGGGTAAAAAGGTAAATGAAACTCACCTAATGTATTTTTTAGTAAAAATACATAGAACGACATTGAACAAGTATAGGGTTGACCTCGGATTCACGAACCTATATCATTTATATATATATATATATTAAAACACATGATGACAATTAACCAGTTTTTATATTTATTTTATTAAGATACATCTTATATTAATAATTTATT
The DNA here is from genome assembly GCF_046630445.1 of Rutidosis leptorrhynchoides. NCBI lineage: Eukaryota > Viridiplantae > Streptophyta > Magnoliopsida > Asterales > Asteraceae > Rutidosis > Rutidosis leptorrhynchoides. The sequence continues at coordinate 227,442,675 of NC_092337.1, read as the reverse complement.
AACTATTTTCACTTATATATTTTAATTACTTAAGATTTACGTATATATCAGATTTGAAGTATATGATTTATCATTTGTTATAAATACCTTATATTGATGTTTAGAATATAAGATTATATATTAAAATTTTTATGTTGATATATTGTAATATTTATTTGTAATAATAATGACATTATTAATCATTTTATTAATGATAATAATATATATAATGTAAATTTTAATAAAGAATAAGATAATATCTTTACTAATAATGTTAAATTTTTATAAAAGTGATAGTTCTAATAAAATGTCAACTTTAACAATTTTTAGTTATAATGAAACTTTTAATAAAAATGATAATAATAATAATAGTGTTAATAACGATAATAATAATATTGATATTAATAATAATAATAATACTTATAATAATAATAATAACAATAGTTTTTAAATAAAAACGAAAAGTTTATTAATGATGATAATGAAATCAATATTTTTGATAATAATGCCTAATACTTAATAATAATAATGATAATAACAATCTTATTACTAATGAAAATATTAATAATAATACTACTTGGTGATATCACTAGTAAGGATAATAATATTAATTATACAATAATAATAATAATAATCCTAATTATAATTATACTAATATTAGTGATAATGATAATACTCTTAAGGTGATAAATGTTAGTGATACTTCTAATGTATTACGGGTAATAACAATTATCATAATAATAATAATAATAATAATAATAATAATAATAATAATAATAATAATAATAATAATAATAATAATAATAATAATAATAATAATAATAATAATAATAATAATAATAATAATAATTAAATTAGAATTTGAGAACTACCTCCAATATTAGGGATAAAAAAGAAATGGCTCAGCCGGGTCTCAAACCCGAGACCTCCCGTTAACACATAAACACACATAACCAGCTGATCCGTCCAGTTTTTTCTGATTATAACAGAATCCGTTTATTCTTATACTGTATTCTATTTTCTGTTTATATATAGTTTCAACAATACAATTGATCGATCAAAGAACTCAATTCTTAATTCAATCCTTAATTTATGTTTGAATTAAAATTGTAAACCTCATAGTAACTGACCTGTGGTGTATAACAGTTTTATTATATCAAAGAAAAAAAATTTAAAGGCTCGCTGTATCAGTTCATGAACACCCAAGCACCACAAACTTGATTTTAATTTTTAAAACGTTTTAGACAATTTCTATAACATGAATTATGTTTCAAAGCACCCCTAGAAACTTTCCAGACAATCAATTTAACAGAAAACATTTAAATCAAATCGAATTTTGTCATGAACAATTTCTTTGACTTTTTGAAATAATACTTTGACTCACGAAATTGAATTCGATATGTGAAATTGAGGATTCAAACTTTTCAAAAATATTAAACAAAAGATTCCTAACACATCTACGTTTATACATTTTGAAAATTAATAAGAATTCGAGCTGTTACTAAAATGACCCAAAACAGGGTAGTCGACATGTTTAATTAAAAAAAAAATCTTTTGTTTTGAACTGAATTACAGTAAAGGGGTAGTGATAATTTGAGAATAGATTTGTAAGGTCGACTCCGTTAGTTCAAGACCTTGAGTAATTCGTTTATATAATACGTGAATTAATTAATCTGATAATGGGCAGGGAAATAAAAAAATAAAACAACTAAAGTATCTGTGAATTGATTGCTAACAGATTTTAGATGTTAATGGGATACAAAGTCGTGATTTGTACTAAGCATAAATCATCTACAGCTTGGATGGAAACAAGAAATTGCTTCATACTTATTTTATTGATTTAAAGTTTATATAATAAATACTAAATAATAAATCTATTAGTAATAATAATATAATAAATCATAACTATATTACTAAAAAAAATGATAATAATCATTTTAGGAATAAAATGTATTATTTCCTTACAATAACCATAATAGAAATTTTAATAAATTTAATAGCAATTTAAAATAATGATAATAATAATAAATGTGATATTTATATTATTAATGATACTAATAATAATATTAGTTATAATAGTCTTAATATTGATAATAATAATATTAATAATAATAATAACATATCAATTTCATATATATGTATTTGTATATATATTATACAAAGAACATAATAATAATAATTATATTAATATTCGATATTAATTTTATTAATAATAATGTATATAATAATAATAGAATTAATAATAATAATAATATCAACAATATTAATAATAAAACTAATATTAATCATGATAACAAATCATATTTAAATTACAACTAAATAATAATTTTAATCATTCTTATATTTATATTTAAGTATTTATTTTGATAATCATAATCTTAAATTTATTAAAATTTTATATTTAACATTTGTTAATATCACTAATAATGATATTAATAATGAAAGTAGTAATAATATAGTTTGTCATTACTATTATATCTTTACCTTGTTGTTACGTCAACTATTATATATGTAAATATGAATACCTTAATAATGTTTTATATATGTATAATTATTATATATCTATTCATTATAATATTTCATAATAGAAATAGATATTATAAAGTTCAACACATAATATTTATATCTTTTACATATATATATATATATATATATATATATATATATACATAATTATGTATAATTATCATATCAAATAATGTTTTCAATTAACGAGTATATATATATTATATATTCATATCTATATACACATAAATGTTCGTGAATCGTTGAGCATGGTCAAAGGGTATTTGGTTACATGAATATAGATTTCAAAACTTTCGAGACTCAATATTACAGATTTTGTTTATAGTGTCGGAAACATATAAAGATTAAAGTTTACATTTGATCGGGAATTTCCGGGTCATCACATCGATGGTGGGAGGTGACGGTGGGGCAGGTGGTGCAGATGTAGCACTAGAAGTAGATGGCACAGTACGGGTGACTTTACGCACAAATGGATCAGCAGGTATCGGCACAACCCGCTTTTGAGCGGTAATTCTAACCAACTGTCCCTGTGCATTCACGAATGGCTTGCCTCCATTTACCCCTGGAATAACGGTGCCATCGTAGTGGTAACGCTTCTTCGGTGGGGTAGAAGGTGGTGGTACAGGCTCCTCCTAGGAGTCCTCCTCAGGATCCTCCTCACTGTCTGAGTCATCTGAAGGTGGTGCAGGTACATCATGTACGGGAGAATGTGTCTGGCCGGTGGTCATGATCCGATGTCTGCTAGGTGAAACTGGCACAACCCGCCCGTCGGCGGTGTGTCTGACCCAATGTCCACGTTTGTTAAGAAATAGACGGCCCCCGTTTATCCCAGGGATCACGGAAACATCGAAATGATACTGTGGCCTCGGAAGTCTAGGGCTGGGTAGAGCTAGGATCTCCTCAGGATCCTCGTCACTGTCAAAGATGACCATCAGGTCAGGCGAGCGACTACTATTCCCAGAAGACGAGTCGCCAGAGTCGTCGGAGGGTAGTGGTGACGGAATAGATGAGTCAGCAACAACAGTCGGTGAAGTAGCAGAAGAATCCGAATCACTCTCCAAGTCAATAATCAAAGGCGGTATGTCCGACATCTTAACAAGGAAAAATAACTTTTTCCATGTCAGTAAGACATATAGCAAGCACGTAATCAGGCATAATGAGAACATCAGCCTAGATCATCTATAGCAGTACATAGCATGGAGATAATAATAGTATCATACAGAAGTATCATGCAATCAAAAGCAGATAGTAGCATGCAGTAGTGAGAATAAATAGTAGCATATGGCAATAACATATAGCAGTAATAGTAAGCAGTAGCATGCAGCAGTTCCGTAGAAACAAGTAAACAAGCAAGTTGTAGATTAGTCCTATTAGTAAATCCTAATCGACTCGGTCAAGACACACTAATGCAACCTAATTCCCTACCGCCAGTGCTCTGATACCAAATGTGATGCTCCGTCTAAAACCACTATGGTACGGATCATCAACAACAGGCCCATTACATGGTATAACACTATATGCTGTTTTAAAACAAAGTTTTGCATTCATAAAAAAAAGATAACGTTTTCCCAACGACAAATGTTTAACAAGAGTAACATGCTTCTATGGATAGAAAGCATTAATAAAAGTATGTGACACTTAGGTCATTACAAACCATAGTTCAAATAAAACATAAGTTGTGAGTGCAAAAATAAAAGTTCCATGATTGAGACATCTCTAAGCAATGCAGTGGAAGTCTAACACAGCAAGTCTATAATAGCAGTCTATTACAGCGGAATCAAACTCATCAAAGCACCTGAGAAATAACATACTTAAAAAGTCAACACGAATGTTGGTGAGCTATAGTTTTATTGTAATCAATAATGTAATGTAGACCACGAGATTTCATGTTCGAAATAGTATGAAAAGTATATACTTAACCGTGGGTACTTGGTAAATAACTTAACGTAAAATAATATATCACCCCCTAAAAGTACACTTGGTAAGTGCATTAAAACAGACGAAGTATTAAACACCCGTTAAATGCTAGCGTAAGTAGCCCGAGTGGGGATGTCAAACCCTATGGATCCATATCTAAGATTCGTGTCTACCGGTTCATAAACCAATAGTTAAACATTACCGAGCTAAGGGGAAAATTTGTGCCGTTATATCACCCACACATATATATAAGGTTTAAGTACTCGTGTCTAGTATGTAAAACATAAAAAGCGCATGTATTCTCAGTCCCAAAAATAGTTAAAGTAAAAAGGGAGCTATAACTCACAGTGAATGTGTGGTAAAGTCGATATGAAAAAGTAAGCAAGTAGTAAGTTGGTCCAAAGGTCCTCAACCTAAGTCAAAGGTTACTAAGTTTGTAAATCATCCCAAAAAGTTTAAAAGTAAATTGTTTAAGTCTTAAGTATCATCATTATCATCATACGTAAAAGGTAAAGTAAGTTTTCAACAAAAATAGAGATCGAAACGAATAGCTGAATTCGTACAGCTGTTACGACCTCTACACAAACTGAAATGATGCGTGATCAGTAGCCAAGGCTCCGTTTATGAGTCCTCTTACCGCTGTCCGAAATTCGGATCCTAAGAATGTCGTTTGACCGTGGCGACGATCAAAGCGCGAGTAGGTGTGAAATTTTAGCACGTCGTTACAAAGACGTAGTGAACTTTGGAAGACTATAAATCCTAAACCGTTTATCGGATTTAGGCGAGTCTTATAAAAGTTATCTATACATCCAGAACTTTCTGGAAATCAACTTTCCAGAAGCTCCAGGTGAAGCGACCCGTCCTAATCCATAAGGACGAATACAATAACATATGGATACATTGCGAGGTATTTGACCTCCATATGATACATTTTACAAACATTGCATTCGTTTTAAAAGACAAACTTTCATTTCATCAAAAGTTGACAGGCATGCATACCATTTCATAATATCCAAACTATGAATGACCTAATCTGTCATTTACTTAATAATAATCTTTATTGAACTCAACGACTTGAATGCAAACTCTTTTGAAATATGTCATGAATGACTCCAAGTAATATCTTTAAAATGAGCGAATGCACAGCGAAAGATTTCTTTAATACCTGAGAATAAACATGCTTTCAAGTGTCAACCAAAAGGTGGTGAGTTCATTAGTTTATCATAATCATTCATTTTCATCATTTTAATAGACCACAAGATTTCCAGATATTTAATTGTACACGTAACCTGAGTACAAAAATAATACGCGTAACCCCCAAATTAAAAATCATTCATATGGTGAACACCTTGTAATCGACATTAACAAAATGAGTCTAGAATATCCCCATCATTCAGGGACTCTCATCGGACATGATAAAATCGAAGTACTAAAGCATCCGTAACCCGGATGGGGTTTGTTAGGCCCAATAGATCTATCTTTAGGATTCACGTCAATTAGGGTGTCTGTTCCGTAATTCTTAGATTATCAGACTAAAAAGGGTGATATTCGATTCGATAATCTAACTGTCACACCCCCAAATAGGGCTTGGGGTATTTGTGACTAATTATATCAAATCACAGTTGTATAAACGAGAACGACTCTATATGAGACGTTTTATTGAGTTTTGCAGTGGAAGATAAGTAGATTACATTGTATTTAGAGCATTAAATGTTTTTAAATGAATCGATAAGTAATGCATGAAGACTCCAAGCATGGCAAGAAATCATCATCAAAGCAGCAGATATACAGCGGAAGCAAGATTTAAGTACCTGAGAATAAACATGCTTAAAAAGTCAACACGAGGTTGAGTGAGTTCATAGGTTTGTCATAAATAATGATTTCAGTAATAGATATAGACCACAAGATTTTTATTTATAAAAGCAGATCTCGCAGGGATCTAAAAGTAGTGCCAAGTTTGTGCTATTTAGACTAAACAGTTTCAAAGTGTGCCCCGTGACAAGTGGTACTTTCCTTGTCAGTTTGAATCATTATTAAGTAATACAATGACTTGGTCAAATGTATCGGGGACGTTACTCTCGATAGGCCTCCCCCCAATAATTAAGAATGCATTATGTAAAAGCAATTAAAAATATCACAGTAGGGACTTGCAGGACATAGCCAGATATACCACAGTTTAATAGTTGGTACTTGTGTCTAACGTGTAAAACAGTTATAAAAGTTGCGCATGTATTCTCAACCCAAAAATATATATAAAAAGGGAGCTATGGAAACTCACGATACGATACGACAGTTTGTAGTAAATATGTGTATGATGGCATTGAACAAATGTAGAGTTGACCTCAGATTCATGAACCTATATCAAGTATATATATTAACACATATACTTGTAATCGAATAAGTTTATATATGTTATTTCAATTGTTATATATTTCTATATAGATATATAGATATATACTTATATATATATTCTATAAGTATTTGTTTGATAAAATAATTTTAATAATGATAATGTATAAAGAGTTGTATTATTTTGTAATAACAATAATAATACTAGTAGTAAAAATGATAATAATCATAATAATAATAATAATATAATTTTGATGATAGCAAAAATGTTATTTTTTGTAAAAATGATAATAACGATAATACTTTTTAATAATAATAATACTAATAAAGATAATCATATTAGTAATAATAATGATAACATTAATAATAATACTTATAAATATAAAATGATACTAGTACTATTAACAATGATAATATTAATAATTTGTATTGTTTTTATAATAATAATAATAATAATAATAATAATAATAATAATAATAATAATAATAATAATAATAATAATAATAATAATATGTCTAATCATAATAATGATAATAATATTTAAAATGATAATAATAATGATAGTTAACAATAATACTAATAATCTTAATGATATTAATAATAATACTTTTAATGATGTTAGTAGTAATAATAATAATAATAATAACAATAATAATAATAATAGTAATAATAATAAATAAATAAAAATAGGCTACCTTATAAATGAGGCTTTAAAAACAATAAACGCCCATGCCCGGGCTCGAACCTGAGACCTCTCGCTAATCCGCTAACACCCTCAACCACTCGTGTTGTTTCTGTTTATCTGATTTATGCGCAACCCGTTAATATATAACACGTTTTATTTTATTTCTTCTTCTTCTTCATTCTTAAATCGATCAGGGCCAATCCACACATAACAATGAATTAATTATTTGGTTTTAGAATTTGTAAATGAAGCATAACGATTAGTTGTTGATTTGAATTGGATTAACAGCAAAAGAAAAAAAATAAGAACACTGCTGTTGTCGCAGCCTTTTAAAAAAATCTTGATTTTTGATTTATAAACGTTTTTAGACTCAAATTTCTACATGAATTATGTTGGAAATCCTTCCTAGAAACTTTCTGTACAATCAATTGATCCAGAAACATAAAAACTAATCCTAATTTTACCAAGAACACAAATTTTGACTTTTTAAATTAGTTCGATAGATTGAATTAGGTTTTGAAATTTTACAGAAAATTTTAAGGAATAATTACTAACAACTCTGCATTAACAAATTTTGAAAAATATTACGAAATCGTGTTTTGCCTAAAAAGTGGAAGAACAGAGGTATCGTTCCTGCCTCTTTTTCTTTCTGTTTTGATTTTCGAATTTGCAGTAGTTAGTATATATAATGTGATTGGACACATGATGTAGCAGTTAAAGTTGATCATTATTGATTCGTAGGGTGATTTGAAATCGATATGAAGCACACACAAGAAGAAAAAATAAAAAGCAGGCAGGAAATATATAAAAATAAAATAAAAGTAGAACTCGATTGTTGACAGAATATCACGGGAAATAAAAATAAATATATAAAAATTTAAACTGATTAGGATACATGTTTGATTTTTGTTGTATAGCTTGCACGATTAGGAAAAAGAATTAAACAGATCATGATCATATTAAGAAAACATATATATACCTAATTGCTTTAAAATTAATGAAATCAGATATCACAATTTAGGTATGTGTCGATCCCTTTTTTTTATATATCTTTATTTAGTATTAATAATTAATAAGTATTTTAATAATAATACTAATAATAATAATAATCAAATTCATATTAATAAAGATGATAATACTGATAATGATAATTGTAAAATGATAATGATAATATTGTTAAATATTTTATTAATAATATTAATTAATACTAATGTATTATTATTTACAAATAACAGTTCGTGAATCGTTGTATTTCATAAAAGTTAGGTTTAAATTTTGTCGAAAATTTCCGGGTTGTTACAGTACCTACCCGTTAAAAGAAATTTCATCCTGAAATTTTAGTTGTTGCCATCAGTCGGCGTTGTTTATAAACAGGTGAGGATATTTTTATTTGGTCTTCATGTTCCTAGGTATACTCGGGGCCACGTTGTGAATTCCAACAGATAGAATATTGTTTTGTTTCAAGAGTTTAAATATTACGATCCATAAATTCTACGAAGTGCATTTTATTATTAATGTAGAGGTTATCTAAAGGAATAACACGAGTGTCTTTGATTAGGTTTTCTTAGAAGAGATGATGACGCTATACAAGCATTTCAGTACATATGAAATGTATTATGAATAATACTGAGCTCATTTAAACCTTGAGTGTTTATGACGCAATATTAGAGTAGACAAAATAGAGAGGAGTTTGTGAAAATCACGGTCATGAAATTTGATAGAGATCGTCATTGTTTAAAACATGGATATTGTAATGATATATATGAGTTGAAAAATAGAGTTTTATCACCTTTGAATAATATGGATAAAACAATTCGATTATAGGAAGAGTATAGACGAAGCTATCACAAAAGAGTGAAATGAGGAAATTAAATGTTCGTCTTAACTTTTGACATAGCTAAAGTTGATTTCCAGAATTCAAGGAATTTAAAGAAATCTTCATAATCTTTATAAGATTTGATTCTCCGGTAATTAAGGAAATTGGGATTTTTTTGAATAAATGCGGTAAATTGCCTCGATTGACGTGTCTGGAATTTTGCTATAAATTGGCTTCTTCCGTTTCATTATCTTCACCACTTCTATACTTTCTTCCCCAATTCATACTTCCAAAATATTAAGTAAATGCTTAATCCAGTTCTAATCCTTGTTATTATATTGACCATATATACAGTCATTCTTTTTTTTTTTCATTTACCACCAGAGGAATTTGTTTTCTTCTACTATTCCCTCGGGGTTATAATATTTTTAATTCTTCCGTGTCTTTACGTTGCAATACATATTGATATACACAGTTTGTAATTTCGGTGTCGTTATCGGGCTTTATATTCTCTATGCTCTTGTTTTCTCTTCTCGACTTTAAGTAAAGCGAGTAATGGTCCAGAATTTGTAGGTATGAAGTTTCAAATGAACCTACTGTTCTAAGCAAAAAGGAACGTAATATCACAATTTGATTTGTTAAATTACCAGAATCACTGAGGATAGAACTATCAAGAATATATGTTCTTGATATGTTCAGAGGTTAAGTAGAATGTAAGAGTCATGTAACATGGCAAATGATGATTATAAAGTCTATGAATCATCATCTTCTATTAGAAACTTAGCATTACTTACTGTAATATAATCACGTTGGCCTGACGTCATTATATTATACTAACTCATGCTTCAATTCCCAACACTTCTTCAAAACATTTATAATTTAAACTTGAATTTTACAGAATATAGAAACTAAAATAGTTTCCTTTCTGATGTAATAAAGATATCGCAAAGAGATAAGTAATTGCGGACAAGAATCGTTATGAAGATATCTTCAGAAATATCGAGAATATTTATAACGAAGGATACGATGATATCTTAGAATTTCTAAGATCGAATGACAGTGAAAAAAATTCTTCTGTAAGGATTTAAGATAAGTAAGGAGAAGGGTAATTGCTAATGATTTCAGCAGATACTGAATCATCTAGATTCTTTGGGTATAGGTTTAATCCTTGTAGTTTGTCTACAGCTTCCTTCATGGTTTGCTCAATCCGTTTTTCAATACCAGATTTTCTTTTGAGCTTTTCCAACACACAATTCTTTATTATCAAGCTTTTGGCCATTAAGGCCATCTATAGCTTTTGTTGCTTCATTAGTATTTATAAGGTTAACGAATCTGACTTCGTTGGTTATAGTTCTGAGGTGTTTAAAAAAATTTGGAGTTGAAGTGTTTAAGCGTAAGATGTATCCATCAAAGGATTTACCGGTTGAAGAAATATTGTAAATTTCAAAAGTAATGAATGATAATTTCGGTGGTTTGATGTGATAATTCATCACAGAATACGAATGAATATAATTCAGGAATGTAGTGATCTTTAGGAAGATAACACCTGCTAAAGCTTTGCTTGGATTCTGATATGTCAAAATCAGACTATGTAATTGAATTTGTATGCAAATGGTTGTTCTTTATTGAACGGATACATATATCTGTGGATCTAAGTAGAATAGTTACTGACTACTGAATCAGAATTGAAGAATGTACAATGTAACATATTAATGTGAGATATAAATATTTCTCGGGTACTACCTGCCCGTTAAAATATTTTCACAATTAACAGTTTATACAAAAGAATATTTAATTACAATCTTTATGAAGATATACGATCATATATATATTCTTCAGATATAATATAGATTTAATGAGTTATATAATATTAAACTCATTTGATTTGCGGTTGAAACGAGAATAAATAATCTCCCAAACCTTAGAGATTTTATAATTGTCGTGAAATATTTCGCTAATTTATGAATCAATACTTCATCGTTCATTGTTATTGATATACCTCGGTATATGATGTTGGTGGTCATCGAAAGTCTTGGGGAATTCGCAAGGCACAAATGATGTTTTCTAGAAAGTTTCAAGTACATCGAAAATAGAAGAGTAAGACTAAACATGTATTTGAATAATACACTTAGTTTATTATGAAATGGAATTCGTTGAGTTGAAACAGAGATTGTAGTTAACGATGGTTAAGTTGTTAACAAAGGATGTACATAATAGCATATTAGTGATATGAATTAACCAAGTAGTACATATTAGTTAAGATTCACACGTAATAGCTTAGTACGAAAAGATTTATTATTGTTCCAAACCATATATATATATATATATATATATATATATATATATATATATATATATATATATATATATAAAGTATACATATATAATTCTTCAGGAAGAATGAGTCAATACATCTTAACTCATTATTACTAATATTCCTTGGTATCTGTGGGGTGAATGATGTTGATGTTTGAGGTACCGATTATGATGTTGAGGCGTGGGATGCGGATGTTGTTGTTGATGAAGCTGATGCTGTTGGTGGTGATGCTGATGGTGCTTACAATGCTTGTGGTGTTGGTGCTGGTTATACTGCTGATGCTCTTAGATTTTGCACCATATTCTCCAGAGCCACTATTCGAGCACGGAGCTCGTTGACTTCTTCCATTATTCCGGGATAATTAGCGGTTTGGACAAGAGGATGAATAAGATCTAGAATTCTAGATAATATATAATCGTTGCGAGCTGTTCTGGAATTGAGGGTGAAAATGGTGTTTCGGATTGGTTCGCCGGTAAGTGCTTCAGGTTCTTCACCAATAGGGCAATGTGGTGGGTGAAAAGGATCACCTTCTTCACTTCTCCATTGATTAAGTAAACTACAAACCCATCCCCAATTCATCCAGAAAAGATGATGACTAATTGGTTTGTTTGATCCGGTTACGCTGCCATTGGAGCTCGAGGAGTTCGAGGAATCAAGTGAGAAATCCATATTATGTTTTTGGAATAGGGTTTTTGTTATGAGATGAGTGTTGAATACTGAATGTTATATTCGTCTCCTCGAATACATATATATAGCAAAAAGATTTCCGCAATTTACGGAGGAAATTTAGGAAAAGTGTTAGACAAAGTCTATTGGATAGATATGATAAGATATGATTTGTCTATACTCCATTTATGGAATAATTGCAGTATGACGTGTTCAGATTAAAAATGATAAGTATGTAATCAGATAAACTTTCGATTAAAGACTTTCAATTTGTAATGGACTATTCAGGTCTAGGGGCTTGAGCTATAGGATCCTTTAAATCGGTAATCAAAACCCTTCCATTCTACAGTTTCGTAGACGCCATCCATCAAGAAAATTCAATGATCAAAAATATCGAGAAAGTAAAGATTTTGAAAGTAATGAATATGAATAGTGATGACATTATAATGTCTTTGAGATTCTCGATAACTCAATGACATTTTCTGGTTCGTAAACCGATGCATAAAGGCATAAGGCATATAGGTACGTGATATAACAGGGAGGTTATATACGTTTGAGTATGAGTAGTAACAATTATAGGAGTTTCAAAAATCATGGATAATATTTCATGTAATACACAAAACCATGATAGATGACATAGGAATGTCAAGAATTTCAGAAATCATGGTGTCGTATTTAAATGTGGTGGCAAAATTGGATAGTACTTAGGAAAGTGAGCAGAGTTCTTAGATTGGCTTGGCATTCTAAGGAAGATTAAAGAATTTAATAAGCATAGTTTCTAAGGTATAGTGTAGCATTTAACAATTAAAGGCAACAATTAATGGCACTATGGTCAAGGAAAGTTATAGTCCTACATTGCTAAGGTACCTAATTGTATAAGGCACAATTAAAATGCAATCCTGGTTCTCTACAACAACTCTGCTCTGATACCAATCTGTCACACCCCCAAATAGGGCCTGGGGTATTTGTGACTAATTATATCAAATCACAGTTGTATAAACGAGAACGACTCTATATGAGACGTTTTATTGAGTTTTGCAGCGGAAGATAAGTAGATTACATTGTATTTAGAGCATTAAATGTTTTTAAATGAATCGATAAGTAATGCATGAAGACTCCAAGCATGGCAAGAAATCATCATCAAAGTAGCAGATATACAGCGGAAGCAATATTTAAGTACCTGAGAATAAACATGCTTAAAAACTCAACACGAGGTTGAGTGAGTTCATACATTTGTCATAAATAATGATTTCAGTAATAGATATAGACCAAAAGATTTTTATTTATAAAAGTAGATCTCGCAGGGATCTAAAAGTAGTGCCAAGTTTGTGATATTTAGACTAAACAGTTTCAAAGTTTGCCCCGTGAAAAATTGTACTGTCCTTGTCGGTTTGAATCATTATTAAGTAATACAATGACTTGGTCAAATGTATCGGGGACGTTACTCCCGATAGGCCTACCCCCAATAATTAAGAATGCGTTATGTAAAAGCAGTTAAAAATATCACAGTGGGGACTTGCAGGACATAGCCAGATATAGCACAGTTTAATAGTTGGTACTTGTGTCTAATATGTAAAACAGTTATAAAAGTTGCGCACGTATTCTCAACCCAAAAATATATATAAAAAGGGAGCTATGAAAACTCACGATACGATACGATAGTTTGTAGTAAATATGTGTATGATGGCATTGAACAAATGTAGAGTTGACCTCAGATTCATGAACCTATATCAAGTATATATATTAACACATATACTTATAATCTAATAAGTTTATATATGTTATTTCAATTGTTATATATTTCTATATAGATATATACTTATATATATATATTCTATAAGTATTTGTTTGATAAAATAATTTTAATAATGATAATGAATAAAGAGTTGTATTATTTTGTAATAACAATAATAATACTAGTAGTAAAAATGATAATAATCATAATAATAATAATAATATAATTTTGATGATAGCAAAAATGTTAATTTTTGTAAAAATGATAATAACGATAATACTTTTTAATAATAATAATACTAATGAAGATAATCATATTAGTAATAATAATAATAATGATAACATTAATAATAATACTTATAAATATAAAATGATACTAGTACTATTAACAATAATAATATTAATAATTTGTATTGTTTTCAAAATAATAATAATAATAATAATAAGTCTAATCATAATAATGATAATAATATTTAAAATGATAATAATAATGATAGTTAACAATAATACTAATAATCTTAATGATATTAATAATAATACTTTTAATGATGTTAGTCGTAATAATAATAATAATTATAATAATTACAATAATAATAATAATAATAATAATAATAATAATAATAATAATAATAGTAATAATAATAAATAAATAAAAATAGGCTACCTTATAAATGAGGCTTTAAAAAAAATAAACGCCCATGCCCGGGCTCGAACCCGAGACCTCTCGCTAATCCGTTAACACCCTCAACCACTCGTGTCGTTTCTATTTATCTGATTTATGCCCAACCCATTAATATATAACACGTTTTATTTTATTTCTTCTTCTTCTTCATTCTTAAATCGATCAGGGCTAATCCACACATAACAACGAATTACTTATTTGGTTTTAGAATTTGTAAATGAAGCATAACGATCAGCTGTTGATTTGAATTGGATTAATAGTAAAATAAAAAAAAATAAGAACACTGCTGCTGTCGCAACCTTTTAAAAAAAATCTTGATTTTTGATTTATAAACATTTTTAGACTCAAATTTCTACACGAATTATGTTGGAAATCCTTCCTAGAAACTTTCTGTACAATCAATTGATCCAAAAACATAAAAACTAATCCTAATTTTACAAAGAACACAGCTTTTGACTTTTTAAATTATAAACTTTGACTCGAAAATTATTGCTCGATAGATTGAATTGGGTTTTGAAATTTTACAGAAAGTTTTAATGAATAATTACTAACAACTCTGCATTAACACATTTAGAAAAACATTACGAAATCGTGTTTTGGCTAAAAAGTGGAAGAACAGAGGTATCGTTCCTGCTTCTTTTTATTTCTGTTTTAATTTTTGAATTTGCAGTAGTTAGTATATATAATGTGATTGGATACATGATTTAGTAGTTACAGTATATCATTATTGATTCATAGGGTGATTTAAAATCGACATGAAGTACACACAAGAAGAAAAAATAAAAAGCAGGCAGGAAATATATAAAAAAAATAAAAGTAGAACTCGATTGTTGACTGAATATTACAGGAAATAAAAAAATATATATAAAAATTTAAACTGATTAGGATACACGTTTGATTTTTGTTGTATATCTTGCACGATTAGTAAAAAGAATTAAACAGATCATGATCATATTAAGAAAACAGATATATACCTAATTGCTTTAAAATTAATGAAATCGGATATCACAATTTAGGTATGTGTCGATCCCTTTTTTTATATATTTATTTAGTATTAATAATTAATAAGTATTTTAATAATAATAATACTAATAATAATAATAATCAAATTCATATTAATAAAAATGATAATACTGATAATGATAATTGTAAATGATAATGATAATATTGTTAAATATTATATTAATATTATTAATTAATACTAATGTATTATTATTTACAAATAACTATTCTCGAATTGTTGGTATTTCATAAAAGTTAGGTTTAAATTTTGTCAAAAATTTTCGGGTTGTTATAACAACCATAGAATGTAGTTTCGATTACTTGTGTCTATTTAATAAAATATTTATAAAAGCAGCGCATGTATTCTCAGTCCCAAAAATATATATTGAAAAAGCATTAAAAAGCGAGCAAATGAAACTCACAATACTGTATTTTGTAGTAAAAATACATATGACGACATTGAACAAAAGCAAGGTTGGCCTCGAATTCATGAACCTATATTAAGTATATATATTCATATATTGATCAATATATGTCTAACAATTTAGGTCAGGTTATAGTGTATCACAATCCTAATGCTCGAGATTATTATGCAACAGTCAACAAAAGTCAATTTGACCCAAAATGGCTTCCAAAATTTATACATGTTTAATATATAACTTAAATATAGTCGTTATATATATATATATATATATATATATATATATATATATATATATATATATATATATATATATATATATATATATATATATATATATATAATATATTTATCAGATTGTATTAGAGTAAATAATACAAGTCATTTATTAATAAAAATTTTATATTACAAATTATATATGATAAAAATATACTTCTATATATCTTAAGTAATAAAATTTATAAAGCTCACTTAATATCATAAAAATATAGTGGTATGTATTATAAATGTAATTATATTACGTGTGATAAAAATATCTTTGTATCACATATTTATTTGATAAAATTATATTAATAATAATAATGAGTAAAAGTTGTATTATTTTGTGATAATAATAATAATATTAATTATAATAATAACAATATTTATATTTACTAATGATAATAATAATTTTGATAATTAATAATAATCTTTTATAATAATACAAATGTTATAATAATAATAATATCTTATCTTAATAATATTTACTATATATATAATTATTATAATAAGAATAGTAATAATAATGTTTTATAAAAATAATCCTATCAAAAATAATAATTTTAATAATAACCCAAATATGATATTGATAATAAAAATGATATTTTTATTAGAATTGATAATTTTAACAAACATGATAATTTTAATATTAATGATACTTTTAATAATAATAATGATAAAAATAATAAAATAATTGTTTTTATAAAAATGTTATCTTTTAATAATAACTATAATAATAATAATAATAATAACAACAATAACAATTTTAATTATAATACCTATATTGATAATGATAATGGTAATGATAATAATAATCAGATAATAATAACGACGATAATAACGACGACGTAATAATAATAGTCATCATTTTTAATAATAATACTAAGATTAATGATAATTAAGTTGACTATATCTTTAAATCCGTTCATCGAAATCACACGACTTCTAAATGAAAAGTTAATAAGCTTTCCAACGATACGCACATCATATACCTTATATCAGTATTATATGTATTGAATTTGAAATGTCCCGTTCATATTGATTATAAACGTTCCATATTAATTGATTTCGTCGCGAGGTTTTGACCTCTATATGAGACGTTTTTCAAAGACTGCATTCATTTTTAAAACAACCATAACCTTTATTTTATCTATAAAGGTTTAAAAAGCATTACGTAGATTATCAAAAAATGATAATCTAAAATATACCGTTTACACACGACCATTACATAATGGTTTACAATAAGAATATATTACATCAAAAATAAGTTTCTTGATTGCAGTTTTTACATAATATCATACAAGCATGGACTCCAAATCTTGTCCTTATTTTAGTATGCAACAGCGGAAGCTCTTAATAATTACCTGAAAATAAACATGCTTAAAACGTTAACAAAAATGTTGGTGAGTTATAGGTTTAACCTATATATTATCAAATCATAATAATAGACTACAAGATTTCATATTTCAATATACATCCCATACATAGAGATAAAAAATCATTCATATGGTAAACACCTGGTAACCGACATTAACAAGATGCATATAAGAATATCCCCTATCTTTCCGGGAAATCCTTCAGACATGATAAAAACGAATTCGAAGTACTAAAGCATCCCGTACTTTGGATGGGGTTCGTTAAGCCCAATAGATCTATCTTTAGGATTCGCGTCAATTAGTAGATCGGTTTACCAATTCTTAGGTTACCAATCAAAAGGGGCATATTCGGCTTCGATCATTCACCCATATAATGTAGTTTCATTTACTTGTGTCTATTTCGTAAAACATTTATAAAACTGCATGTATTCTCATCCCAAAATATTAGATTTTAAAAGTGGGACTATAACTCACTTTCACATATTTTTACTTCGTCGGGAAGTAAGACTTGGCCACTGGTCGATTCACGAACCTACAACAAATATGTACATATATATCAAAGTATGTTCAAAATATAATTACAATAGTTTTAATAAATTTTGATGTTTAAGTTTATTAAGTCAGCTGTCCTCGTTAGTAACCTACAACTAGTTGTCCAAAGTTAGATGTACAGAAATAAATTAATATATATTATCTTGAATCAATCCACGACCCAGTGTATACATGTCTCAGGCTAGATCACAACTCAAAGTATATATATTTTTGGAATCAACCTCAACCCTGTATAGCTAACTCCAATATTACTGCATATAGAGTGTCTATGGTTGTTCCAAATAATATATATACATGGGTCGATATGATATGTCAAAACATTTGCATACGTGTCTATGGTATCTCAAAATTACATAATATATTAGAATACATGTATAATACAATATGAGTTAGCTAGGATATGATTAATATAGATTTGTTACAATATTTCCCGTAGCTACAACAATAAAAAAAATATCCAATTTTGTTTTACCAATAACTTCTTCGTTTTAAATCCGTTTTGAGTGAATCAAACTGATATGATTTCATATTGAACTCTATTTTATGAATCTAAATAGAAAAAGTATAAGTTTATAGTCAGAAATACAGGTTACAAGTCGTTTTTTTAAAGGTAGTCATTTCAGTCGAAAGAACGACGTCTAGATGACCATTTTGGAAAACATACTTTCACTTTGAGTTTAACCATGATTTTTGGATATAGTTTCATGTTCATAAGAAAAATCATTTTCCCAGAAGAACATCTTTTAAATCAAAGTTTATAATATTTTTTAATTAACTAACCCAAAACAGCCCGTGGTGTTACTACGACGGCGTATGTCCAGTTTTACGGTGTTTTTCGTGTTTCCAGGTTTTAAATCATTAAGTTAGCATATCATATAGATATAGAACATTTGTTTAGTTAATTTTAAAATTCAAGTTAGAAGGATTAACTTTTGTTTGCGAACAAGTTTAGAACTATGTTCTAGTGATTTCAAGTTTAAACCTTCGAATAAGGTAGTTATATATATATGAATCGAATGATGTTATGAACATCATTACTACCTCAGGTTTTGTGGATAAACCTACTGGAAATGAGAAAAATAGATCTAGCTTCAAAGGATCCTTGGATGGCTTGAAAGTTCTTGAAGCAGAATCATGACATGAAAACAAGTTCAAGTAAGATTTCCACTCGAAATAAGATTGTTATAGTTATAGAAATTGAATCAAAGTTTGAATATGAGTATTACCTTATATTAGAAAGATATCTTACTATAAATAAGAAAGATTTCTTGAGGTTGGATGATCAATTTACAAGATTGGAAGTAAGCTAGCAAACTTGGAAGTATTCTTGATTTTATGAAACTAGAACTTATAGAATTTATGAAGAACACTAAGAACTTGAAGATAGATCTTGAGAGAGATCAATTAGATGAAGAAAATTGAAGAATGAAAGTGTTTGTAGGTGTTTTGGTCGTTGGTATATGGATTAGATATAAAGGATGTGTAATTTTGTTTACATGTATATAAGTCATGAATGATTACTAATATTTTTGTAATTTTATGAGATATTTCATGCTAGTTGCCAAATGATGGTTACCACATGTGTTAGGTGACTCACATGGGCTGCTAAGAGCTAATCATTAGAGTGTATATACCAATAGTACATACATCTAAAAGCTGTGTATTGTACGAGTACGAATACGGGTGCATACGAGTAGAATTGTTGATGAAACTGAACGAGGATGTAATTGTAAGAATTTTTGTTAAGTAGAAGTATTTTGATAAGTGTCTTGAAGTCTTTCAAAAGTATATGAATACATATTAAAACACTACATGTATATACATTTTAACTGAGTCGTTAAGTCATCGTTAGTCGTTACATGTAAATGTTGATTTGAAACCTTTAAGTTAACGATCATGTTAAATGTTGTTAACCCAATGTTTATTATATCTAAAGAGATGTTAAATTGTTACATTATCATGATATTATGATATATAATATATCTTAGTATGATATATATACAGTTAAATGTCGTTACAACGATAATCGTTACATATATGTCTCGTTTCGAAATCATTAAGTTAGTAGTCTTATTTTTACATATGTAGTTCTTTGTTAATACACTTAATGATATATTTACTTATCATTTAAAATAATTAACCAAGTGTATTAATATCTTAATATGATTCATATGTACTTAGTAAGACGTTGATATAACGATAATCGTTATATATATCGTTTTCGAGTTTCTTAAATTCAATAGTCTCATTTTTATGTATATAACTCATTGTTAAAATACCTAATGATATAATTACTTATCATAATATCATGTTAACTATATATATAATCATATATATGTCATCATATAGTTTTTACAAGTTTTAACGTTCGTGAATCACCGGTCAACTTGGGTGGTCAATTGTCTATATGAAACCTATTTAAATTAATCAAGTCTTAACAAGTTTGATTGCTTAACATATTGGAAACACTTAATCATGTAAATAATAATTTCATTTAATATATATAAACATGGAAAAGTTCGGGTCACTACAGAATTCATGATTCAACATACAATATATAACGACGAAATTAAATACACAAGCATGCATAATCAAATATACTCGAGCACTAGTCAGGGATACACTATTAATATATAAAAGGTAAGTTATGAGTGCTCACATATCAGTATTGAGATTCAATATTGCAGGAAAGTATGTAGACGCAACGTAAATTGTAAACACTAGGTTTGACCTCACGAACAAAACCCATGAACCATACCCATAACCTCCATAGCTATAACCCATAATTTCCTTAGCTCTATCCCGCTCGAAAGCCCGTTTGAAATAATTCACTCATGACCTCGTCGTAGTATTTTATGTATACTACATAATAATAATACTAATAATACTAATTTAAATAAGATTAATAATATTATTAATCTTAATAATAATAATATAAATAATAAATATCAGAGGGAGTAAAATATCGGTGTATATGTGTGTGTGTTAAAGTCCAAAATTGATCGAGTTATAAAGATGTTTGCTGAGGTTGAACCCTATGCGATCGCATGGGTTCAATGCCTTTTAACCATGCGATCGCATGGCTAACTGGCACCAGCTCATCTGCTTTTATTTTAAGCTACCGACAATTTTATTTAATATATAATATATATATTTATTTAATTTATATAATTAATTATATATTATATAATATTTACGTATATAGTTAAATTATAACCTTAGTTCCGATGACTCGTACGTTGTCACTCGACTTAAGTCCCGATTCCGGTTTCTCGAACGCATTATCGTACGATTAGAAAACTTGCACTTTACGTTACGCGACGTGTACCTTTATCAATAATTAGACTTAATCATCGATAGACTATATTACCCAAAGTATAATATTTACATTTGAGTGTTGTGGTCCTTTGCTTCTATAAATCAATATCTCATTGGTTATCAAAATATATTATTTTAAATCAAACATTTTACGACTATATATATATATATATATATATATATATATATATATATATTTAAAAATATAAATTTGTACATATTGTATGTAATTGAAATATTTATTTAATAACAAAATATTTAGTTTTTCAAAACTAATTATATTTTAAAGTTTATTTTAAAATCTTTTTGAAAAATATTATAACACGTAACATTTATACTTTAAAACTTAATCTGATATTATTCATTTATGTGTTAGTATTTATTTAAAAACATATCTAAATATCAATTGAATCAAATAACCAGTGTTACTATCGTTTACTTAACTAATTTGAAATTATATATATTTTCAATATTCATAAACACGTTTTAAATATACGTTGCGAGTTATATATATACATATATTTAATCCTAATAATTTATATCCTATTGTATATATTCAAATTATGTTATTTAAACAAAACATTTTAATAAATAAATTATATTGAATCGAAAAGCATTTCCGCACGTTTGAAAATAGATCAACCGAATATTATGAAATTCAATTCGCCACTAACTTTTGTCTAGCTTTCGTTATTTGACATTTTTGTTCTTACATGTACATCACTTACCAATTATTCTGAATACCGTTAAAAAGGGATGATTTCTCAAATCAACGTGGACCTCATAACAGAGACCCGTAACAAATCATCATGTATCTGATAGTTCAATCATTTGATATTATCTTTTAATCCCGTCGACAAATATATTAAACATATATTGAAACAATTATGTTGAAATATAGTATTATACATCTAATACTTTTGTTAATGTTTTCAATTAATATATATATATATATATATATATATATATATATATATATATATATATATATATATACATATATATAATCATATATGCACATCCAGTTATATATATTGTACGTGAATCGTCGAGCACGGTCAAAGGGTGATTGATTACATGAACACAGTTCAATGTTTTTGAGATTTCAACATTACAGACTTTGCTTATCATGTCGAAAACATATAAAGATCAAGTTTAAATTTGGTCGGAAATTTTTGGGTTGTCACAGTACCTACCCGTTAAAGAAATTTTGTCCCGAAATTTGATTAGGATGGTCATGGCTGACAATAAGTATGTTTTCATGACGCATACGAGCTGAAAATTAGAGTTTTATCATCAGCGAGTAATATGGATAAAATAATTAGCTTAAGTGAAGCGTACGAGTGAAGTTATCACAAAAGAGTGAAATGAGTAAGTGTAGATTCGTCATTTCTTTTGACGTAGATAGAATTGATTTCCGGAGTTCAAGAGACTTGGAGAAAATCTTCGTAATAAGATTTGATTCTTCGGTAATTAAGGAAATTAGGATCCGCTTTAAATGCGATCATCTGTTTTGATTGCTCTGTCGAATATTTTACTATAAATCCACCCCCTTCGTTTCCTTACAACTTACACCTTCTATTCTTTCTCCCTCAACTCATACTTTAAAGTATTCATCAATATGCTTCATCCAGTCTTGATTCTTGATATACTCTTAACTTTCATATATATATCGTTCTTCTTTTTCATCTGCCACCGGAGGAATCTATTTACTTCTACTATACTCTTGGTTTTATAGTGTTTTTAGTTCTCCCGTATCTTTACGCTGCAATACTTATAGATATACACGGTTTGTAATTTATGTGTTGTCGTCGGGCTTTATATCTTTTCTTATTTTTCAGAGTCCCTGCTTCTGTCTTTCTATAATCATTGACATCCACAGTTAATGCTCTCTCTTATTTTCTGCGATTTATACTCTCATTTCTGTTTCAGAGCTTCATGCTCTGTTTTCTCTTCTATCCTTAAGCACGGCAAGTAATGGTCCAGAATTCGTAGGTATGGAGTTTCGAATGAACATAATTAATGTTCTAAGAAGAAAATTGTAATGACACGATCTTGATTTGTCAAATTACCAGAATATCCAGAAAAATAGAACTATCAAGAAGATATGTTCTTAATGTGTTTGGAGATGAGGTAGAATGTAAGAGTCATGTAACCTGGCACATAATGACGATATGGTCTGTGAATCATCACATTCTATTTAGAAACTCAGCATGGCTTACTGTAATATAATCACGTTGATCAAGTGTCATTATATTATACTAACTCATGCTTAAGTTCCCAACACTACTTCAAAAACATTCATATTTTAAACTCGAAGGTTTCAGAATTTAGAAACTAAAATAGTTTCTTTTATGATGTATATAGATAGTGTGAATAGGTAAATGATTTTGGGTAACAATAGTTATGAAGATATCTTCAGAAACATCGAAGATATTTATAATGAAAGATATAATGATATCTTAGGATATCTAAGATCAGAGGATGATGAAGAATATTGTTCGCAAGGGTTTAGAGTAAGGAGTAAGGTGTTCGTTAAAGACTTCGGCAGACACTGAATCATTTGGAATCTTTGAAGGCAGATTTAGTCTTTGTGATTTGTTCACAACCTCCTTCATGATTTGCTCAATCCATTTTCCAGTTCCAAACCTTCTCTTTTTCTGAGCTTTGTCAACACACTATTCCTTATCATCAAACTTTTGACTGTTACAGTTGTCTACCATTTCTGTTGCTTCATTCAGCTTTTCCAAAAATTCGGAGAACTAAATCGTAGATTTGGGGTGTTTTTCAGAAACTTCACATTCGAAGTATGTAAGTCTAGGAGATAGACGTTATATGTACACATATAATTGTTTGTGTAGACATGCTACGAGATTTTAAAATACTGATTGTTGATTCTCGGTAATTGGCATGACAATTCTTGTTACAAGATGCGGATGAGTAAATGATGGGGTTTCAATGAATATAATGATTTTTCTGAAAGTCAAAGATTAAAGAAGTTGTTGGTAAGTTTACTGCTAATGTGGTGGGATATAAATGGTTCCCTGGTAACAATGATAAAAGGGTAATCGTTATAATAAGGTTTATTCGAATGAACAATTGAAGTTGATTTGCTGGAGCTGTGACAAAACTGTCTACTTTAAAAAGGGATTGAAAAGTTATTTTTGCTAATAAATGCCAAAGGGTCTGACACGGATACGGGTTAAACTATGACTTTGGTTTCGAAAGTTTTTCAGGTGCAAGACTGTGGATAATATGTGGTTGGATCATCATCTTGATTGTTCATTATTTGAAGCGTCTTTAGGAATTTCGAAGGGTTTGAACACAGATTATAATCGTTAATATACATATGATGTTCTAGAATTTTGAATGATACAAATATTTTTCTGAGTTCTATGAATAGAAATGATGTTCTAGCACAGTTTTGAAGTCAAAGTATAGTTTTGAAAAATGTAGGAATCTAAGAGTGATGATACCAGTTATATCTCGAATTGAATTCTGAGATTTCAAAATCGGAATATGTAATTGGATTTGAATGAGTATGGTTGTTTGGATTTCTATAAAAGAATATATATTGTTGTGAAAGTAGGGAGTATAGTGGATGATTTGCTGAATCAGAATCTAAGAATATAACTTGTTAATTGTGAATTTATATATCTCTAGGGTATTACCTACCCGTTAAAAGTTTCACAAGTAATCTTTTGTACGAGAGAATTTTATTACAATTTTTATGAAAATATTAATATGTATATTTTCTTCAAATGTAATACAGATTTAACGAGTTAATATCATATTAAGCTCATTTGATTTTTAGCTGGAACTAGAAATGAATAATCTCTAAAACTTTAGAAATTTCGTAATCTTTGTGGATTATCACTTCAACGTAAATGAAATTATGAATCAATACTTCATTATTCATTTTTATTGATATTTACTCGGTGAATGATGTTGGTGTTGTGATGACCCGGGAATTTCCGATAAAATTTAAACTTTAATTTTTATATGTTTCCGACACGATAACTAAAGTCTGTAACGCTGAGTCTCAAAAATTTTGAACTGTTTCATATATTCAATTGACCTTCGATTGTTCTCGACGATTCACCAACAACTATTTGTAAATTGATACATATATATTAAAAATATAATTATATATATTAGTTAGAAATAAAATTTGAAATACTATATTATTTAGTTATTAGAATTGAATTTGTAAAGTAAAATAATATAAGATATAATAAAATTTATTAATAAAATAAATAAATAAATAAATAAATAAATATATATATATATATATATATATATATATATATTTATATATATATGTATATATTTATATATATATATATATATATATATATATATATATATGTAAAGTATATCGAATATACATATATTGTTTCGAATTTATAATAACACACACCTATTATTTCAATTGATATTAAATAAGTTATGAGCTTATGAGTGTAATAAAATAAATAATAGACGAGCCTACTCGATCATGTTTCGCACATTTTATGACTAAAATAAATACATGTACATAATTTATATAATATATATATATATATTTATATATATATGTATATATTTATATATATATGTATATATATATATATATATATATATATATATATATATATATATATATATATATATATATATATATGTAAAGTATATCGAATATACATATATTGTTTCGAATTTATAATAACACACACCTATTATTTCAATTGATATTAAATAAGTTATGAGCTTATGAGTGTAATAAAATAAATAATAGACGAGCCTACTCGATCATGTTTCGCACATTTTATGACTAAAATAAATACATGTACATAATTTAAAAATTTGGGATTTCTTTTCAAAATACTTTTTTCCGTCACCGACTAACAACGGAGCACGAAAGAGTATCTCTAATAAAACGTCGGTAAGATAAAACAAGGATCCGATGCTAACTGTACCATCTATGTTCCTTCTTTAATCGATGAATAATATTTATTATTGTATCTAGTTTTGATTTACTTTATCTATTATATACGGAGTACATAAATATACATATACTTTGCATGCAATCATATTAATCATAGTCATAGTAAGTATAATATGCCAATCAAATTGGCTAACCTTACAAATATCTTAGATTGCTCACTGTAGGTAATTGAAACATTGATTGATTACTGTTTGACCTTTTTGTTTGTTTGCCTTTGATCTTTTACGGATAATAATAATCTTTTCATATATTTACATGTCTTTGAATGAGAACACAAAAACACATCATTCTTTTCCCTACAAACCATCAACTACCATTCTTGAAACCCAAAACCCAACTCCATATTCAAGTTGATACCTACTACTACTCATTTCTTGATACTACTTGAACACGATCCATTTAATCACCCACCATCGCCGGTCATTAAACCATCGAACAACTATCACTATCATCAAGTTGTTCTTATTGTTTTGCTGTTACTCGATCACCACCCATCTCCAACTTCGTGCAACAACCACCAAGGACACAACATGACAAACCATTCTCTCTCTGATTTCTGCGATCATTTAACTGCTACTCGCATGATCCTGTTGTTGCTACTGTTTTGAACCCATCATCACCTACATATAACCCTCTTCGAAGACCACCCAAACACTTCTACTATTCTTGCACACTTTTCGCTTCTGTTTCTGTCAGGATATTAACTGTTCGATTCTTCTTTTGTTTCCACCACAGGTTATCATCATTAATACCACCTTGCTTGATCAACTACAATCACCTTCGATTCCTACTTTATTTTATGTCTCATTATATTGATCCACCACTTCTATCATCATCTATATATATTTCTAGTTTTCTGTTGTTGCAGAACCAACAAACCGAAACCCACATGCTTATGATTGCTTCTATTTTCGCTGCTAACCGAGATCAAACACATCATCTATTCATCTATCTTGTTCGTTTCTTTGTTATATTTTTTTTGTTCAACGAACCATCCTCGTTATCCTTAATCACCGACTCGTTTGTTTTTCCCTGCTCACCTCCTTTTTGAAACCATTTGTTTCTTGTTTGTCTAACCTGCAACTGTTTCGTACAGCAAGAATAGAATGATGATGTTGTGTGATTTAAACAAATAAAAGGAGTTCCATGGCCGACCCATTTTATCAATGTGATTAAAATACTAATGCATGCGTGATATTTTAAATCAAGTGAGGTAGTGTACACAAGGATAGTCACTTTAGGCAAGTGGATCCAGCGATTTTTTTTTTTAAACTTCTGTCGGCAGCATATATTATGAAAACATTGAAACCTCACTTACTTTATTCACATGACCCTTCATGTATTTGTTGGCAACCGAATTTTTTTTTCTTTATACTTCGAAGTGGGCAACAGGCCGCAGACCTTCATCTTAGGAGATGGGCCAAGTAATTGGTTTCATGGTGGATCAAGTTTTGTGTTGAATAAACCGCGTTTTTCTTTTTATATTGGGCCGTGAGAGTTTATGAATACTTGGGCCATGTTTGTTTAGGTGTTGATCCGTAACAATGAAGGAAGATGAGGGTTACGGGATGAAGTGATGATATTAAATGAAAATGGCGATAAATATGATGATGATATGATAATACATGAAATGTAAAGATGATAATGATAAGGTTTAGATGATGATGATAAGGTTATTTATGATGATGATGATGAGGAGATGTTACGAATGAAATTGATAATAATACGTGTGAAGATGATGTTATGTATTATAGGTGATGGAAATGAATGATGATGAGATGATGATTAGATTGAGATGGAAGTTGTAATGATAACGAGTTAGTGAATCATGATTATAATTATGATCATGATGATGTTGATATAAAGATCATGATGGTGATAGATGATCATATGAGGACGATATGTATGATATGACGATTATGATGATCGATGACGAAGATGATTATGTTGATGATGTCGATATTGATACATGAATCCATGATGTTTAGGATGGTATAAACCTATTTATTATTATTAATTTTATTTATCATTTTATTATTATTATTATTATTATTATTATTATTATTATTATTATTATTTACATTATCTTTGTATTATTATAAAAATCATTATTTTAACAAATCAAAAATTATTTATATAAAAATATATCTGGTACACATATAATAACTATATATAGAAATTACATACTATTTTGTTTTTAAAATAAAATGTTATTATTTATTATTATACAATATTACTTAAATTACATATAAGAAATAAATATATTTTTAATCAGATATATAAATATTATTATTAATATTATATAAAAAATAATAATAATAATAAATACTTATAGGTATAATATTAATATAACATATATATATATATATATATATATATATATATATATATATATATATATATATATATATATATATATATATATACATAACATTTTGAAATGATAATTACTATATGTAATATGATATATAATTAATATAGAAAATGGTTTGATTACTTTTACATGCTCATTATATGTCTTAACATATATAAATGATATAGGTTCGTGAATCCGAGGTCAACCCACACTTATTCAATGTCGTCATATGTATTTTTACTACAAAATACAGTACAGTGAGTTTCATTTGCTCCCTTTTTACTCTTTACGTTTTTGGGCTGAGAATACATGCGTAATTTTTATAAATGATTTACAAAACAGACACAAGTACGTGAAACTACATTCTATGGTTGAATTATCGAAATCGAATATGCCCCTTTTTATTTAGTCTGGTAATCTAAGAATTAGGGAACATACACCCTAATTGACGCGAATCCTAAAGATAGATCTATCGGGCCCAACAAGCCCCATCCAAAGTACCGGATGCTTTAGTACTTCGAAATTTATATCATGTCCGAAGGAGGATCCCGGAATGATGGGGATATTCTATATGCATATTGTTAATGTCGATTACCAGGTGATCAATCCATGTGAATGATATTTTGTCTCTATGCATGGGACGTATATTTATGAAAACTGATTATGGAAATCTTGTGGTCTATTAAAATGATGATAATAGTTATTTATGTTAAACTAATGAACTCACCAACCTTTTGATTGACACTTTAAAGCATGTTTATTCTCAGGTACGAAAGAAATATTTCGCTGTGCATTTGCTCATTTTAGGGATATTACTTGGAGTCATTCATGACATATTTCAAAAGACGTTGCATTCGAGTCATTGAGTTCATCAAGATTAATATTAAGTCAATTATAGTTAGATATATTATGAAATGGTATGCATGCCGTCAACTTTCGATGTAATGAAATATTGTCTTTTCAAAAATGAATGTAATGTTTGTAAAATGTATCATATAGAGGTCAAGTACCTCACGATGAAATCAACTATTGTGAATCGTTTATGATCGATACGGACTTCGTCCGGATGGATTAGGACGGGTCTTCACAGTTGGTATCAGAGCAGAGGTCTTAGCGAACCAGGTCCGCATTAGTGTGTCTAACTGATAAGTTGTTAGGAGGCATTAGTGAGTCTGGACTTTGACCGTGTCTGCATGTCAAAAGTTTTGCTTATCATTTCTAGTCGGAAATCATCTGCTTATCATCCTTAGGAAATTACCTGCTTATCATTCTTAGTCTAGACACATCTCACTGCAATGATTGAATGAATAGTGTGTAGATAAAATCCATATCTTAGTGTATCTATTACTGTAGACTTTATCTGACACGTTTCCCTAATTTTCTCCGTAATCTACGGGATCTTCTGTACTATATTAGATATTCTATATAATTAGAATATTATCTAATAACTGAAAATCATTTCATATCGAAAATCCTCTAAAGAGATGGATCTTACACCTAGCTTGGATTCCATTAGTTCCGGAAGCAATTTCGAGATGCGTATTGAAGTAGACTCCGAAGTCAATGAACCAGAAGTGCCTCAACCATTTAGTTATTTTTCTTTCTGGAGGAGATGGGGGTGGGTCCGAGACTTACTCACTCGATGGAGAAATGAAGAAGGCAAGCCCTACCGCGAACCAAACTTACCTCCTAACATCGGAGAAAACGATGTACTCATCGATGAACCTATGCGCAACACTGTATTCACCCTTCTTGCTAAAGTTTTCCACCTCGAAGGTAGCATTACCGCAATCTCAAAAAATATTCAACCTCTACTTCTGAATACCAATCGAAGGGGAATATTAGAAGAAGTTAGGGAACTTCGAATAGATAATCAAGATCTATCGAATCAGATGAGTGGATGGATAGAAATGATAGAGGGTATGATAGAAACCCTGATAAGAATGGTGCATGATTTACAAGCTATACTTACTACACCAACATCATCATCAACCTAAGCACCAACAACACTTGTAGCACCGATAGCAACATTACCACCATCACCAGCACCAGCAGCATAACCAGTACTAACAACAACAACATCATCACACGTCTCAACCTCGCAATCTATACCTCAAGCATAATCATCGTTCTACGAATCGTTCTAGATAAACTATCTTCGTCCTTCATGGCGATTATGTAATCTCTAATGTTTTAGAGATTATGTACTCTAGTTCTAGCCGTAAATCTGATGAGTTTAATATCACATTGACTCATTAAATCCATGATTACGTCGGAAGAAAATATATATGTATATATATTTTCATAGAGATTGTAGTTAAAATTTTTATTGTACAAACTGTTAATGGTGAAAATATTTTAACGGGTAGGTAATACCCGAGGAATATATAGATTTCACATTAATAAGTTATATCGTACATTCTTCGAATCTGATTCAACAGTCATTTACTATCCTACTTACATCCACCGATATACAAATCCGTTCACCACAGAATAACCATATTCATCCAATTTCATATTGGGATTTTGATTTATCAGAATCCAACAAGTGGCATAATGAAGAAAACATTTGACAAAATAAAATTTGTTAGAAACAAATAAATTAACTATGAGAAATTTTGTTAAGAATTCACGCTAACTGTTCCTAGCTAATTGCTCCTAGCTAACTGATTACATTTTATTTATCGCAATTTAATTATCGCAATTTACATTCTCGCAATTTTATTTATCATCATTTAATTTATGTTATTTACTTTACGCACTTTATTTATCGTCATTTAATTTCTGTTATTTATTTTTACGCATTTTACATATCGGGACACGTATACAAGGTTTTGACATATCATATCGACGCATCTATATATATTATTTGGAATAACCATAGACACTCTATATACCGTAATGATCGAGTTCGCTATACAGGGTTGAGGTTGATTCTATAATAATATATATAGTTTGAGTTGTGATCGAGTCTGAGACGTATACGGGTCACGATGAAATGTCCCGTTCTTATTGATTAAAAACGTTCCATATTAATTGATTTCGTTGCGAGGTTTTGACCTCTATATGAGACGTTTTTCAAAGACTGCATTCATTTTTAAAACAAACCATAACCTTTATTTCATAAATAAAGGTTTAAAAAGCTTTACGTAGATTATTAAATAATGATAATCTAAAATATCCTGTTTACACACGACCATTACATAATGGTTTACAATACAAATATGTTACATCGAAATCAGTTTCTTGAATGCAGTTTTTACACAATATCATACAAACATGGACTCCAAATCTTGTCCTTATTTTAGTATGCAACAGCGGAAGCTCTTAGTATTCACCTGAGAATAAACATGCTTTAAACGTCAACAAAAAATGTTGGTGAGTTATAGGTTTAACCTATATATATCAAATCGTAACAATAGACCACAAGATTTCATATTTCAATACACATCCCATACATAGAGATAAAAATCATTCATATGGTGAACACCTGGTAACCGACATTAACAAGATGCATATATAAGAATATCTCCATCATTCCGGGACACCCTTCGGATATGATATAAATTTCGAAGTACTAAAACATCCGGTACTTTGGATGGGGTTTGTTAGGCCCAATAGATCTATCTTTAGGATTCGCGTCAATTAGGGTGTCTGTTCCCTAATTATTAGATTACCAGACTTAATAAAAAGGGGCATATTCAATTTCGATAATTCAACCATAGAATGTAGTTTCACGTACTTGTGTCTATTTTGTAAATCATTTATAAAACCTGCATGTATTCTCATCCCAAAAATATTAGATTTTAAAAGTGGGACTATAACTCACTTTCACAGATTTTTACTTCGTCGGGAAGTAAGACTTGACCACTGGTTGATTCATGAACCTATAACAATATATACATATATATCAAAGTATGTTCAAAATAAATTTACAATACATTTAATACATTTTGATATTTTAAGTTTATTAAGTCAGCTGTCCTCGTTAGTAACCTAAAACTAGTTGTCCACAGTTAGATGTACAGAAATAAATCGATAAATATTAACTTGAATCAATCCACGACCCAGTGTATACGTATCTCAGTATTGATCACAACTCAAACTATATATATTTTGGAATCAACCTCAACCCTGTATAGCTAACTCCAACATTCACATATAGAGTGTCTATGGTTGTTCCGAAATATATATAGATGTGTCGACATGATAGGTCGAAACATTGTATACGTGTCTATGGTATCTCAAGATTACATAATATACAATACAAGTTGATTAAGTTATGGTTGGAATAGATTTGTTACCAATTTTCACGTAGCTAAAATGAGAAAAATTATCCAATCTTGTTTTACCCATAACTTCTTCATTTTAAATCCGTTTTGAGTGAATCAAATTGCTATGGTTTCATATTGAACTCTATTTTATGAATCTAAACAAAAAAAGTATAGGTTTATAGTCGGAAAAATAAGTTACAAGTCGTTTTTTTAAAGGTAGTCATTTCAGTCGAAAGAACGACGTGTAGATGACCATTTTAGAAAACATACTTCCACTTTGAGTTTAACCATGATTTTTGGATATAGTTTCATGTTAATAATAAAAATCATTTTCTCAGAATAAAAACTTTTAAATCAAAGTTTATCATAGTTTTTAATTAACTAACCCAAAACAGCCCGCGGTGTTACTACGACGGCGTAAATCCGGTTTTACGGTGTTTTTCGTGTTTCCAGGTTTTAAATCATTAAGTTAGCATATCATATAGATATAGAACATGTGTTTAGTTGATTTTAAAAGTCAAGTTAGAAGGATTAACTTTTATTTGCGAACAAGTTTAGAATTAACTAAACTATGTTCTAGTGATTACAAGTTTAAACCTTCGAATAAGATAGCTTTATATGTATGAATAGAATGATGTTATGAACATCATTACTACCTCAAGTTCCTTGGATAAACCTACCGGAAATGAGAAAAATAGATCTAGCTTCAAAGGATCCTTGTATGGCTTGAATGTTCTTGAAGCAGAATCATGACACGAAAACAATTTCAAGTAAGATTTCCACTCGAAATAAGATTGTTATAGTTATAGAAATTAAATTAAAGTTTGAATATGATTATTACCTTGTATTAGAAAGATAACCTACTGTAAGTAACAAAGGTTTCTTGATCTTGGATGATTACTTAGAATGGATTTAGAAAACTTGGAAGTAAACTTGCAATCTTGGAAGTATTCTTGATTTTATGAAACTAGAACTTTTGGAATTTATGAAGAACACTTAGAAATTGAAGATAGAACTTGAGAGAGATCAATTAGATGAAGAAAATTGAAGAATTAAAGTGTTTGTAGGTGTTTTTGCTCGTTGGTCTATGGATTAGATATAAAGGATATGTAATTTTGTTTTCATGTAAATAAGTCATGAATGATTACTCATATTTTGGTAATTTTATGAGATATTTTATGCTAGTTGCCAAATGATGGTTTCCAAATGTGTTAGGTGACTCACATGGGCTGCTAAGAGCTGATCATTGGAGTGTATATACCAATAGTACATACATCTAAAAGCTGTGTATTGTACGAGTACGAATACGGGTGCGAGTAGAATTGTTGATGAAATTGAAGAGGATGTAATTGTAAGCATTTTTGTTAAGTAGAAGTATTTTGATAAGTGTCTTGAAGTCTTTCAAAGGTGTATGAATACATATTAAAACACTACATGTATATACATTTTAACTGAGTCGTTAAGTCATCGTTAGTCGTTACATGTAAATGTTGTTTTGAAACCTTTAGGTTAACGATCTTGTTGAATGCTGTTAACCCATTATTTATTATAACAAATGAGATGTTAAATTGTTATATTATCATGATATTATGATATATAATATATCTTAGTATGATATATATAAAGTTAAATGTCGTTACAACGATAATCGTTACATATATGTCTCGTTTCGAAATTATTAAGTTAGTAGTCTTATTTTTACATATGTATTTCATTGTTAATACACTTAATAATATATTTACTTATCATTTAACATAATTAACAAAGTGTATCAATATCTTAATATGATTCATATGTACCTAGTAAGACGTTGTTATAACGATAATCGTTATATATATCGTTTTCGAGTTTCTTAAATTAATAGTCTCATTTTTATGTATATAACTCATTGTTAAAATACCTAATGAGATACATACTTATAATAAAATCATGTTAACTATATATATAACCATATATATGTCATCGTATAGTTTTTACAAGTTTTAACGTTCGTGAATCACCGGTCAACTTGGGTGGTCAATTGTCTATATGAAACCTATTTCAATTAATCAAGTCTTCACAAGTTTGATTGCTTAATATGTTGGAAACACTTAATCATGTAAATAATAATTTCATTTAATATATATGTAAACATGGAAAATTTTGGGTCACTACTGTAGTGACCCGAACTTTTCCATGTTTATATATATTAATTGAGATTGATATTTACATGATTAAATGTTTCCAACATGTTAAGCAATCAAACTTGTTAAGACTTGATTAATTGAAATAGGTTTCATATAGACAATTGACCACCCAAGTTGACCGGTGATTCACGAACGTTAAAACTTGTAAAAACTATATGATGACATATATATGGTTATATATATAGTTAACATTATATTATGATAATTAAACATATCATTAAGTATATTAACAATGAACTACATATGTAAAAACAAGACTACTAACTTAATAATTTTGAAACGAGACATATATGTAACGATTATCGTTGTAACGACATTTAATGTATATATATATCATATTAAGAGATATTCGTACATCATAATATCATGATAATATAATAATTTAAAATCTCTTTTGATATTATAAGCATTGGGTTAACAACATTTAACAAGATCGTTAACCTAAAGGTTTCAAAACAACATTTACATGTAACGACTAACGATGACTTAACGACTCAGTTAAAATGTATATACATGTAGTGTTTTAATATGTATTTATACACTTTTGAAAGACTTCAATACACTTATCAAAATACTTCTACTTAAGAAAAATTCTTACAATTACATCCTCGTTCAGTTTCATCAACAATTCTACTCGTATGCACCCGCATTCGTACTCGTACAATACACAGCTTTTAGATGTATGTACTATTGGTATATACACTCCAATGATCAGCTCTTAGCAGCCCATGTGAGTCACCTAACACATGTGGGAACCATCATTTGGCAACTAGCATGAAATATCTCATAAAATTACAAAAATATGAGTAATCATTCATGACTTATTTACATGAAAACAAAATTACATATCCTTTATATCTAATCCATACACCAACGACCAAAAACACCTACAAACACTTTCATTCTTCAATTTTCTTCATCTAATTGATCTCTCTCAAGTTCTATCTTCAAGTTCTAAGTGTTCTTCATAAATTCCAAAAGTTCTAGTTTCATAAAATCAAGAATACTTTCAAGTTTGCTAGCTCACTTCCAATCTTGTAAGGTGATCATCCAACCTCAAGAAATCTTTGTTTCTTACAGTAGGTTATCATTATAATACAAGGTAATAATCATATTCAATCTTTGGTTCAATTTCTATAACTATAACAATCTTATTTCAAGTGATGATCTTACTTGAACTTGTTTTCGTGTCATGATTCTGCTTCAAGAACTTCGAGCCATCTAAGGATCCATTGAAGCTAGATCCATTTTTCTCTTTTCCAGTAGGTTTATCCAAGGAACTTAAGGTAGTAATGATGTTCATAACATCATTCGATTCATATATATAAAGCTATCTTATTCGAAGGTTTAAACTTGTAATCACTAGAACATAGTTTAGTTAATTCTAAACTTGTTCGCAAAAAAAAGTTAATCCTTCTAACTTGACTTTTAAAATCAACTAAACACATGTTATATATCTATATGATATGCTAACTTAATGATTTAAAACCTGGAAACACGAAAAACACCGTAAAACCGGATTTACGCCGTCGTAGTAACACCGCTGGCTGTTTTGGGTTAGTTAATTAAAAACTATGATAAACTTTGATTTAAAAGTTGTTATTCAGAGAAAATGATTTTTATTATGAACATGAAACTATATCCAAAAATTATGGTTAAACTCAAAGTGGAAGTATGTTTTCTAAAATGGTCATCTAGACGTCGTTCTTTCGACTGAAATGACTACCTTTACAAAAACGACTTGTAACTTATTTTTCCGACTATAAACCTATACTTTTCTGTTTAGATTCATAAAATAGAGTTCAATATGAAACCATAGCAATTTGATTCACTCAAAACGGATTTAAAATGAAGAAGTTATGGGTAAAACAAGATTGGATAATTTTTCTCATTTTAGCTACGTGAAAATTGGTAACAAATCTATTCCAACCATAACTTAATCAACTTGTATTGTATATTATGTAATCTTGAGATACCATAGACACGTATACAATGTTTCGACCTATCATGTCGACACATCTATATATATTTCGGAACAACCATAGACACTCTATATGTGAATGTTGGAGTTAGCTATACAGGGTTGAGGTTGATTCCAAAATATATATAGTTTGAGTTGTGATCAATACTGAGATACGTATACACTGGGTCGTGGATTGATTCAAGATAATATTTATCGATTTATTTCTGTACATCTAACTGTGGACAACTAGTTGTAGGTTACTAACGAGGACAGCTGACTTAATAAACTTAAAACATCAAAATATATTAAAAGTGTTGTAAATATATTTTGAACATACTTTGATATATATGCATATATTGTTATAGGTTCGTGAATCAACCAGTGGCCAAGTCTTACTTCCCGACGAAGTAAAAATCTGTGAAAGTGAGTTTCATTTACCTTTTTACCCTTTATATTTTTGGGCTGAGAATACATGCGCAATTTTTATAAATGTTTTACGAAATAGACACAAGTAATCGAAACTACATTATATGGTTGAATTATCAAAATCGAATATGCCCCTTTTTATATAGTCTGGTAATCTAAGAATTTGGGAACAGACACCCTAATTGACGCGAACTCTAAAGATAGATCTATCGGGCCCAACAAGCCCCATCCAAAGTACCGGATGCTTTAGTACTTCGAAATTTATATCATATCCGAAGGGTGTCCCGGAATGATGGGGATATTCTTATATATGCATCTTGTTAATGTCGGTTACCAGGTGTTCACCATATGAATGATTTTTATCTCTATGTATGGGATGTGTATTGAAATATGAAATCTTGTGGTCTATTATTATGATTTGATATATATAGGTTAAACCTATAACTCACCAACATTTTTGTTGACGTTTTAAGCATGTTTATTCTCAGGTGATTATTAAGAGCTTCCGCTGTCGCATACTTAAATAAGGACGAGATTTGGAGTCCATGCTTATATGATATTGTGTAAAAACTGCATTCAAGAAACTTATTTTGTTGTAACATATTTGTATTGTAAACCATTATGTAATGGTCGTGTGTAAACAGGATATTTTAGATTATCATTATTTGATAATCTACGTAAAGCTTTTTAAACCTTTATTGATGAAATAAAGGTTATGGTTTGTTTTAAAATGAATGCAGTCTTTGAAAAACGTCTCATATAGAGGTCAAAACCTCGCAACGAAATCAATTAATATGGAACGTTTTTAATCAATAAGAACGGGACATTTCAGTTGGTATCCGAGCGTTGGTCTTAGAGAACCAGAAAATTTGCATTAGTGTGTCTTATCGAGTTTGTTAGGATGCATTAGTGATTCTGGACTTCGACCGTGTTTTCTTTAAAAATGATTGCTTAACATTTTTGTTGGAAACTATATATTTTTAACATATGAATATTATGTGATATATTAATCTCTTAACGTGTTTGATATTATGTGATAGATGTCTACCTCTAGAACAAGTCCCATTGACTCACCTAATAATAATGAAGAGTCAAATGTAAATTGGAATGATTCATGGATTGATTCACAAGTTCCCGAAGAGGAACCGGAAGAAGAGTCGGAACCGGAAGAAGAATCGGAACCGGACGAAGAATCGAAACCGGAAGAAGAATCGGAACCGGTGGGGGAAATAATAAAACGGTTAAGTAAAAGAGAATCCTCAACCAACCGACCAAGGTTAATTATGGTCAATGGTGTTTCCGCCAAGGAAGCAAAATATTGGGAGGATTACCAATTCTCCGATGAATCGGATTCCGACGAGAATTCCAATGATGTTATAGAAATTACCCCAACTGAATTTAAAAAGGCAAAAGAAAATAATAAGGGAAAGGGCATAAAAATAGAGAAATCTAATTCCAACCCTGATGAACTTTATATGTATCGTCAACCCCCGAAGTTCTTAAGTTGTAACAATGACCCGGGAACCTCTAAACCACCAGGTTTTTCTAAACCAATGTGGACAACGACGGCTCGTATTAGGGGAACATAATATATCCCTAGAAACTTGGCAAAACGAACCAAAACCGAAGAAGAAGAAACGAGCGAGTCGGAATAAGATAGTTGTATTCGTGTGGTGTAATATATGTAATATAGTGTTCTTATGCTTTATGATATATGTAAAAATTGCTTGTATTAATAAGTATTTTTTTTATGAATCTAACTCTTGTCTATTTTACAGTTTAAAAACACAAAATGGATAGACAACCCAATATTTTAAGAGACCTACCCGGTGACATGATTGATGAAATCTTGTCTAGAGTCGGCCAGAATTCCTCGGCACAACTATTTAAGGCGAGATCAGTTTGTAAGACATTCGAAGAACGTTCCAAGAATGTCTTGGTTTATAAGAGACTTTCGTTTGAAAGATGGGGGATATCACATTGGGAAACCCATAAGTTACGATGTGTTTACTTTGACGCATATATTGCGGGGAACCCAAATGCTATTTTACGCAACGGGTTAAGAAATTATTTTGACTCAATATATCCGAATATTGGACTTCGTGATTTAGAAAAAGCGGCTACCATGCAACATAAAGAAGCATGTTATGCTTATGGATTAGTAATGTTCGCTTCTCACCAAAGTGAGAACAAGAACATCGGGCTACAACTATTAAACAAAACGTTTCCACAAGTGACGGAGTCGGTAATTGGGGTAAGAAATGAGGTTTTTAGATTATTACTGAAATGTCCCGTTCTTATTGATTAAAAACGTTCCATATTAATTGATTTCGTTGCGAGGTTTTGACCTCTATATGAGACGTTTTTCAAAGACTGCATTCATTTTTAAAACAAACCATAACCTTTATTTCATAGATAAAGGTTTTAAAAAGCTTTACGTAGATTATCAAAGGATGATAATCTAAAATATCCTGTTTACACACGACCATTACATAATGGTTTACAATACAAATATGTTACAACAAAATAAGTTTCTTGAATGCAGTTTTTACACAATATCATACAAGCATGGACTCTAAATCTCGTCCTTATTTAAGTATGCGACAGCGGAAGCTCTTAATAATCACCTGAGAATAAACATGCTTAAAACGTCAACAAAAATGTTGGTGAGTTATAGGTTTAACCTATATATTATCAAATCATAATAATAGACCACAAGATTTCATATTTCAATACACATCCCATACATAGAGATAAAAATCATTCATATGGTGAACACCTGGTAACCGACATTAACAAGATGCATATTTAAGAATATCCCCATCATTCCGGGACACCCTTCGGATATGATATAAATTTCGAAGTACTAAAGCATCCGGTACTTTGGATGGGGTTTGTTAGGCCCAATAGATCTATCTTTAGGATTCGCGTCAATTAGGGTGTCTGTTCCCTAATTCTTAGATTACCAGACTTAATAAAAAGGGGCATATTCGATTTCGATAATTCAACCATAGAATGTAGTTTCACGTACTTGTGTCTATTTTGTAAATCATTTATAAAACCTGCATGTATTCTCATCCCAAAAATATTAGATTTTAAAAGTGGGACTATAACTCACTTTCACAGATTTTTACTTCGTCGGGAAGTAAGACTTGGTCACTGGTTGATTCACGAACCTATAACAATATATACATATATATCAAAGTATGTTCAAAATATATTTACAACACTTTTAATATATTTTGATGTTTTAAGTTTATTAAGTCAGATGTCCTCGTTAGTAACCTACAACTAGTTGTCCACAGTTAGATGTACAGAAATAAATCGATAAATATTATCTTGAATCAATCCACGACCCAGTGTATACGTATCTCAGTATTGATTACAACTCAAAGTATATATATTTTGGAATCCACCTCAACCCTGTATAGCTAACTCCAACATTCACATATAGAGTGTCTATGGTTGTTCCGAAATATATATAGATGTGTCGACATGATAGGTCGAAACATTGTATACGTGTCTATGGTATCTCAAGATTATATAATATACAATACAAGTTGATTAAGTTATGGTTGGAATAGATTTGTTACCAATTTTCACGTAGCTAAAATGAGAAAAATTATCCAATCTTGTTTTACCCATAACTTCTTCATTTTAAATCCGTTTTGAGTGAATCAAATTGCTATGGTTTCATATTGAACTCTATTTTATGAATCTAAACAGAAAAGTATAGGTTTATAGTCGGAAAAATAAGTTACAAGTCGTTTTTGTAAAGGTAGTCATTTCAGTCGAAAGAACGACGTCTAGATGACCATTTTAGAAAACATACTTCCACTTTGAGTTTAACCATAATTTTTGGATATAGTTTCATGTTCATAATAAAAATTATTTTCTCAGAATAACAACTTTTAAATCAAAGTTTATCATAGTTTTTAATTAACTAACCCAAAACAGCCCGCGGTGTTACTACGACGGCGTAAATTCGGTTTTACGGTGTTTTTCGTGTTTCCAGGTTTTAAATCATTAAGTTAGCATATCATATAGATATAGAACATGTGTTTAGTTGATTTTAAAAGTCAAGTTAGAAGGATTAACTTTTGTTTGCGAACAAGTTTAGAATTAACTAAACTATGTTCTAATGATTACAAGTTTTAACCTTCGAATAAGATAGCTTTATATGTATGAATCGAATGATGTTATGAACATCATTACTACCTTAAGTTCCTTGGATAAACCTACTGGAAAAGAGAAAAATGGATCTAGCTTCAATGGATCCTTGGATGGCTCGAAGTTCTTGAAGCAAAATCATGACACGAAAACAAGTTCAAGTAAGATCATCACTTGAAATAAGATTGTTATAGTTATAGAAATTGAACCAAAGTTTGAATATGATTATTACCTTGTATTAGAATGATAACCTACTGTAAGAAACAAAGATTTCTTGAGGTTGGATGATCACCTTACAAGATTGGAAGTGAGCTAGCAAACTTGAAAGTATTCT
This sequence comes from Rutidosis leptorrhynchoides, assembly GCF_046630445.1. Taxonomy (NCBI): domain Eukaryota; kingdom Viridiplantae; phylum Streptophyta; class Magnoliopsida; order Asterales; family Asteraceae; genus Rutidosis; species Rutidosis leptorrhynchoides. The sequence goes on along the minus strand of NC_092337.1, from coordinate 227,400,381 downwards.
TGATTTTATGAAACTAGAACTTTTGGAATTTATGAAGAACACTTAGAACTTGAAGATAGAACTTGAGAGAGATCAATTAGATGAAGAAAATTGAAGAATGAAAGTGTTTGTAGGTGTTTTTGGTCGTTGGTGTATGGATTAGATATAAAGGATATGTAATTTTGTTTTCATGTAAATAAGTCATGAATGATTACTCATATTTTTGTAATTTTATGAGATATTTTATGCTAGTTGCCAAATGATGGTTCCCACATGTGTTAGGTGACTCACATGGACTGCTAAGAGCTGATAATTGGAGTGTATATACCAATAGTACATACATCTAAAAGCTGTGTATTGTACGAGTATGAATACGGGTGCATACGAGTAGAATTGTTGATGAAACTGAACGAGGATGTAATTGTAAGCATTTTTGTTAAGTAGAAGTATTTTGATAAGTGTCTTGAAGTCTTTCAAAAGTGTATGAATACATATTAAAACACTACATGTATATACATTTTAACTGAGTCGTTAAGTCATCGTTAGTCGTTACATGTAAATGTTGTTTTGAAACCTTTAGGTTAACGATCTTGTTGAATGTTGTTAACCCATTATTTATTATAACAAATGAGATGTTAAATTGTTATATTATCATGATATTATGATATATAATATATCTTAGTATGATATATATACAGTTAAATGTCGTTACAACGATAATCGTTACATATATGTCTCGTTTCGAAATCATTAAGTTAGTAGTCTTATTTTTACATATGTATTTCATTGTTAATACACTTAATAATATATTTACTTATCATTTAACATAATTAACTAAGTGTATCAATATCTTAATATGATTCATATGTACCTAGTAAGACGTTGTTATAACGATAATCGCTATATATATCGTTTTCGAGTTTCTTAAATTAATAGTCTCATTTTTATGTATATAACTCATTGTTAAAATACCTAATGAGATACATACTTATAATAAAATCATGTTAACTATATATATAACCATATATATGTCATCGTATAGTTTTTACAAGTTTTAACGTTCGTGAATCACCGGTCAACTTGGGTGGTCAATTGTCTATATGAAACATATTTCAATTAATCAAGTCTTAACAAGTTTGATTGCTTAACATGTTGGAAACATTTAATCATGTAAATATAAATCTCAATTAATATATATAAACATGGAAAAGTTCGGGTCACTACAGTACCTACCCGTTAAATAAATTTCGTCCCGAAATTTTAAGCTGTTGAAGGTGTTGACGAATCTTCTGGAAATAGATGCGGGTATTTCTTCTTCATCTGATCTTCACGCTCCCAGGTGAACTCGGGTCCTCTACGAGCATTCCATCGAACCTTAACAATTGGTATCTTGTTTTGCTTAAGTCTTTTAACCTCACGATCCATTATTTCGACGGGTTCTTCGATGAATTGAAGTTTTTCGTTGATTTGGATTTCATCTAACGGAATAGTGAAATCTTCTTTAGCAAAACATTTCTTAAAATTCGAGACGTGGAAAGTGTTATGTACAGCCGCGAGTTGTTGAGGTAACTCAAGTCGGTAAGCTACTGGTCCGACACGATCAATAATCTTGAATGGTCCAATAAACCTTGGATTTAATTTCCCTCGTTTACCAAATCGAACAACACCTTTCCAAGGTGCAACTTTAAGCATGACCATCTCTCCAATTTCAAATTCTATATCTTTTCTTTTAATGTCAGCGTAGCTCTTTTGTCGACTTTGGGCGGTTTTTAACCGTTGTTGAATTTGGATGATCTTCTCGGTAGTTTCTTGTATAATCTCCGGACCCGTAATCTGTCTATCCCCCACTTCACTCCAACAAATCGGAGACCTGCACTTTCTACCGTAAAGTGCTTCAAACGGCGCCATCTCAATGCTTGAATGGTAGCTGTTGTTGTAGGAAAATTCTGCTAATGGTAGATGTCGATCCCAACTGTTTCCGAAATCAATAACACATGCTCGTAGCATGTCTTCAAGCGTTTGTATCGTCCTTTCGCTCTGCCCATCAGTTTGTGGATGATAGGCAGTACTCATGTCTAGACGAGTTCCTAATGCTTGCTGTAATGTCTGCCAGAATCTTGAAATAAATCTGCCATCCCTATCAGAGATAATAGAGATTGGTATTCCATGTCTGGAGATGACTTCCTTCAAATACAGTCGTGCTAACTTCTCCATCTTGTCATCTTCTCTTATTGGCAAGAAGTGTGCTGATTTGGTGAGACGATCAACTATTACCCAAATAGTATCAAAACCACTTGCAGTCCTTGGCAATTTAGTGATGAAATCCATGGTAATGTTTTCCCATTTCCATTCTGGGATTTCGGGTTGTTGAAGTAGACCTGATGGTTTCTGATGCTCAGCTTTGACCTTAGAACACGTCAAACATTCTCCTACGTATTTAGCAACATCGACTTTCATACCCGGCCACCAAAAATGTTTCTTGAGATCTTTGTACATCTTCCCCGTTCCAGGATGTATTGAGTATCTGGTTTTATGAGCTTCTCTAAGTACCATTTCTCTCATATCTCCAAATTTTGGTACCCAAATCCTTTCAGCCCTATACCGGGTTCCGTCTTCCCGAATATTAAGATGCTTCTCCGATCCTTTGGGTATTTCATCCTTTAAATTTCCCTCTTTTAAAACTCCTTGTTGCGCCTCCTTTATTTGAGTAGTAAGGTTATTATGAATCATTATATTCATAGATTTTACTCGAATGGGTTCTCTGTCCTTCCTGCTCAAGGCATCGGCTACCACATTTGCCTTCCCCGGGTGGTAACGAATCTCAAAGTCGTAATCATTCAATAATTCAATCCACCTACGCTGCCTCATATTCAGTTGTTTCTGATTAAATATGTGTTGAATACTTTTGTGGTCGGTATATATAATACTTTTGACCCCATATAAGTAGTGCCTCCAAGTCTTTAATGCAAACACAACCGCGCCTAATTCCAAATCATGTGTCGTATAATTTTGTTCGTGAATCTTCAATTGTCTAGACGCATAAGCAATCACCTTCGTTCGTTGCATTAATACACAACCGAGACCTTGCTTTGATGCGTCACAATAAATCACAAAATCATCATTCCCTTCAGGCAATGACAATATAGGTGCCGTAGTTAGCTTTTTCTTCAATAACTGAAACGCTTTCTCTTGTTCATCATTCCATTCAAATTTCTTCCCTTTATGCATTAATGCAGTCAAGGGTTTTGCTATTCTGGAAAAGTCTTGGATGAACCTTCTGTAGTAACCAGCTAGTCCTAAAAACTGGCGTATGTGTTTCGGAGTTTTCGGGGTTTCCCACTTTTCAACAGTTTCTATCTTTGCCGGATCCACCTTAATACCTTCTTTGTTCACTATGTGACCGAGGAATTGAACTTCTTCTAACCAAAATGCACACTTTGAAAACTTAGCGTACAGTTTTTCCTTCCTCAGTACTTCTAACACCTTTCTCAAATGTTCACCGTGTTCTTGGTCATTCTTTGAGTAAATAAGTATGCCATCAATGAAAACAATGACAAACTTGTCAAGGTATGGTCCACACACTCGGTTCATAAGGTCCATGAACACAGCTGGTGCATTATTTAAACCAAACGGCATGACCATAAACTCGTAATGACCGTAACGTGTTCTGAAAGCAGTCTTTGGAATATCATCTTCTTTCACCCGCATTTGATGATACCCGGAACGTAAGTCAATCTTTGAATAAACAGACGAGCCTTGTAGTTGATCAAATAAGTCATCGATTCTCGGTAGTGGGTAGCGGTTCTTGATGGTAAGTTTGTTCAACTCTCGGTAGTCGATACACAACCTGAATGTACCATCTTTCTTCTTGACAAACAAAACAGGAGCTCCCCACGGTGATGTGCTTGGTCGAATGAAACCACGCTCTAAAAGTTCTTGTAATTGGCTTTGCAGTTCTTTCATCTCGCTGGGTGCGAGTCTGTAAGGAGCACGAGCTATTGGTGCAGCTCCTGGTACAAGATCTATTTGAAATTCAACGGATCGATGTGGGGGTAATCCCGGTAATTCTTTCGGAAATACATCGGGAAATTCTTTTGCAATGGGAACATCATTGATGCTCTTTTCTTCAGTTTGTACTTTCTCAACATGTGCTAGAACAGCATAGCAACCTTTTCTTATTAGTTTTTGTGCCTTCAAATTACTAATAAGATGTAGCTTCGTGTTGCCCTTTTCTCCGTACACCATTAAGGGTTTTCCTTTTTCTCGTATAATGCGAATTGCATTTTTGTAACAAACGATCTCTGCTTTCACTTCTTTCAACCAGTCCATACCGATTATCACATCAAAACTCCCTAACTCTACTGGTATCAAATCAATCTTAAATGTTTCGCTAACCAGTTTAATTTCTCGATTCCGACATATATTACCTGCTGAAATTAATTTACCATTTGCTAATTCGAGTAAAAATTTACTATCCAAAGGCGTCAATGGACAACTTAATTTAGCACAAAAATCTCTACTCATATAGCTTCTATCCGCACCCGAATCAAATAAAACGTAAGCAGTTTATTGTCAATAAGAAACGTACCCGTAACAAGCTCCGGGTCTTCTTGTGCCTCTGCCGCATTAATATTGAAAACTCTTCCGCGGCCTTGTCCATTCGTGTTCTCCTGGTTCGGGCAATTTCTAATAATGTGGCCCGGTTTTCCACATTTAAAACAAACTACATTGGCATAACTTGCTCCAACACTACTTGCTCCGCCATTACTCGTTCCAACACCATTTGTTCCTTTCGTTCTATTAACCCCTGGTCCGTAGACCTCACACTTCGCCGCGCTGTGACCATTTCTTTTACACTTGTTGCAAAATTTGGTGCAGAACCCCGAGTGATACTTTTCACACCTTTGGCATAGCTGCTTCTGATTGTTGTTGTTGTTGCGGTTATTATTGTTGTTGGGGTGATTGTTGTAGTTGCTGTTATTGTTGTTGTTGTTGTTGTTGTTGGGCCGTTTGTTGTAGTTGCGAATGATGTTGCGATTGTTGGGATAATTGTTGCGATTATTGTTGTACTTGCTGTTGTTGTTGTATTGGTGATTCTTATCACCGTTTTCCTCCCACTTTCTTTTGACTTGCTTCACATTGGCCTCTTCAGCAGTCTGTTCTTTAATTCTTTCTTCAATCTGGTTCACTAGTTTGTGAGCCATTCTACATGCCTGTTGTATGGAGGCGGGCTCGTGTGAACTTATATCTTCTTGGATTCTTTCCGGTAATCCTTTCACAAACGCGTCGATCTTCTCTTCCTCATCTTCGAATGCTCCCGGACACAATAGGCACAATTCTGTGAATCGTCTTTCGTACGTGGTAATATCAAATCCTTGGGTTCGTAACCCTCTAAGTTCTGTCTTGAGCTTATTGACCTCGGTTCTGGGACGGTACTTCTCGTTCATCAAGTGCTTGAATGCTGACCACGGTAGTGCGTACGCATCGTTTTGTCCCACTTGCTCTAGATATGTATTCCACCATGTTAACGCAGAACCTGTGAAGGTATGTGTAGCGTACTTCACTTTGTCCTCTTCAGTACACTTACTTATGGCAAACACCGATTCGACCTTCTCGGTCCACCGTTTCAATCCGATCGGTCCTTCGGTTCCATCAAATTCCAAAGGTTTGCAGGCAGTGAATTCTTTATAGGTGCATCCTACACGATTTCCTGTACTGCTAGATCCAAGGTTATTGTTGGTATGTAGCGCAGCCTGTACTGCGGCTATGTTTGAATCTAGAAAAGTACGGAATTCCTCTTCATTCATATTCACGGTGTGTCGAGTAGTCGGTGCCATTTCCTTCAAAATAGTCAAATGGAACAAGTTAATCATACAGAATATTAAGAGTAGTTAATAGTATTTTGTAGCATAATATGAACTCATTTATAAAAGCTTTTTCTTCATATTAGCGTTTTATAAGTTTAAATTCGGGTAGTACCTACCCGTTAAGTTCATACTTAGTAGCTAATATACAATTCAACTACTACAATTCTATATGAAAAACTGATTATAATAATATTTCGCGTTCAAACTTTTATACAATATTTTACAAACTTACAATACCGCTTATTTTACATAAAGCATGAAATATAGCACACAATAACTTTAATACAAGATAGTTGTGAAGATAATTCTAGCTAGTACACAAGTCGTTCAGCAAAGGCAATAAAGACACGTAATTCATACGTCCAGAAACAAGTCACGCATTCTAGTTTTACTAGGACTACTTCCCATCCTTGGTCTTGTGGAACATAACCGTTATGGTCGTTGATAAGACAGCGTGTTGTAACGTCCTCAAAGGGACGAGGGTTACGTAATGTCCAACAGTCCCGTAATAATCTAAAAACCTCATTTCTTACCCCAATTACCGACTCTGTCACTTGTGGAAACGTTTTGTTTAATAGTTGTAGCCCGATGTTCTTGTTCTCACTTTGGTGAGAAGCGAACATTACTAATCCGTAAGCATAACATGCTTCTTTATGTTGCATGTTAGCCGCTTTTTCTAAATCACGAAGTCCAATATTCGGATATATTGAGTCAAAATAATTTCTTAACCCGTTGCGTAAAATAGCATTTGGGTTCCCCGCAATATATGCGTCAAAGTAAACACATCGTAACTTATGGGTTTCCCAATGTGATATCCCCCATCTTTCAAACGAAAGTCTCTTATAAACCAAGACATTCTTGGAACGTTCTTCGAATGTCTTACAAACTGATCTCGCCTTAAATAGTTGTGCCGAGGAATTCTGGCCGACTCTAGACAAGATTTCATCAATCATGTCTCCGGGTAGGTCTCTTAAAATATTGGGTTGTCTATCCATTTTGTGTTTTTAAACTGTAAAATAGACAAGAGTTAGATTCATAAAAAAAATACTTATTAATACAAGCAATTTTTACATATATCATAAAGCATAAGAACACTATATTACATATATTACACCACACGAATACAACTATCTTATTCCGACTCGCTCGTTTCTTCTTCTTCGGTTTTGGTTCGTTTAGCCAAGTTTCTAGGGATATATGATGTTCCCCTAATACGAGCCGTCGTTGTCCACATTGGTTTAGAAAAACCTGGTGGTTTAGAGGTTCCCGGGTCATTGTTACAACTTAAGGACTTAGGGGGTTGACGATACATATAAAGTTCATCGGGGTTGGAATTAGATTTCTCTATTTTTATACCCTTTCCCTTATTATTTTCTTTTGCCTTTTTAAATTCAGTTGGGGTAATTTCTATAACATCATCGGAATTCTCGTCAGAATCCGATTCATCGGAGAATTGGTAATCCTCCCAATATTTTGCTTCCTTAGCGGAAACACCATTGACCATAATTAACCTTGGTCGGTTGGTTGAGGATTTTCTTTTACTCAACCGTTTTATTATTTCCCCCACCAGTTCTATTTCTTCATCCGGTTCCGATTCTTCTTCCGGTTCCGATTCTTCTTCTGGTTCCGACTCTTCTTCCGGTTCCTCTTCGGGAACTTGTGAATCAGTCCACGAATCATTCCAATTTACATTTGACTCTTCATTATTATTAGGTGAGTCAATGGGACTTGTTCTAGAGGTAGACATCTATCACATAATATCAAACACGTTAAGAGATTAATATATCACATAATATTCATATGTTAAAAATATATAGTTTCCAACAAAAATGTTAAGCAATCATTTTTAAAGAAAACACGGTCGAAGTCCAGACTCACTAATGCATCCTAACAAACTCGATAAGACACACTAATGCAAATTTTCTGGTTCTCTAAGACCAACGCTCTGATACCAACTGAAATGTCCCGTTCTTATTGATTAAAAACGTTCCATATTAATTGATTTCGTTGCGAGGTTTTGACCTCTATATGAGACGTTTTTCAAAGACTGCATTCATTTTTAAAACAAACCATAACCTTTATTTCATAGATAAAGGTTTTAAAAAGCTTTACGTAGATTATCAAAGGATGATAATCTAAAATATCCTGTTTACACACGACCATTACATAATGGTTTACAATACAAATATGTTACAACAAAATAAGTTTCTTGAATGCAGTTTTTACACAATATCATACAAGCATGGACTCCAAATCTCGTCCTTATTTAAGTATGCGACAGCGGAAGCTCTTAATAATCACCTGAGAATAAACATGCTTAAAACGTCAACAAAAATGTTGGTGAGTTATAGGTTTAACCTATATATTATCAAATCATAATAATAGACCACAAGATTTCATATTTCAATACACATCCCATACATAGAGATAAAAATCATTCATATGGTGAACACCTGGTAACCGACATTAACAAGATGCATATTTAAGAATATCCCCATCATTCCGGGACACCCTTCGGATATGATATAAATTTCGAAGTACTAAAGCATCCGGTACTTTGGATGGGGTTTGTTAGGCCCAATAGATCTATCTTTAGGATTCGCGTCAATTAGGGTGTCTGTTCCCTAATTCTTAGATTACCAGACTTAATAAAAAGGGGCATATTCGATTTCGATAATTCAACCATAGAATGTAGTTTCACGTACTTGTGTCTATTTTGTAAATCATTTATAAAACCTGCATGTATTCTCATCCCAAAAATATTAGATTTTAAAAGTGGGACTATAACTCACTTTCACAGATTTTTACTTCGTCGGGAAGTAAGACTTGGCCACTGGTTGATTCACGAACCTATAACAATATATACATATATATCAAAGTATGTTCAAAATATATTTACAACACTTTTAATATATTTTGATGTTTTAAGTTTATTAAGTCAGCTGTCCTCGTTAGTAACCTACAACTAGTTGTCCACAGTTAGATGTACAGAAATAAATCGATAAATATTATCTTGAATCAATCCACGACCCAGTGTATACGTATCTCAGTATTGATCACAACTCAAAGTATATATATTTTGGAATCCACCTCAACCCTGTATAGCTAACTCCAACATTCACATATAGAGTGTCTATGGTTGTTCCGAAATATATATAGATGTGTCGACATGATAGGTCGAAACATTGTATACGTGTCTATGGTATCTCAAGATTATATAATATACAATACAAGTTGATTAAGTTATGGTTGGAATAGATTTGTTACCAATTTTCACGTAGCTAAAATGAGAAAAATTATCCAATCTTGTTTTACCCATAACTTCTTCATTTTAAATCCGTTTTGAGTGAATCAAATTGCTATGGTTTCATATTGAACTCTATTTTATGAATCTAAACAGAAAAGTATAGGTTTATAGTCGGAAAAATAAGTTACAAGTCGTTTTTGTAAAGGTAGTCATTTCAGTCGAAAGAACGACGTCTAGATGACCATTTTAGAAAACATACTTCCACTTTGAGTTTAACCATAATTTTTGGATATAGTTTCATGTTCATAATAAAAATCATTTTCTCAGAATAACAACTTTTAAATCAAAGTTTATCATAGTTTTTAATTAACTAACCCAAAACAGCCCGCGGTGTTACTACGACGGCGTAAATTCGGTTTTACGGTGTTTTTCGTGTTTCCAGGTTTTAAATCATTAAGTTAGCATATCATATAGATATAGAACATGTGTTTAGTTGATTTTAAAAGTCAAGTTAGAAGGATTAACTTTTGTTTGCGAACAAGTTTAGAATTAACTAAACTATGTTCTAATGATTACAAGTTTAAACCTTCGAATAAGATAGCTTTATATGTATGAATCGAATGATGTTATGAACATCATTACTACCTTAAGTTCCTTGGATAAACCTACTGGAAAAGAGAAAAATGGATCTAGCTTCAATGGATCCTTGGATGGCTCGAAGTTCTTGAAGCAAAATCATGACACGAAAACAAGTTCAAGTAAGATCATCACTTGAAATAAGATTGTTATAGTTATAGAAATTGAACCAAAGTTTGAATATGATTATTACCTTGTATTAGAATGATAACCTACTGTAAGAAACAAAGATTTCTTGAGGTTGGATGATCACCTTACAAGATTGGAAGTGAGCTAGCAAACTTGAAAGTATTCTTGATTTTATGAAACTAGAACTTTTGGAATTTATGAAGAACACTTAGAACTTGAAGATAGAACTTGAGAGAGATCAATTAGATGAAGAAAATTGAAGAATGAAAGTGTTTGTAGGTGTTTTTGGTCGTTGGTGTATGGATTAGATATAAAGGATATGTAATTTTGTTTTCATGTAAATAAGTCATGAATGATTACTCATATTTTTGTAATTTTATGAGATATTTTATGCTAGTTGCCAAATGATGGTTCCCACATGTGTTAGGTGACTCACATGGGCTGCTAAGAGCTGATAATTTCAGTGTATATACCAATAGTACATACATCTAAAAGCTGTGTATTGTACGAGTATGAATACGGGTGCATACGAGTAGAATTGTTGATGAAACTGAACGAGGATGTAATTGTAAGCATTTTTGTTAAGTAGAAGTATTTTGATAAGTGTATTGAAGTCTTTCAAAAGTGTATGAATACATATTAAAACACTACATGTATATACATTTTAACTGAGTCGTTAAGTCATCGTTAGTCGTTACATGTAAATGTTGTTTTGAAACCTTTAGGTTAACGATCTTGTTGAATGTTGTTAACCCATTATTTATTATAACAAATGAGATGTTAAATTGTTATATTATCATGATATTATGATATATAATATATCTTAGTATGATATATATACAGTTAAATGTCGTTACAACGATAATCGTTACATATATGTCTCGTTTCGAAATCATTAAGTTAGTAGTCTTATTTTTACATATGTATTTCATTGTTAATACACTTAATAATATATTTACTTATCATTTAACATAATTAACTAAGTGTATCAATATCTTAATATGATTCATATGTACCTAGTAAGACGTTGTTATAACGATAATCGCTATATATATCGTTTTCGAGTTTCTTAAATTAATAGTCTCATTTTTATGTATATAACTCATTGTTAAAATACCTAATGAGATACATACTTATAATAAAATCATGTTAACTATATATATAACCATATATATGTCATCGTATAGTTTTTACAAGTTTTAACGTTCGTGAATCACCGGTCAACTTGGGTGGTCAATTGTCTATATGAAACATATTTCAATTAATCAAGTCTTAACAAGTTTGATTGCTTAACATGTTGGAAACATTTAATCATGTAAATATAAATCTCAATTAATATATATAAACATGGAAAAGTTCGGGTCACTAAAATTACGGGACTGTTGGACATTACGTAACCCTCGTCCCTTTGACGACGTTACAACACGCTGTCTTATCAACGGCCATAACAGTTATGTTGCACAAGACCAAGGATGGGAAGTAATCCTAGTAAAACCAGAATGCATGACTTGTTTCTGGACGTATGAATTACGTGTCTTTATTGCCTTTGCTGAACGACTTGTGTACTAGCTAGAATTATCTTCACAACTATCTTGTATTAAAGTTATTGTGTGCTATATTTCATGCTTTATTTAAAATAAGCGGTATTGTAAGTTTGTAAAATATTGTATAAAAGTTTGAACGCGAAATATTATTATAATCAGTTTTTCATATAGAATTGTAGTAGTTGAATTGTATATTAGCTACTAAGTATGAACTTAACGGGTAGGTACTACCCGAATTTAAACTTATAAAACGCTAATATGAAGAAAAAGCTTTTATAAATGAGTTCATATTATGCTACGAAATACTATTAACTACTCTTAATATTCTGTATGATTAACTTGTTCCATTTGACTATTTTGAAGGAAATGGCACTGACTACTCGACACACCGTGAATATGAATGAAGAGGAATTCCGTACTTTTCTAGCTTCAAACATAGCCGCAGTACAGGCTGCGCTACATACCAACAATAACCTTGGATCTGGCAGTATTGGAAATCGTGTAGGATGCACCTACAAAGAATTCACTGCCTGCAAACCTTTGGAATTTGATGGAACCGAAGGACCGATCGGATTGAAACGGTGGACCGAGAAGGTCGAATCGGTGTTTGCCATAAGTAAGTGTACTGAAGCGGACAAAGTGAAGTACGCTACGCATACCTTCACAGGTTCTGCGTTAACATGGTGGAATACCTATCTAGAGCAAGTGGGACAAGATGATGCGTACGCACTACCGTGGTCAGCATTCAAGCACTTGATGAACGAGAAGTACCGTCCCAGAACCGAGGTCAATAAGCTCAAGACAGAACTTAGAGGGTTACGAACCCAAGGATTTGATATTACCACGTACGAAAGACGATTCACAGAATTGTGCCTATTGTGTCCGGGAGCATTCGAAGATGAGGAAGAGAAGATCGACGCGTTTGTGAAAGGATTACCGGAAAGAATCCAAGAAGATATAAGTTCACACGAGCCCGCGTCCATACAACAGGCATGTAGAATGGCTCACAAACTAGTGAACCAGATTGAAGAAAGAATTAATGAACAGACTGCTGAAGAGGCCAATGTGAAGCAAGTCAAAAGAAAGTGGGAGGAAAACGGTGATAAGAATCACCAATACAACAACAACAGCAATTACAACAATAATCGCAACAATTATCCCAACAATCGCAACATCAATCGCAACTACAACAAACGGCCCAACAACAACAACAACAACAACAACAACAACAACAACAGCAACTACAACAATCATCCCAACAACAATAATAACCGCAACAACAACAACAATCAGAAGCAGCTATGCCAAAGGTGTGAAAAGTATCACTCAGGGTTCTGCACCAAATTTTGCAACAAGTGTAAAAGAAATGGTCATAGCGCGGCGAAGTGTGAGGTCTATGGACCAGGGGTTAATAGAACGAAAGGAACAAATGGTATCGGAACGAGTAATGGCGGAGCAAGTAGTGTCGGAGCAAGTTATGCCAATGTAGTTTGTTATAAATGTGGAAAACCGGGCCACATTATTAGAAATTGCCCGAACCAGGAGAACACGAATGGACAAGGCCGCGGAAGAGTTTTCAATATTAATGCGGCAGAGGCACAGGAAGACCCGGAGCTTGTTACGGGTACGTTTCTTATTGACAATAAATCTGCTTACGTTTTATTTGAATCGGGTGCGGATAGAAGCTATATGAGTAGAGATTTTTGTGCTAAATTAAGTTGTCCATTGACGCCTTTGGATAGTAAATTTTTACTCGAATTAGAAAATGGTAAATTAATTTCAGCAGATAATATATGTCGGAATCGAGAAATTAAAATGGTTAGCGAAACATTTAAGATTGATTTGATACCAGTAGAGTTAGGGAGTTTTGATGTGATAATCGGTATGGACTGGTTGAAAGAAATGAAAGCAGAGATCGTCTGTTACAAAAATGCAATTCGCATTATACGAGAAAAAGGAAAACCCTTAATGGTGTATGGAGAAAAGGGCAACACGAAGCTACATCTTATTAGTAATTTGAAGGCACAAAAACTAATAAGAAAAGGTTGCTATGCTGTTCTAGCACACGTCGAGAAAGTACAAACTGAAGAAAAGAGCATCAATGATGTTCCCATTGCAAAAGAATTTCCCGATGTATTTCCGAAAGAATTACCGGGATTACCCCCACATCGATCCGTTGAATTTCAAATAGATCTTGTACCAGGAGCTGCACCAATAGCTCGTGCTCCTTACAGACTCGCACCTAGCGAGATGAAAGAACTGCAAAGCCAATTACAAGAACTTTTAGAGCGTGGTTTCATTCGACCAAGCACATCACCGTGGGGAGCTCCTGTTTTGTTTGTCAAGAAGAAAGATAGTACATTCAGGTTGTGTATCGACTACCGAGAGTTGAACAAACTTACCATCAAGAACCGCTACCCACTACCGAGAATCGACGACTTATTTGATCAACTACAAGGCTCGTCTGTTTATTCAAAGATTGACTTACGTTCCGGGTATCATCAAATGCGGGTGAAAGAAGATGATATTCCAGAGACTGCTTTCAGAACACGTTACGGTCATTACGAGTTTATGGTCATGCCGTTTGGTTTAACTAATGCACCAGCTGTGTTCATGGACCTTATGAACCGAGTGTGTGGACCATACCTTGACAAGTTTGTCATTGTTTTCATTGATGACATACTTATTTACTCAAAGAATGACCAAGAACACGGTGAACATTTGAGAAAGGTGTTAGAAGTATTGAGGAAGGAAGAATTGTACGCTAAGTTTTCAAACTGTGCATTTTGGTTGGAAGAAGTTCAATTCCTCGGTCACATAGTGAACAAAGAAGGTATTAAGGTGGATCCGGCAAAGATAGAAACTGTTGAAAAGTGGGAAACCCCGAAAACTCCGAAACACATACGCCAGTTTTTAGGACTAGCTGGTTACTACAGAAGGTTCATCCAAGACTTTTACAGAATAGCAAAACCCTTGACTGCATTAACGCATAAAGGGAAGAAATTTGAATGGAAGGATGAACAAGAGAAAGCGTTTCAGTTATTGAAGAAAAAGCTAACTACGGCACCTATATTGTCATTGCCTGAAGGGAATGATGATTTTGTGATTTATTGTGACGCATCAAAGCAAGGTCTCGGTTGTGTATTAATGCAACGAACGAAGGTGATTGCTTATGCCTCTAGACAATTGAAGATTCAAGAGCAAAATTATACGACGCATGATTTGGAATTAGGCGCGGTTGTTTTTGCATTAAAGACTTGGAGGCACTACTTATATGGGGTCAAAAGTATTATATATACCGACCACAAAAGTCTTCAACACATATTTAATCAGAAACAACTGAATATGAGGCAGCGTAGGTGGATTGAATTGTTGAATGATTACGACTTTGAGATTCGTTACCACCCGGGGAAGGCAAATGTGGTAGTCGATGCCTTGAGCAGGAAGGACAGAGAACCCATTCGAGTAAAATCTATGAATATAATGATTCATAATAACCTTACTACTCAAATAAAAGAGGCGCAACAAGGAGTTTTAAAAGAGGGAAATTTAAAGGATGAAATACCCAAAGGATCGGAGAAGCATCTTAATATTCGGGAAGACGGAACCCGGTATAGGGCTGAAAGGATTTGGGTACCAAAATTTGGAGATATGAGAGAAATGGTACTTAGAGAAGCTCATAAAACCAGATACTCAATACATCCTGGAACTGGGAAGATGTACAAGGATCTCAAGAAACATTTTTGGTGGCCGGGTATGAAAGCCGATGTTGCTAAATACGTAGGAGAATGTTTGACGTGTTCTAAGGTCAAAGCTGAGCATCAGAAACCATCAGGTCTACTTTAACAACCTGAAATCCCAGAATGGAAATGGGAAAACATTACCATGGATTTCATCACTAAATTGCCAAGGACTGCAAGTGGTTTTGATACTATTTGGGTAATAGTTGATCGTCTCACCAAATCAGCACACTTCCTGCCAATAAGAGAAGATGACAAGATGGAGAAGTTAGCACGACTGTATTTGAAGGAAGTCGTCTCCAGACATGGAATACCAATCTCTATTATCCCTGATAGGGATGGCAGATTTATTTCAAGATTCTGGCAGACATTACAGCAAGCATTAGGAACTCGTCTAGACATGAGTACTGCCTATCATCCACAAACTGATGGGCAGAGTGAAAGGACGATACAAATGCTTGAAGACATGCTACGAGCATGTGTTATTGATTTCGGAAACAGTTGGGATCGACATCTACCGTTAGCAGAATTTTCCTACAACAACAGCTACCATTCAAGCATTGAGATGGCGCCGTTTGAAGCACTTTATGGTAGAAAGTGCAGGTCTCCGATTTGTTGGAGTGAAGTGGGGGATAGACAGATTACGGATCCGGAGATTATACAAGAAACTACCGAGAAGATCATCCAAATTCAACAACGGTTGAAAACCGCCCAAAGTCGACAAAAGAGCTACGCTGACATTAAAAGAAAAGATATAGAATTTGAAATTGGAGAGATAGTCATGCTTAAAGTTGCACCTTGGAAAGGCCTTGTTCGATTTGGTAAACGAGGGAAATTAAATCCAAGGTATATTGGACCATTCAAGATTATTGATCGTGTCGGACCAGTAGCTTACCGACTTGAGTTACCTCAACAACTCGCGGCTGTACATAACACTTTCCACGTTTCGAATTTGAAGAAATGTTTTGCTAAAGAAGATCTCACTATTCCGTTAGATGAAATCCAAATCAACGAAAAACTTCAATTCATCGAAGAACCCGTCGAAATAATGGATCGTGAGGTTAAAAGACTTAAGAAAAACAAGATACCAATTGTTAAGGTTCGATGGAATGCTCGTAGAGGACCCGAGTTCACCTGGGAGCGTGAAGATCAGATGAAGAAGAAATACCCGCATCTATTTCCAGAAGATTCGTCAACACCTTCAACAGCTTAAAATTTCGGGACGAAATTTATTTAACTGATAGGTACTGTAGTGACCCGAACTTTTCCATATTTATATATATTAATTGAGATTGATATTTACATGATTAAATGTTTCCAACATGTTAAGCAATCAAACTTGTTAAGACTTGATTAATTGAAATAGGTTTCATATAGACAATTGACCACCCAAGTTGACCGGTGATTCACGAACGTTAAAACTTGTAAAAACTATATGATGACATATATATGGTTATATATATAGTTAAAATTATATTATGATAATTAAACATATCATTAAGTATATTAACAATGAACTACATATGTAAAAACAAGACTACTAACTTAATAATTTTGAAACGAGACATATATGTAACGATTATCGTTGTAACGACATTTAATGTATATATATATCATATTAAGAGATATTTGTACATCATAATATCATGATAATATAATAATTTAAAATCTCTTTTGATATTATAAGCATTGGGTTAACAACATTTAACAAGATCGTTAACCTAAAGGTTTCAAAACAACATTTACATGTAACGACTAACGATGACTTAACGACTCAGTTAAAATGTATATACATGTAGTGTTTTAATATGTATTTATACACTTTTGAAAGACTTCAATACACTTATCAAAATACTTCTACTTAAGAAAAATGCTTACAATTACATCCTCGTTCAGTTTCATCAACAATTCTACCCGTATGCACCCGTATTCGTACTCGTACAATACACAGCTTTTAGATGTATGTACTATTGGTATATACACTCCAATGATCAGCTCTTAGCAGCCCATGTGAGTCACCTAACACATGTGGGAACCATCATTTGGCAACTAGCATGAAATATCTCATAAAATTACAAAAATATGAGTAATCATTCATGACTTATTTACATGAAAACAAAATTACATATCCTTTATATCTAATCCATACACCAACGACCAAAAACACCTACAAACACTTTCATTCTTCAATTTTCTTTATCTAATTGATCTCTCTCAAGTTCTATCTTCAAGTTCTAAGTGTTCTTCATAAATTCCAAAAGTTCTAGTTTCATAAAATCAAGAATACTTTCAAGTTTGCTAGCTCACTTCCAATCTTGTAAGGTGATCATCCAACCTCAAGAAATCTTTGTTTCTTACAGTAGGTTATCATTCTAATACAAGGTAATAATCATATTCAAACTTTGGTTCAATTTCTATAACTATAACAATCTTATTTCAAGTGATGATCTTACTTGAACTTGTTTTCGTGTCATGATTCTGCTTCAAGAACTTCGAGCCATCCAAGGATCCATTGAAGCTAGATCCATTTTTCTCTTTTCCAGTAGGTTTATCCAAGTAACTTAAGGTAGTAATGATGTTCATAACATCATTCGATTCATATATATAAAGCTATCTTATTCGAAGGTTTAAACTTGTAATCACTAGAACATAGTTTAGTTAATTCTAAACTTGTTCGCAAACAAAAGTTAATCCTTCTAACTTGACTTTTAAAATCAACTAAACACATGTTCTATATCTATATGATATTCTAACTTAATGATTTAAAACCTGAAAACACGAAAAACACCGTAAAACCGGATTTACGCCGTCGTAGTAACACCGCGGGCTGTTTTGGGTTAGTTAATTAAAAACTATGATAAACTTTGATTTAAAAGTTGTTATTCAGAGAAAATGATTTTTATTATGAACATGAAACTATATCCAAAAATTATGGTTAAACTCAAAGTGGAAGTATGTTTTCTAAAATGGTCATCTAGACGTCGTTCTTTCGACTGAAATGACTACCTTTACAAAAACGACTTGTAACTTATTTTTCCGACTATAAACCTATACTTTTCTGTTTAGATTCATAAAATAGAGTTCAATATGAAACCATAGCAATTTGATTCACTCAAAACGGATTTAAAATGAAGAAGTTATGGGTAAAACAAGATTGGATAATTTTTCTCATTTTAGCTACGTGAAAATTGGTAACAAATCTATTCCAACCATAACTTAATCAACTTGTATTGTATATTATGTAATCTTGAGATACCATAGACACGTATACAATGTTTCGACCTATCATGTCGACACATCTATATATATTTCGGAACAACCATAGACACTCTATATGTGAATGTTGGAGTTAGCTATACAGGGTTGAGGTTGATTCCAAAATATATATAGTTTGAGTTGTGATCAATACTGAGATACGTATACACTGGGTCGTGGATTGATTCAAGATAATATTTATCGATTTATTTCTGTACATCTAACTGTGGACAACTAGTTGTAGGTTACTAACGAGGACAGCTGACTTAATAAACTTAAAACATCAAAATATATTAAAAGTGTTGTAAATATATTTTGAACATACTTTGATATATATGTATATATTGTTATAGGTTCGTGAATCAACCAGTGGCCAAGTCTTACTTCCCGACGAAGTAAAAATCTGTGAAAGTGAGTTTCATTTACCTTTTTACCCTTTATATTTTTGGGCTGAGAATACATGCGCAATTTTTATAAATGTTTTACGAAATAGACACAAGTAATCGAAACTACATTATATGGTTGAATTATCAAAATCGAATATGCCCCTTTTTATATAGTCTGGTAATCTAAGAATTTGGGAACAGACACCCTAATTGACGCGAACTCTAAATATAGATCTATCGGGCCCAACAAGCCCCATCCAAAGTACCGGATGCTTTAGTACTTCGAAATTTATATCATATCCGAAGGGTGTCCCGGAATGATGGGGATATTCTTATATATGCATCTTGTTAATGTCGGTTACCAGGTGTTCACCATATGAATGATTTTTATCTCTATGTATGGGATGTGTATTGAAATATGAAATCTTGTGGTCTATTATTATGATTTGATATATATAGGTTAAACCTATAACTCACCAACATTTTTGTTGACGTTTTAAGCATGTTTATTCTCAGGTGATTATTAAGAGCTTCCGCTGTCGCATACTTAAATAAGGACGAGATTTGGAGTCCATGCTTGTATGATATTGTGTAAAAACTGCATTCAAGAAACTTATTTTGTTGTAACATATTTGTATTGTAAACCATTATGTAATGGTCGTGTGTAAACAGGATATTTTAGATTATCATTATTTGATAATCTACGTAAAGCTTTTTAAACCTTTATTGATGAAATAAAGGTTATGGTTTGTTTTAAAATGAATGCAGTCTTTGAAAAACGTCTCATATAGAGGTCAAAACCTCGCAACGAAATCAATTAATATGGAACGTTTTTAATCAATAAGAACGGGACATTTCAACTACAGTACCTACCCGTTAAATAAATTTCGTCCCGAAATTTTAAGCAGTTGGAGGTGTTGACGTATCTTGTAGGAAATAAATGCGGGTATTTCTTCTTCATTTGATCTTCACGCTCCCAGGTGAACTCGGGTCCTTTACCAGCATTCCATCGAACCTTAACAATCGGTATCTTGTTTTGTTTAAGTCTCTTAACCTCACGATCCATTATTTCGACGGGTTCTTCAATGAATTGAAGTTTTTCATTGATTTGAATTTCGTCCAACGGAATAGTGAGATCTTCTTTAGCAAAACATTTCTTCAAATTTGAGATGTGGAAAGTGTTATGTACAGCCGCGAGTTGTTGAGATAGCTCCAGTTGGTAAGCTACTGGTCCGACACGATCTATAATCTTGAATGGTCCAATGTACCTTGGATTTAGTTTCCCCCGTTTACCAAATTGAACAACGCCTTTCCAATGTGAAACCTTAACCATGACCATTTCTCCAATTTCAAACTCTATATCTTTTCTTTTACTGTCCGCGTAGCTCTTTTGTCGACTCTGGGCGGTTTTCAATCTTTGTTGAATTTGGATGATTTTCTCGGTAGTTTCTTGTATTATCTCCGGACCCGTAATCTGTCTATCCCCCACTTCACTACAACAAATAGGAGACCTGCACTTTCTACCATAAAGTGCTTCAAAAGGCACCATCTCAATGCTTGAATGGTAGCTGTTGTTGTAGGAAAATTCTGCTAACAGTAGATGTCGATCCCAACTGTTTCCGAAATCAATAACACAAGCTCGTAGCATGTCTTCAAGCGTTTGTATCGTCCTTTTGCTCTACCCATCAGTTTATGGATGATAGGCAGTACTCATGTCTAGACGAGTTCCCAATGCTTGCTGTAATGTCTGCCAGAATCTTGAAATAAATCTGCCATCCCTATCAGAGATAATAGACATTGGTAT
The DNA here is from genome assembly GCF_046630445.1 of Rutidosis leptorrhynchoides. Taxonomy (NCBI): domain Eukaryota; kingdom Viridiplantae; phylum Streptophyta; class Magnoliopsida; order Asterales; family Asteraceae; genus Rutidosis; species Rutidosis leptorrhynchoides. The sequence continues at coordinate 227,379,794 of NC_092337.1, read as the reverse complement.
TCCATGTCTGGAGACGACTTCCTTCAAATACAGTCGTGCTAACTTCTCCATCTTGTCATCTTCTCTTATTGGCAGGAAGTGTGCTGACTTGGTGAGACGATCAACTATTACCCAAATAGTATCATAACCACTTGCAGTCCTTGGCAATTTAGTAATGAAATCCATGGTAATGTTTTCCCATTTCCATTCCAGGATTTCAGGTTGTTGTCGTAGACCTGATGGTTTCTGATGTTCAGCTTTGACCTTAGAACACGTCAAACATTCTCCTACATATTTAGCAATATCGGCTTTCATACCTGGCCACCAAAAATGTTTCTTAAGATCCTTGTACATCTTTCCCGTTCCAGGATGTATTGAGTATCTGGTTTTATGAGCTTCTCTAAGTACCATTTCTCTCATATCTCCAAATTTTGGTACCCAAACTCTTTCAGCCCTATACCGGGTTCCGTCTTTCCGAATATTAAAATGCTTCTCCGATCCTTTGGGTACTTCATCCTTTAAATTTCCCTCTTTTAAAACTCCTTGTTGCGCCTCCTTTATTTGAGTAGTAAGGTTAGTGTGAATCATTATATTCATAGATTTTACTCGAATGGGTTCTCTGTCCTTTCTGCTTAAGGCGTCGGCTACCACATTTGCCTTCCCCGGGTGGTAACGAATCTCAAAGTCGTAATCATTCAACAATTCAATCCACCTACGCTGCCTCATATTCAGTTGTTTCTGATTAAATATGTGTTGAAGACTTTTGTGGTCGGTATATATAATACTTTTGACCCCATATAAGTAGTGCCTCCAAGTCTTTAATGCAAAAACAACCGTGCCTAATTCCAAATCATGCGTCGTATAATTTTGCTCGTGAATCTTCAATTGTCTAGATGCATAAGCAATCACCTTCGTTCGTTGCATTAATACACAACCGAGACCTTGCTTTGATGCGTCACAATAAATCACAAAATCATCATTCCCTTCAGGCAATGACAATATAGGTGCCGTAGTTAGCTTTTTCTTCAATAATTGAAACGCCTCCTCTTGTTCATCCTTCCATTCAAATTTCTTCCCTTTATGCGTTAATGCAGTCAAGGGTTTTGCTATTTTGGAGAAATCTTGGATGAATCTTCTGTAGTAACCAGCCAATCCTAAAAATTGACGTATATGCTTCGGAGTTTTTAGGGTTTCCCACTTTTCAACGGTTTCGATCTTTGCCGGGTCCACCTGGATACCTTATTTGTTCACTATGTGACCGAGGAATTGAACTTCTTCCAACCAAAATGCACACTTTGAAAACTTAGCGTACAGTTTTTCTTTCCTTAATACTTCTAGCACTTTTCTCAAATGTTCTTGGTGCTCTTGATCATTCTTTGAGTAAATAAGTATGTCATCGATGAAAACAATGACAAACTTGTCAAGATATTGTAGTGACCCGAACTTTTCCATGTTTATATATATTAATTGAGATTGATATTTACATGATTAAATGTTTCCAACATGTTAAGCAATCGAACTTGTTAAGACTTGATTAATTGAAATATGTTTCATATGGACAATTGACCACCCAAGTTGACCGGTGATTCACGAACGTTAAAACTTGTAAAAACTATATGATGACATATATATGGATATATATATAGTTAACATGATACTATGATAAGTAAACATATCATTAAGTATATTAACAATGAACTACATATGTAAAAACAAGACTACTAACTTAATGATTTTTAAACGAGACATATATGTAACGATTATCGTTGTAAAGACATTTAATGTATATATATCATATTAAGAGATATTCATACATGATAATATCATGATAATATAATAATTTAAAATCTCATTTGATATTATAAACATTGGGTTAACAACATTTAACAAGATCGTTAACCTAAAGGTTTCAAAACAACACTTACATGTAACGACTAACGATGACTTAACGACTCAGTTAAAATGTATATACATGTAGTGTTTTAATATGTATTTATACACTTTTGAAAGACTTCAATACACTTATCAAAATACTTCTACTTAACAAAAATGCTTACAATTACATCCTCGTTCAGTTTCATCAACAATTCTACTCGTATGCACCCGTATTCGTACTCGTACAATACACAGCTTTTAGATGTATGTACTATTGGTATATACACTCCAATGATCAGCTCTTAGCAGCCCATGTGAGTCACCTAACACATGTGGGAACCATCATTTGGCAACTAGCATGAAATATCTCATAAAATTACAAAAATATGAGTAATCATTCATGACTTATTTACATGAAAACAAAATTACATATCCTTTATATCTAATCCATACACCAACGACCAAAAACACCTACAAACACTTTCATTCTTCAATTTTATTCATCTAATTGATCTCTCTCAAGTTCTATCTTCAAGTTCTAAGTGTTCTTCATAAATTCCAAAAGTTCTAGTTTCATAAAATCAAGAATACTTTCAAGTTTGCTAGCTCACTTCCAATCTTGTAAGGTGATCATCCAACCTCAAGAAATCTTTGTTTCTTACAGTAGGTTATCATTCTAATACAAGGTAATAATCATATTCAAACTTTGGTTCAATTTCTATAACTATAACAATCTTATTTCAAGTGATGATCTTACTTGAACTTGTTTTCGTGTCATGATTCTGCTTCAAGAACTTCGAGCCATCCAAGGATCCATTGAAGCTAGGTCCATTTTTCTCTTTTCCAGTAGGTTTATCCAAGGAACTTAAGGTAGTAATGATGTTCATAACATCATTCAATTCATACATATAAAGCTATCTTATTCGAAGGTTTAAACTTGTAATCACTAGAACATAGTTTAGTTAATTCTAAACTTGTTCGCAAACAAAAGTTAATCCTTCTAACTTGACTTTTAAAATCAACTAAACACATGTTCTATATCTATATGATATGCTAACTTAATGATTTAAAACCTGGAAACACGAAAAACACCGTAAAACCGGATTTACGCTGTCGTAGTAACACCGCGGGCTGTTTTGGGTTAGTTAATTAAAAACTATGATAAACTTTGATTTAAAAGTTGTTATTCTGAGAAAATGATTTTTATTATGAACATGAAACTATATCCAAAAATTATGGTTAAACTCAAAGTGGAAGTATGTTTTCTAAAATGGTCATCTAGACGTCGTTCTTTCGACTGAAATGACTACCTTTACAAAAACGACTTGTAACTTATTTTTCCGACTATAAACCTATACTTTTCTGTTTAGATTCATAAAATAGAGTTCAATATGAAACCATAGCAATTTGATTCACTCAAAACGGATTTAAAATGAAGAAGTTATGGGTAAAACAAGATTGGATAATTTTTCTCATTTTAGCTACGTGAAAATTGGTAACAAATCTATTCCAACCATAACTTAATCAACTTGTATTGTATATTATGTAATCTTGAGATACCATAGACACGTATACAATGTTTCGACCTATCATGTAGACACATCTATATATATTTCGGAACAACCATAGACACTCTATATGTGAATGTTGGAGTTAGCTATACAGGGTTGAGGTTGATTCCAAAATATATATAGTTTGAGTTGTGATCAATACTGAGATACGTATACACTGGGTCGTGGATTGATTCAAGATAATATTTATCGATTTATTTCTGTACATCTAACTGTGGACAACTAGTTGTAGGTTACTAACGAGGACAGCTGACTTAATAAACTTAAAACATCAAAATATATTAAAAGTGTTGTAAATATATTTTTGATCATACTTTGATATATATGTATATATTGTTATAGGTTCGTGAATCAACTAGTGGCCAAGTCTTACTTCCCGACGAAGTAAAAATCTGTGAAAGTGAGTTATAGTCCCACTTTTAAAATCTAATATTTTTGGGATGAGAATACATGCAGGTTTTATAAATGATTTACAAAATAGACACAAGTACGTGAAACTACATTCTATGGTTGAATTATCGAAATCGAATATGCCCCTTTTTATTAAGTCTGGTAATCTATGAATTAGGGAACAGACACCCTAATTGACGCGAATCCTAAAGATAGATCTATTGGGCCTAACAAACCCCATCCAAAGTACTGGATGCTTTAGTACTTCGAAATTTATATCATATCCGAAGGGTGTCCCGGAATGATGGGGATATTCTTATATATGCATCTTGTTAATGTCGGTTACCAGGTGTTCACCATATGAATGATTTTTATCTCTATGTATGAGATGTGTATTGAAATATGAAATCTTGTGGTCTATTATTATGATTTGATATATATAGGTTAAACCTATAACTCACCAACATTTTTGTTGACGTTTTAAGCATGTTTATTCTCAGGTGATTATTAAGAGCTTCCGCTGTCGCATACTTAAATAAGGACGAGATTTGGAGTCCATGCTTGTATGATATTGTGTAAAAACTGCATTCAAGAAACTTATTTTGTTGTAACATATTTGTATTGTAAACCATTATGTAATGGTCGTGTGTAAACAGGATATTTTAGATTATCATTATTTGATAATCTACGTAAAGCTTTTTAAAACCTTTATCTATGAAATAAAGGTTATGGTTTGTTTTAAAAATGAATGCAGTCTTTGAAAAACGTCTCATATAGAGGTCAAAACCTCGCAACGAAATCAATTAATATGGAACGTTTTTAGTCAATAAGAACGGGACATTTCAGTTGGTATCCGAGCGTTGGTCTTAGAGAACCAGAAAATTTGCATTAGTGTGTCTTATCGAGTTTGTTAGGATGCATTAGTGAGTCTGGACTTCGACCGTGTTTTCTTTAAAAATGATTGCTTAACATTTTTGTTGGAAACTATATATTTTTAACATATGAATATTATGTGATATATTAATCTCTTAACGTGTTTGATATTATGTGATAGATGTCTACCTCTAGAACAAGTCCCATTGACTCACCTAATAATAATGAAGAGTCAAATGTAAATTGGAATGATTTGTGGACTGATTCACAAGTTCCTGAAGAGGAACCGGAAGAAGAGTCGGAACCGGAAGAAGAATCGGAACCGGAAGAAGAATCGGAACCGGATGAAGAAATAGAACCGGTGGGGGAAATAATAAAACGGTTAAGTAAAAGAAAATCCTCAACCAACCGACCAAGGTTAATTATGGTCAATGGTGTTTCCGCCAAGGAAGCAAAATATTGGGAGGATTACCAATTCTCCGATGAATCAGATTCCGACGAGAATTCCGATGATGTTATAGAAATTACCCCAACTGAATTTAAAAAGGCAAAAGAAAATAATAAGGGAAAGGGCATAAAAATAGAGAAATCTAATTCCAACCCCGATGAACTTTATATGTATCGTCAACCCCCGAAGTCCTTAAGTTGTAACAATGACCCGGGAACCTCTAAACCACCAGGTTTTTCTAAACCAATGTGGACAACGACGGCTTGTATTAGGGGAAAATCATATATCCCTAGAAACTTGGCAAAACGAACCAAAACCGAAGAAGAAGAAACAAGCGAGTCGGAATAAGATAGTTGTATTCATGTGGTGTAATATATGTAATATAGTGTGCTTATGCTTTATGATATATGTAAAAATTGCTTGTATTAATAAGTATTTTTTTTTATGAATCTAACTCTTGTCTATTTTACAGTATAAAAACGCAAAATGGATAGACAACCCAATATTTTAAGAGACCTACCCGGAGACATGATTGATGAAATCTTGTCTAGAGTCGGCCAGAATTCCTCGGCACAACTATTTAAGGCGAGATCAGTTTGTAAGACATTCGAAGAACGTTCCAAGAATGTCTTGGTTTATAAGAGACTTTCGTTTGAAAGATGGGGGATATCACATTGGGAAACCCATAAGTTACGATGTGTTTACTTTGACGCATATATTGCGGGGAACCCAAATGCTATTTTACGCAACGGGTTAAGAAATTATTTTGACTCAATATATCCGAATATTGGACTTCGTGATTTAGAAAAAGCGGCTAACATGCAACATAAAGAAGCATGTTATGCTTACGGATTAGTAATGTTCGCTTCTCACCAAAGTGAGAACAAGAACATCGGGCTACAACTATTAAACAAAACGTTTCCACAAGTGACGGAGTCGGTAATTGGGGTAAGAAATGAGGTTTTTAGATTATTACGGGACTGTTGGACATTACGTAACCCTCGTCCCTTTGACGACGCTACAACACGCTGTCTTATCAACGGCCATAACGGTTATGTTGCACAAGACCAAGGATGGGAAGTAGTCCTAGTAAAACCAGAATGCATGACTTGTTTCTGGACGTATGAATTACGTGTCTTTATTGCCTTTGCTGAACGACTTGTGTACTAGCTAGAATTATCTTCACAACTATCTTGTATCAAAGTTATTGTGTGCTATATTTCATGCTTTATGTAAAATAAGCGGTATTGTAAGTTTGTAAAATATTGTATAAAAGTTTGAACGCGAAATATTATTATAATCAGTTTTTCATATAGAATTGTAGTAGTTGAATTGTATATTAGCTACTAAGTATGAACTTAACGGGTAGGTACTACCCGAATTTAAACTTATAAAACGCTAATATGAAGAAAAAGCTTTTATAAATGAGTTCATATTATGCTACGAAATACTATTAACTACTCTTAATATTCTGTATGATTAACTTGTTCCATTTAACTATTTTGAAGGAAATGGCACCGACTACTCGACACACCGTGAATATGAATGAAGAGGAATTCCGTACTTTTCTAGCTTCAAACATAGCCGCAGTACAGGCTGCGCTACATACCAACAATAACCTTGGATCTAGCAGTACAGGAAATCGTGTAGGATGCACCTACAAAGAATTCACTGCCTGCAAACCTTTGGAATTTGATGGAACCGAAGGACCGATCGGATTGAAACGGTGGACCGAGAAGGTAGAATCGGTGTTTGCCATAAGTAAGTGTACTGAAGAGGACAAAGTAAAGTACGCTACGCATACCTTCACAGGTTCTGCGTTAACATGGTGGAATACCTATCTAGAGCAAGTGGGACAAGACGATGCGTACGCACTACCGTGGTCAGCATTCAAGCACTTGATGAACGAGAAGTACCGTCCCAGAACCGAGGTCAATAAGCTCAAGACAGAACTTAGAGGGTTACGAACCCAAGGATTTGATATTACCACGTACGAAAGACGATTCACAGAATTGTGCCTATTGTGTCCGGGAGCATTCGAAGATGAGGAAGAGAAGATCGACGCGTTTGTGAAAGGATTACCGGAAAGAATCCAAGAAGATATAAGTTCACACGAGCCCGCCTCCATACAACAGGCATGTAGAATGGCTCACAAACTCGTGAACCAAATTGAAGAAAGAATTAAAGAACAGACTGCTGAAGAGGCCAATGTGAAGCAAGTCAAAAGAAAGTGGGAGGAAAACGGTGATAAGAATCACCAATACAACAACAACAGCAATTACAACAATAATCGCAACAATTATCCCAACAATCGCAACATCAATCGCAACTACAACAAACGGCCCAACAACAACAACAACAACAACAACAACAGCAACTACAACAATCATCCCAACAACAATAATAACCGCAACAACAACAACAATCAGAAGCAGCTATGCCAAAGGTGTGAAAAGAATCACTCGGGGTTCTGCACCAAATTTTGCAACAAGTGTAAAAGAAATGGTCATAGCGCGGCGAAGTGTGAGGTCTACAGACCAGGGGTTAATAGAACGAAAGGAACAAATGGTGTCGGAACGAGTAATGGCGGAGCAAGTAGTGTCGGAGCAAGTTATGCCAATGTAGTTTGTTATAAATGTGGAAAACCAGGCCACATTATTAGAAATTGCCCGAACCAGGAGAACACGAATGGACAAGGCCGTGGAAGAGTTTTCAATATTAATGCGGTAGAGGCACAGGAAGACCCGGAGCTTGTTACGGGTACGTTTCTTATTGACAATAAATCTGCTTACGTTTTATTTGATTCGGGTGCGGATAGAAGCTATATGAGTAGAGATTTTTGTGCTAAATTAAGTTGTCCATTGACGCCTTTGGATAGTAAATTTTTACTCGAATTAGCAAATGGTAAATTAATTTCAGCAGATAATATATGTCGGAATCGAGAAATTAAACTGGTTAGCGAAACATTTAAGATTGATTTGATACCAGTAGAGTTAGGGAGTTTTGATGTGATAATCGGTATGGACTGGTTAAAAGAAGTGAAAGCGGAGATCGTTTGTTACAAAAATGCAATTCGCATTATACGAGAAAAAGGAAAACCCTTAATGGTGTACGGAGAAAAGGGCAACACGAAGCTACATCTTATTAGTAATTTGAAAGCACAAAAACTAATAAGAAAAGGTTGCTATGCTGTTTTAGCACACGTCGAGAAAGTACAAACTGAAGAAAAGAGCATCAATGATGTTCCCGTCGCAAAAGAATTTCCTGATGTATTTCCGAAAGAATTACCGGGATTACCCCCACATCGATCCGTTGAATTTCAAATAGATCTTGTACCAGGAGCTGCACCAATAGCTCGTGCTCCTTACAGACTCGCACCCAGTGAGATGAAAGAACTACAAAGCCAATTACAAGAACTTTTAGAGCGTGGTTTCATTCGACCAAGCACATCACCGTGGGGAGCTCCTGTTTTGTTTGTCAAGAAGAAAGATGGTACATTCAGGTTGTGTATCGACTACCGAGAGTTGAACAAACTTACCATCAAGAACCGCTACCCACTACCGAGAATCGATGACTTATTTGATCAACTACAAGGCTCGTCTGTTTATTCAAAGATTGACTTACGTTCCGGGTATCATCAAATGCGGGTGAAAGAAGATGATATTCCAAAGACTGCTTTCAGAACACGTTACGGTCATTACGAGTTTATGGTCATGCCGTTTGGTTTAACTAATGCACCAGCTGTGTTCATGGACCTTATGAACCGAGTGTGTGGACCATACCTTGACAAGTTTGTCATTGTTTTCATTGATGACATACTTATTTACTCAAAGAATGACCAAGAACACGGTGAACATTTGAGAAAGGTGTTAGAAGTATTGAGGAAGGAAGAATTGTACGCTAAGTTTTCAAAGTGTGCATTTTGGTTGGAAGAAGTTCAATTCCTCGGTCACATAGTGAACAAAGAAGGTATTAAGGTGGATCCAGCAAAGATAGAAACTGTTCAAAAGTGGGAAACCCCGAAAACTCCGAAACACATACGCCAGTTTTTAGGACTAGCTGGTTACTACAGAAGGTTCATCCAAGACTTTTCCAGAATAGCAAAACCCTTGACTGCATTAACGCATAAAGGGAAGAAATTTGAATGGAATGATGAACAAGAGAAAGCGTTTCAGTTATTGAAGAAAAAGCTAACTACGGCACCTATATTGTCATTGCCTGAAGGGAATGATGATTTTGTGATTTATTGTGATGCATCAAAGCAAGGTCTCGGTTGTGTATTAATGCAACGAACGAAGGTGATTGCTTATGCGTCTAGACAATTGAAGATTCACGAACAAAATTATACGACGCATGATTTGGAATTAGGCGCGGTTGTTTTTGCATTAAAGACTTGGAGGCACTACTTATATGGGGTCAAAAGTATTATATATACCGACCACAAAAGTCTTCAACACATATTTAATCAGAAACAACTGAATATGAGGCAGCGTAGGTGGATTGAATTATTGAATGATTACGACTTTGAGATTCGTTACCACCCGGGGAAGGCAAATGTGGTAGCCGATGCCTTGAGCAGGAAGGACAGAGAACCCATTCGAGTAAAATCTATGAATATAATGATTCATAATAACCTTACTACTCAAATAAAGGAGGCGCAACAAGGAGTTTTAAAAGAGGGAAATTTAAAGGATGAAATACCCAAAGGATCGGAGAAGCATCTTAATATTCGGGAAGACGGAACCCGGTATAGGGCTGAAAGGATTTGGGTACCAAAATTTGGAGATATGAGAGAAATGGTACTTAGAGAAGCTCATAAAACCAGATACTCAATACATCCTGGAACGGGGAAGATGTACAAGGATCTCAAGAAACATTTTTGGTGGCCGGGTATGAAAGACGATGTTGCTAAATACGTAGGAGAATGTTTGACGTGTTCTAAGGTCAAAGCTGAGCATCAGAAACCATCAGGTCTACTTCAACAACCCGAAATCCCGGAATGGAAATGGGAAAACATTACCATGGATTTCATCACTAAATTGCCAAGGACTGCAAGTGGTTTTGATACTATTTGGGTAATAGTTGATCGTCTCACCAAATCAGCACACTTCCTACCAATAAGAGAAGATGACAAGATGGAGAAGTTAGCACGACTGTATTTGAAGGAAGTCGTCTCCAGACATGGAATACCAATCTCTATTATCTCTGATAGGGATGGCAGATTTATTTCAAGATTCTGGCAGACATTACAGCAAGCATTAGGAACTCGTCTAGACATGAGTACTGCCTATCATCCACAAACTGATGGGCAGAGTGAAAGGACGATACAAACGCTTGAAGACATGCTACGAGCATGTGTTATTGATTTCGGAAACAGTTGGGATCGACATCTACCGTTAGCAGAATTTTCCTACAACAACAGCTACCATTCAAGCATTGAGATGGCGCCGTTTGAAGCACTTTATGGTAGAAAGTGCAGGTCTCCGATTTGTTGGAGTGAAGTGGGGGATAGACAGATTACGGGTCCGGAGATTATACAAGAAACTACCGAGAAGATCATCCAAATTCAACAACGGTTGAAAACCGCCCAAAGTCGACAAAAGAGCTACGCTGACATTAAAAGAAAAGATATAGAATTTGAAATTGGAGAGATGGTCATGCTTAAAGTTGCACCTTGGAAAGGCGTTGTTCGATTTGGTAAACGAGGGAAATTAAATCCAAGGTATATTGGACCATTCAAGATTATTGATCGTGTCGGACCAGTAGCTTACCGACTAGAGTTACCTCAACAACTCGCGGCTGTACATAACACTTTCCACGTCTCGAATTTAAAGAAATGTTTTGCTAAAGAAGATCTCACTATTCCGTTAGATGAAATCCAAATCAACGAAAAACTTCAATTCATCGAAGAACCCGTCGAAATAATGGATCGTGAGGTTAAAAGACTTAAGCAAAACAAGATACCAATTGTTAAGGTTCGATGGAATGCTCGTAGAGGACCCGAGTACACCTGGGAGCGTGAAGATCAGATGAAGAAGAAATACCCGCATCTATTTCCAGAAGATTCGTCAACACCTTCAACAGCTTAAAATTTCGGGACGAAATTTATTTAACGGGTAGGTACTGTAGTGACCCGAACTTTTCCATGTTTATATATATTAATTGAGATTGATATTTACATGATTAAATGTTTCCAACATGTTAAGCAATCAAACTTGTTAAGACTTGATTAATTGAAATATGTTTCATATAGACAATTGACCACCCAAGTTGACCGGTGATTCACGAACGTTAAAACTTGTAAAAACTATATGATGACATATATATGGATATATATATAGTTAACATGATACTATGATAAGTAAACATATCATTAAGTATATTAACAATGAACTACATATGTAAAAACAAGACTACTAACTTAATGATTTTTAAACGAGACATATATGTAACGATTATCGTTGTAAAGACATTTAATGTATATATATCATATTAAGAGATATTCATACATGATAATATCATGATAATATAATAATTTAAAATCTCATTTGATATTATAAACATTGGGTTAACAACATTTAACAAGATCGTTAACCTAAAGGTTTCAAAACAACACTTACATGTAACGACTAACGATGACTTAACGACTCAGTTAAAATGTATATACATGTAGTGTTTTAATATGTATTTATACACTTTTGAAAGACTTCAATACACTTATCAAAATACTTCTACTTAACAAAAATGCTTACAATTACATCCTCGTTCAGTTTCATCAACAATTCTACTCGTATGCACCCGTATTCGTACTCGTACAATACACAGCTTTTAGATGTATGTACTATTGGTATATACACTCCAATGATCAGCTCTTAGCAGCCCATGTGAGTCACCTAACACATGTGGGAACCATCATTTGGCAACTAGCATGAAATATCTCATAAAATTACAAAAATATGAGTAATCATTCATGACTTATTTACATGAAAACAAAATTACATATCCTTTATATCTAATCCATACACCAACGACCAAAAACACCTACAAACACTTTCATTCTTCAATTTTATTCATCTAATTGATCTCTCTCAAGTTCTATCTTCAAGTTCTAAGTGTTCTTCATAAATTCCAAAAGTTCTAGTTTCATAAAATCAAGAATACTTTCAAGTTTGCTAGCTCACTTCCAATCTTGTAAGGTGATCATCCAACCTCAAGAAATCTTTGTTTCTTACAGTAGGTTATCATTCTAATACAAGGTAATAATCATATTCAAACTTTGGTTCAATTTCTATAACTATAACAATCTTATTTCAAGTGATGATCTTACTTGAACTTGTTTTCGTGTCATGATTCTGCTTCAAGAACTTCGAGCCATCCAAGGATCCATTGAAGCTAGGTCCATTTTTCTCTTTTCCAGTAGGTTTATCCAAGGAACTTAAGGTAGTAATGATGTTCATAACATCATTCAATTCATACATATAAAGCTATCTTATTCGAAGGTTTAAACTTGTAATCACTAGAACATAGTTTAGTTAATTCTAAACTTGTTCGCAAACAAAAGTTAATCCTTCTAACTTGACTTTTAAAATCAACTAAACACATGTTCTATATCTATATGATATGCTAACTTAATGATTTAAAACCTGGAAACACGAAAAACACCGTAAAACCGGATTTACGCCGTCGTAGTAACACCGCGGGCTGTTTTGGGTTAGTTAATTAAAAACTATGATAAACTTTGATTTAAAAGTTGTTATTCTGAGAAAATGATTTTTATTATGAACATGAAACTATATCCAAAAATTATGGTTAAACTCAAAGTGGAAGTATGTTTTCTAAAATGGTCATCTAGACGTCGTTCTTTCGACTGAAATGACTACCTTTACAAAAACGACTTGTAACTTATTTTTCCGACTATAAACCTATACTTTTCTGTTTAGATTCATAAAATAGAGTTCAATATGAAACCATAGCAATTTGATTCACTCAAAACGGATTTAAAATGAAGAAGTTATGGGTAAAACAAGATTGGATAATTTTTCTCATTTTAGCTACGTGAAAATTGGTAACAAATCTATTCCAACCATAACTTAATCAACTTGTATTGTATATTATGTAATCTTGAGATACCATAGACACGTATACAATGTTTCGACCTATCATGTCGACACATCTATATATATTTCGGAACAACCATAGACACTCTATATGTGAATGTTGGAGTTAGCTATACAGGGTTGAGGTTGATTCCAAAATATATATAGTTTGAGTTGTGATCAATACTGAGATACGTATACACTGGGTCGTGGATTGATTCAAGATAATATTTATCGATTTATTTCTGTACATCTAACTGTGGACAACTAGTTGTAGGTTACTAACGAGGACAGCTGACTTAATAAACTTAAAACATCAAAATATATTAAAAGTGTTGTAAATATATTTTTGATCATACTTTGATATATATGTATATATTGTTATAGGTTCGTGAATCAACTAGTGGCCAAGTCTTACTTCCCGACGAAGTAAAAATCTGTGAAAGTGAGTTATAGTCCCACTTTTAAAATCTAATATTTTTGGGATGAGAATACATGCAGGTTTTATAAATGATTTACAAAATAGACACAAGTACGTGAAACTACATTCTATGGTTGAATTATCGAAATCGAATATGCCCCTTTTTATTAAGTCTGGTAATCTATGAATTAGGGAACAGACACCCTAATTGACGCGAATCCTAAAGATAGATCTATTGGGCCTAACAAACCCCATCCAAAGTACTGGATGCTTTAGTACTTCGAAATTTATATCATATCCGAAGGGTGTCCCGGAATGATGGGGATATTCTTATATATGCATCTTGTTAATGTCGGTTACCAGGTGTTCACCATATGAATGATTTTTATCTCTATGTATGAGATGTGTATTGAAATATGAAATCTTGTGGTCTATTATTATGATTTGATATATATAGGTTAAACCTATAACTCACCAACATTTTTGTTGACGTTTTAAGCATGTTTATTCTCAGGTGATTATTAAGAGCTTCCGCTGTCGCATACTTAAATAAGGACGAGATTTGGAGTCCATGCTTGTATGATATTGTGTAAAAACTGCATTCAAGAAACTTATTTTGTTGTAACATATTTGTATTGTAAACCATTATGTAATGGTCGTGTGTAAACAGGATATTTTAGATTATCATTATTTGATAATCTACGTAAAGCTTTTTAAAACCTTTATCTATGAAATAAAGGTTATGGTTTGTTTTAAAAATGAATGCAGTCTTTGAAAAACGTCTCATATAGAGGTCAAAACCTCGCAACGAAATCAATTAATATGGAACGTTTTTAGTCAATAAGAACGGGACATTTCAGATATGGCCCACACACTCGGTTTATAAGGTCCATGAACACAGCTGGTGCATCAGTCAATCCAAACGGCATAACTATAAACTCGTAATGACCATAACGCGTCCTAAAATCTATTTTTGGAATATCATCCTCCTTTACTCGCATTTGATGATATCTAGAACGTAAATCGATCTTCGAATAAACTGACGAGCCTTGTAGTTGATAAAATAAGTCGTCAATTCTCGGCAGTGGATAACGGTTTTTGATGGTAAGTTTGTTCAACTCTCTGTAGTCAATACACAACCTAAATGTACCATCCTTCTTCTTGACAAACAAAACAGGAGCTCCCCATGGTGATGTGCTTGGTCGAATGAAACCACGTTCTAATAGTTCTTGCAGTTGGCTTTACAGTTCTTTCATCTCGCTGGGTGCGAGTCTATAAGGAGAACGAGCTATTGGTGCAGCTCCTGGTATAAGATCTATTTGAAATTCAACAGATCGATGTGGAGGTAGTCCCGGTAATTCTTTCGGAAATACATCGGGAAATTCTTTTGTGACGGGAACATCATTGATGCTCTTTTCTTCAGTTTGTACTTTCTCAACGTGTGCTAGAACAGCATAGCAACCTTTTCTTATTAGTTTTTGTGCCTTCAAATTACTAATAAGATGTAGCTTCATGTTGCCCTTTTATCCGTACACCATTAAGGGTTCTCCTTCTTCGCGTACAATGCGAATTGTATTTTTATAACATACGATCTCTGCTTTCACCTTCTTCAGCCAGTCCATGCCAACTATTACATCAAAACTCCCTAACTCTACTGGTATCAAATCAATCTTGAATATTTCGCTTCCCAGTTTAATTTCTCAATTCCGGCATATATTATCTGCTGAAATTAATTTACCGTTTGCTAATTCGAGTAAAAATTTACTATCCAACGGCGTCAATGGACAACTTAATTTAGCACAAAAATCTCTACTCATATAGCTTCTATCCGCACCTGAATCAAATAAAACGTAAGCAGATTTATTGTCAATAAGAAACGTACCCGTAACAAGCTCCGGGTCTTCCTGTGCCTCTGCCGCATTAATATTGAAAACTCTTTCGCGGCCTTGTCCATTCGTGTTCTCCTGGTTCGGGCAATTTCTAATAATATGGCCCGGTTTTCCACATTTATAACAAACTACATTGGCATAACTTGCTCTGACGCTACTTGCTCCGCCATTACTCGTTTCGACACCATTTGTTCCTTTCATTCTGTTAACCCCTGGTCCGTAGACCTCACACTTCGCCGCGCTATGACCATTTCTTTTACACTTGTTGCAAAATTTGGTGCAGAACCCCGAGTGATACTTTTCACACCTTTGGCATAGCCGCTTCTGATTGTTGTTGTTGTTGCGGTTGTTATTGTTGTTGGGATGATTGTTGTAGTTGTTGTTGTTGTTGTTGTTGTTGTTGTTGTTGTTGTTGTTGTTCTTGTTGTTGTTGTTGTTGTTGTTGTTGTTGTTGTTGTTGTTGTTGTTGTTGTTGGGCCGTTTGTTGTAGTTGCGATTGATGTTGCGATTGTTGGGATAATTGTTGCGATTATTGTTGTAATTGCTGTTGTTGTTGTATTGGTGATTCTTATCACCGTTTTCCTCCCACTTCCTTTTGACTTGCTTCACATTGGCCTCTTCAGCAGTCTGTTCTTTAATTCTTTCTTCAATCTGGTTCACTAGTTTGTGAGCCATTCTACATGCCTGTTGTATGGAGGCGGGCTCGTGTGAACTTATATCTTCTTGTATTCTTTCCGGTAATCCTTTCACAAACGCTTCGATCTTCTCTTCCTCATCTTCGAACGCTCCCGGACACAATAGGCACAATTCTGTGAATCGTCTTTCGTACGTGGTAATATCAAATCCTTGGGTTCGTAACCCTCTAAGTTCTGTCTTGAGCTTATTGACCTCGGTTCTGGGACGGTACTTCTCGTTCATCAAGTGCTTGAATGCTGACCACGGGAGTGCGTACGCATCATTTTGTCCCACTTGCTCTAGATAGGTATTCCACCATGTTAACGCAGAACCTGTGAAGGTATGCGTAGCGTACTTCACTTTGTCCTCTTCAGCAAACTTACTTATGGCAAACACCGATTCGACCTTCTCGGTCCACCGTTTCAATCCGATCTGTCCATCGGTTCCATCAAATTCCAAAGGTTTGCAGGCAGTGAATTCTTTGTAGGTGCATCCTACACGATTTCCTGTACTGCTAGATCCAAGGTTATTTTTGGTATGTAGCGCAGCCTGTACTGCGGTTATGTTTGAAGCTAGAAAAGTACGGAATTCCTCTTCATTCATATTCACGGTGTGTCGAGTAGTTGGTGCCATTTCCTTCAAAATAGTCAAATGGAACAAGTTAATCATACAGAATATTAAGAGTAGTTAATAGTATTTCGTAGCATAATATGAACTCATTTATAAAAGCTTTTTCTTGATATTAGCGTTTTATAAGTTTAAATTCGGGTAGTACCTACTGAAATGTCCCGTTCTTAATGATTAAAAACGTTCCATATTAATTGATTTCGTTGCGAGGTTTTGACCTCTATATGAGACGTTTTTCAAAGACTGCATTCATTTTTAAAACAAACCATAACCTTTATTTCATAAATAAAGGTTTAAAAGCTTTACGTAGATTATCAAATAATGATAATCTAAAATATCTTGTTTACACACGACCATTACATAATGGTTTACAATACAAATATGTTACATCGAAATCAGTTTCTTGAATGCAGTTTTTACACAATATCATACAAACATGGACTCCAAATCTTGTCCTTATTTTAGTATGCAACAGCGAAAGCTCTTAATATTCACCTGAGAATAAACATGCTTTAAACGTCAACAAAAATGTTGGTGAGTTATAGGTTTAACCTATATATATCAAATCGTAACAATAGACCACAAGATTTCATATTTCAATACACATCCCATACATAGAGATAAAAATCATTCATATGGTGAACACCTGGTAACCGACATTAACAAGATGCATATATAAGAATATCCCCATCATTCCGGGACACCCTTCGGATATGATATAAATTTCGAAGTAATAAAGCATCCGGTACTTTGGATGGGGTTTGTTAGGCCCAATAGATCTATCTTTAGGATTCGCGTCAATTAGGGTGTCTGTTCCCTAATTCTTAGATTACCAGACTTAATAAAAAGGGGCATATTCGTTTCGATAATTCAACCATAGAATGTTGTTTCACGTACTTGTGTCTATTTTGTAAATCATTTATAAAACCTGCATGTATTCTCATCCCAAAAATATTAGATTTTAAAAGTGGGACTATAACTCACTTTCACAGATTTTTTACTTAGTCGAGAAGTAAGACTTGGCCACTGGTTGATTCACGAACCTATAACAATATATACATATATATCAAAGTATGTTTAAAATATATTTACAACACTTTTAATATATTTTGATGTTTTAAGTTTATTAAGTCAGCTGTCCTCGTTAGTAACCTACAACTAGTTGTCCACAGTTAGATGTACAGAAATAAATCAATAAATATTATCTTGAATCAATCCACGACCCAGTGTATACGTATCTCAGTATTGATCACAACTCAAACTATATATATTTTGGAATCAACCTCAACCCTGTATAGCTAACTCCAACATTCACATATAGAGTGTCTATGGTTGTTCCGAAATATATATAGATGTGTCGACATGATAGGTCGAAACATTGTATACGTGTCTATGGTATCTCAAGATTACATAATACACAATACAAGTTGATTAAGTTATGGTTGGAATAGATTTGTTACCAATTTTCACGTAGCTAAAATGAGAAAAATTATCCAATCTTGTTTTACCCATAACTTCTTCATTTTAAATCCGTTTTGAGTGAATCAAATTGCTATGGTTTCATATTGAACTCTATTTTATGAATCTAAACAGAAATAGTATAGGTTTGTAGTCGAAAAAATAAGTTATAAGTCATTTTTATAAAGGTAGTCATTTTAGTCGAAAGAACGACGTCTAGATGACCATTTTAGAAAACATACTTCCACTTTGAGTTTAACCATAATTTTTGGATATAGTTTCATGTTCATAATAAAAATCATTTTCTCAGAATAAAACTTTTAAATCAAAGTTTATCATAGTTTTTAATTAACTAACCCAAAACAGCCCGAGGTGTTACTACGACGGCGTAAATCCGGTTTTACGGTGTTTTTCGTGTTTCCAGGTTTTAAATCATTAAGTTAGCATATCATATAGATATAGAACATGTGTTTAGTTAATTTTAAAAGTCAAGTTAGAAGGATTAACTTTTGTTTGCGAACAAGTTTAGAATTAACTAAACTATGTTCTAGTGATTACGAGTTTAAACCTTCGAATAAGATAGTTTTATATATATGAATCGAATGATGTTATGAACATTATTACTACCTCAAGTTTAGTAGGTAAACCTACTGGAAGTGACAAGAAATGATCTAGCTTCAAAGGATCTTGGATGGCTTGAAAGTTCTTGAAGTAGGATCATGACACAAAAACAAGTTCAAGTAAGATTTTTACTTGAATTAAGATAGTTTATAGTTATAGAAATTGAATCAAAGTTTGAATATGAATATTACCTTGAATAAGAAAGATAACCTACTATATATAACAAAGGTTTCTTGATCTTAGATGATTACTTGGAATGGATTAGAAAGCTTGGAAGTAAATTAGTAAACTTGAAGGGATTTTTGAAGTGTTCTTGAAGTGTTCTTCCTATGATGATTATAGCTTGATTCTTGAAGTGATTTTTTGATGAAGATGATAATTAACTACTGGAAAAATACGTTCATAATAGTGTGTGTGTGTGTTTAGAGAGAATTAGAAAGAGAATTGGAAGTGAAATGGAGTGAATAATGAGTGGTAATTGGTGAGTGGTGAGTGGGGTTAAAAGGAGTTCTAGTTAGTTGACTAGCATATGGTAGAAGTTAAAATTGATTAGTAATACATGACATAATCAAGAGTGGAATCCCATGCTAGTTCCTATTGGTATATACCCATAGTAAGTACGTTTTGAAGCTGTGTATAATACGGGTAAGAATACGACTAGAATTCTTGATGAAAGAAAATAATGGGAAAGTAAATGTAACCATTTTCGTTAAGTATGAGTGTTTTGATATATGTCTTGAAGTCTTCCAAAAGTATTTTAATACATCTAAATACACTACATGTATATACATTTTAACTGAGTCGTTAAGTCATCGTTAGTCGTTACATGTAAGTGTTGTTTTGAAACCTTTAAGTTAATGATCTCAATTAATGTTGTTAACCCATTGTTTATTATATCTAATGAGATGTTAAATTATTATATTATCATTATATTTTGATATATTAATATATCTTAATATGATATATATACATTTAAATGTCGTTACAACGATAATCGTTACATATATGTCTCGTTTCGAAATCCTTAAGTTAGTAGTCTTGTTTATATGTATATAACTCATTATTAATATACTAATGGAGATACTTACTTATCATAATCTCATGTTAACCATATGTATATCCATATATATATCATCATGTCATTTTTACAAGTTTTAACGTTCGTGAATCGCCGGTCAACTTGGGTGGTCAATTGTCTATATGAAACATATTTCAATTAATCAACTCTTAACAAGTTTGATTGCTTAACATGTTGGAAATATTTAATCATGTAAATATCAATCTCAATTAATATAAATAAACATGGAAAAGTTCGGGTCACTACAGTACCTACCCGTTAAATAAATTTTGTCCCGAAATTTTAAGCTGTTGAAGGTGTTGACGAATCTTCTGGAAATAGATGCGGGTATTTCTTCTTCATCTGATCTTCACGCTCCCAGGTAAACTCAGGTCCTCTACGAGCATTCCATCGAACCTTAACAATTGGTATCTTGTTTTTCTTAAGTCTTTTAACCTCACGATCCATTATTTCGACGGGTTCTTCGATGAATTGGAGTTTTTCGTTGATTTGGATTTCATCTAACGGAATAGTGAGATCTTCTTTAGCAAAACATTTCTTCAAATTCGAGACGTGGAAAGTGTTATGTACAGCCGCGAGTTGTTGAGGTAACTCAAGTCGGTAACCTACTGGTCCGACACGATCAATAATCTTGAATGGTCCAATATACCTTGGATTTAATTTCCCTCGTTTACCAAATCGAACAACGCCTTTCCAAGGTGCAACTTTAAGAATGACCATCTCTCCAATTTCAAATTCTATATCTTTTCTTTTAATGTCAGCGTAGCTCTTTTGTCGACTTTGGGCGGTTTTCAACCGTTGTTGAATTTGGATGATCTTCTCGGTAGTTTCTTGTATAATCTCCGAACCCGTAATCTGTCTATCCCCCACTTCACTCCAACAAATCGGAGACCTGCACTTTCTACCATAAAGTGCTTCAAACGGCGCCATCTCAATGCTTGAATGGTAGCTGTTGTTGTAGGAAAATTCTGCTAACGGTAGATGTCGATCCCAACTATTTCCGAAATCAATAACACATGATCGTAGCATGTCTTCAAGCGTTTGTATCGTCCTTACGCTCTGCCCATCAGTTTGTGGATGATAGGCAGTACTCATGTCTAGACGAGTTCCTAATGCTTGCTGTAATGTTTGCCAGAATCTTGAAATAAATCTGCCATCCCTATCAGAGATAATAGAGATTGGTATTCCATGTCTGGAGACGACTTCCATCAAATACAGTCGTGCTAACTTCTCCATCTTGTCATCTTCTCTTATTGGCAGGAAGTGTGCTGATTTGGTGAGACGATCAACTATTACCCAAATAGTATCAAAACCACTTGCAGTCCTTGGCAATTTAGTGATGAAATCCATGGTAATGTTTTCCCATTTCCATTCTGGGATTTCGGGTTGTTGAAGTAGACCTGATGGTTTCTGATGCTCAGCTTTGACCTTAGAACACGTCAAACATTCTCCTACGTATTTAGAAACATCGGCTTTCATACCCGGCCACCAAAAATGTTTCTTGAGATCCTTGTACATCTTCCCCATTCCAGGATGTATTGAGTATCTGGTTTTATGAGCTTCTCTAAGTACCATTTCTCTCATATCTCTAAATTTTGGTACCCAAATCCTTTCAGCCCTATACCGGGTTCCGTCTTCCCGAATATTAAGATGCTGCTCGATCCTTTGGGTATTTCATCCTTTAAATTTCCTTCTTTTAAAACTCCTTGTTGCCCCTCCTTTATTTGAGAAGTAAGGTTATTATGAATCATTATATTCATAGATTTTACTCGAATGGGTTCTCTGTCCTTCCTGCTCAAGGCATCGGCTACCACATTTGCCTTCCCCGGGTGGTAACAAATCTCAAAGTCGTAATCATTCAACAATTCAATCCACCTACGCTGCCTCATATTCAGTTGTTTCTGATTAAATATGTGTTGAAGACTTTTGTGGTCGGTATATATAATACTTTTGACCCCATATAAGTAGTGCCTCTAAGTCTTTAATGCAAAAACAACCGCGCCTAATTCCAAATCATGCGTCGTATAATTTTGTTTGTAAATCTTCAATTGTCTAGACGCATAAGCAATCACCTTCGTTCGTTGCATTAATACACAACTGAGACCTTGCTTTGATGCGTCACAATAAATCACAAAATCATCATTCCCTTCAGACAATGACAATATAGGTGCCGTAGTTAGCTTTTTCTTCAATAACTGAAACGCTTTCTCTTGTTCCTGATTCCATTCAAATTTCTTCCCTTTATGCGTTAATGCAGTCAAGGGTTTTGCTATTCTAGAAAAGTCTTGGATGAACCTTCTGTAGTAACCAGCTAGTCCTAAAAACTGGCGTATGTGTTTCGGAGTTTTCGGGGTTTCCCACTTTTCAGCAGTTTCTATCTTTGCTGGATCCACCTTAATACCTTCTTTGTTCACTATGTGACCGAGGAATTGAACTTCTTCCAACCAAAATGCACACTTTGAAAACATAGCGTACAATTCTTCCTTCCTTAATACTTCTAACACCTTTCTCAAATGTTCACCGTGTTCTTGGTCATTCTTTGAGTAAATAAGTATGTCATCAATAAAAACAATGACAAACTTGTCAAGGTATGGTCCACACACTCGGTTCATAAGGTCCATGAACATAGCTGGTGCATTAGTTAAACCAAATGGCATGACCATAAACTCGTAATGACCGTAACGTGTCCTGAAAGCAGTCTTTGGAATATCATCTTCTTTCACCCGCATTTGATGATACCCGGAACGTAAGTCAATCTTTGAATAAACAGACGAGCCTTGTAGTTGATCAAATAAGTCGTCGATTCTCGGTAGTGGGTAGCGGTTCTTGATGGTAAGTTTGTTCAACTCTCGGTAGTCGATACACAACCTGAATGTACCATCTTTCTTCTTGACAAACAAAACAGGAGCTCCCCACGGTGATGTGCTTGGTCAAATGAAACCATGCTCTAAAAGTTCTTGTAATTGGCTTTGCAGTTCTTTCATCTCGCTGGGTGCGAGTCTGTAAGGAGCACGAGCTATTGGTGCAGCTCCTGGTACAAGATCTATTTGAAATTCAACGGATCAATGTGGGGGTAATCCCGGTAATTCTTTCAGAAATACATCGGGAAATTCTTTTGCAATGGGAACATCATTGATGCTCTTTTCTTCAGTTTGTACTTTCTCGACGTGTGCTAGAACAGCATAGCAACCTTTTCTTATTAT
Organism: Rutidosis leptorrhynchoides; assembly: GCF_046630445.1. Classification (NCBI taxonomy): domain Eukaryota; kingdom Viridiplantae; phylum Streptophyta; class Magnoliopsida; order Asterales; family Asteraceae; genus Rutidosis; species Rutidosis leptorrhynchoides. The sequence goes on along the minus strand of NC_092337.1, from coordinate 227,356,590 downwards.
TTTTTTGTGCCTTCAAATTACTAATAAGATGTAGCTTCATGTTGCCCTTTTATCCGTACACCATTAAGGGTTTTCCTTTTTCTCGTATAATGCGAATTTCATTTTTGTAACAAACGATCTCTGCTTTCACTTCTTTCAACCAGTCCATACCGATTATCACATTAAAACTCCCTACCTCTACTGGTATTAAATCAATCTTAAATGTTTCGCTAACCAGTTTAATTTCTCAATTCCGACATATATTATTTGCTGAAATTAATTTACCATTTGCTAATTCGAGTAAAAATTTACTATCCAAAGGGGTCAATGGACAACTTAATTTAGCACAAAAATCTCTACTCATATAGCTTCTATCCGCACCCGAATCAAATAAAACGTAAGCAGATTTATTGTCAATAAGAAACGTACCCGTAACAAGCTTCGGGTCTTCCTGTGCCTCTGCCGCATTAATATTGAAAACTCTTCCGCGGCCTTGTCCATTCGTGTTCTCCTGGTTCGGGCAATTTCTAATAATGTGGCCAGGTTTTCCACATTTATAACAAACTACATTGGCATAACTTGCTCCGACACTACTTGCTCCACCATTACTCGTTCCGACACCATTTGTTCCTTTCGTTCTATTAACCCCTGGTCCGTAGACCTCACACTTCGCCGCGCTATGACCATTTCTTTTACACTTGTTGCAAAATTTGGTACAGAACCCCGAGTGATACTTTTCACACCTTTGGCATAGCTGCTTCTGATTGTTGTTGTTGTTGCGGTTATTATTGTTGTTGGGATGATTGTTGTAGTTGCTATTGATGTTGCGATTGTTGGGATAATTGTTGCGATTATTGTTGTAATTACTGTTGTTGTTGTATAGGTGATTCTTATCACTGTTTTCCTCCCACTTTCTTTTGACTTGCTTCACATTGGCCTCTTCAGCAGTCTGTTCTTTAATTCTTTCTTTAATCTGGTTCACTAGTTTGTGAGCCATTCTACATGCCTATTGTATGGAGGCGGGCTCGTGTGAACTTATATCTTCTTGGATTCTTTCCGGTAATCCTTTCACAAACGCGTCGATCTTCTCTTCCTCATCTTCAAATGCTCCCAGACACAATAGGCACAATTCTGTGAATCGTCTTTCGTACGTGGTAATATCAAATCCTTGGGTTCGTAACCCTCTAAGTTCTGTCTTGAGCTTATTGACCTCGGTTCTGGGACGGTACTTCTCGTTCATCAAGTGCTTGAATGCCGACCACGGTAGTGCGTACGCATCGTCTTGTCCCACTTGCTCTAGATAGGTATTCCACCATGTTAACGCAGAACCTGTGAAGGTATGCGTAGCGTACTTCACTTTGTCCTCTTCAGTACACTTACTTATGGCAAACACCGATTCGACCTTCTCGGTCCACCGTTTCAATCCGATCGGTCCTTCGGTTCCATCAAATTCCAAAGGTTTGCAGGCAGTGAATTCTTTGTAGGTGCATCCTACACGATTTCCAATACTGCCAGATCCAAGGTTATTGTTGGTATGTAGCGCAGCCTGTACTGCGGCTATGTTTGAAGCTAGAAAAGTACGGAATTCCTCTTCATTCATATTCACGGTGTGTCGAGTAGTCGGTGCCATTTCCTTCAAAATAGTCAAATGGAACAAGTTAATCATACAGAATATTAAGAGTAATTAATAGTATTTCGTAGCATAATATGAACTCATTTATAAAAGCTTTTTCTTCATATTAGCGTTTTATAAGTTTAAATTCGGGTAGTACCTACCCGTTAAGTTCATACTTAGTAGCTAATATACAATTCAACTACTACAATTCTATATGAAAAACTGATTATAATAATATTTCGCGTTCAAACTTTTACACAATATTTTACAAACTTACAATACCGCTTATTTTACATATAGCATGAAATATAGCACACAATAAATTTGATACAAGATGGTTGTGAAGATAATTCTAGCTAGTACACAAATCGTTCAGCAAAGGCAATAAAGACACGTAATTCATACGTCCAGAAACAAGTTATGCATTCTGGTTTTACTAGGATTACTTCCCATCCTTGGTCTTGTGGAACATAACCGTTATGGTCGTTGATAAGACAGCGTGTTGTAACGTCGTCAAAGGGACGAGGGTTACGTAATGTCCAACAGTCCCGTAACAATCTAAAAACCTCATTTCTTACCCCAATTACCGACTCCGTCACTTGTGGGAACGTTTTGTTTAATAGTTGTAGGCCGATGTTCTTGTTCTCACTTTGGTGAGAAGCGAACATTACTAATCCGTAAGCATAACATGCTTCTTTATGTTGCATGTTAGTCGCTTTTTCTAAATCACGAAGTCCAATATTCGGATATATTGAGTCAAAATAATTTCTTAACCCATTGCGTAAAATAGCATGTGGGTTCCCTGCAATATATGCGTCAAAGTAAACACATCGTAACTTATGGATTTCCCAATGTGATATCACCCATCTTTCGAACGAAAGCCTTTTATAAACCAAGGCATTCTTGGAACGTTCTTCGAATGTCTTACAAACTGATCTCGCCTTAAATAGTTGTGCCGAAGAATTCTGACTGACTCTAGACAAGATTTCATCAATCATGTCTCCGGGTAGGTCTCTTAAAATATTGGGTTGTCTATCCATTTTGTGTTTTTATACTGTAAAATAGACAAGAGTTAGATTCATAAAAAAAATACTTATTAATACAAGCAATTTTTACATATATCATAAAGCATAAGCACACTATATTACATATATTACACCACACGAATACAACTATCTTATTCCGACTCGCTTGTTTCTTCTTCTTCGGTTTTGGTAAGTTTTGCCAAGTTTCTAGGGATATATGATGTTCCCCTAATACGAGCCGTCATTTTCCACATTGATTTAGAAAAACCTGGTGGTTTAGAGGTTCCCGGGTTATTGTTACAACTTAAGGACTTCGGGGGTTGACGATACATATAAAGTTCATCGGGGTTGGAATTAGATTTCTCTATTTTTATGCCCTTTCCCTTATTATTTTCTTTTGCCTTTTTAAATTCAGTTGGGGTAATTTCTATAACATCATCGGAATTCTCGTCAGAATCCGATTCATCGGAGAATTGGTAATCCTCCCAATATTTTGCTTCCTTAGCTGAAACACCATTGACCATAATTAACCTTGTTCGGTTGGTTCAGGATTTTCTTTTACTTAACCGTTTTATTATTTCCCCCACCGGTTCTATTTCTTCATCCGGTTCCGATTCTTCTTCCGGTTCCGATTCTTCTTCTGGTTCCGACTCTTCTTCTGGTTCCTCTTCGGGAACTTGTGAATCAGTCCACGAATCATTCCAATTTACATTTGACTCTTCATTATTATTAGGTGAGTCAATGGGACTTGTTCTAGAGGTAGACATCTATCACATAATATCAAACGCGTTAAGAGATTAATATATCACATAATATTCACATGTTAAAAATATATAGTTTCCAACAAAATTTGTTAAGCAATCATTTTTCAAGTAAACACGGTCGAAGTCCAGACTCACTAATGCATCCTAAAAAACTCGATAAGACACACTAATGCAAAATTCTGGTTCTCTAAGACCAACGCTCGGATACCAACTGAAATGTCCCGTTCTTATTGATTAAAAACGTTCCATATTAATTGATTTTGTTGCGAGGTTTTGACCTCTATATGAGACGTTTTTCAAAGACTGCATTCATTTTTAAAACAAACCATAACCTTTATTTCATAAATAAAGGTTTAAAAGCTTTACGTAGATTATCAAATAATGATAATCTAAAATATCCTGTTTACACACGACCAGTACATAATGGTTTACAATACAAATACGTTACATCGAAATCAGTTTCTTGAATGCAGTTTTTACACAATATCATACAAACATGGACTCTAAATCTTGTCCTTATTTTAGTATGCAACAGCGGAAGCTCTTAATATTCACCTGAGAATAAACATGCTTTAAACGTCAACAAAAATGTTGGTGAGTTATAGGTTTAACCTATAGATATAAAATCGTAACAATAGACCACAAGATTTCATATTTCAATACACATCCCATACATAGAGATAAAAATCATTCATATGGTGAACACCTGGTAACCGACATTAATAAGATACATATATAAGAATATCCCCATCATTCCGGGACACCCTTCGGATATGATATAAATTTCGAAGTACTAAAGCATCCGGTACTTTGGATGGGGTTTGTTAGGCCCAATAGATCTATCTTTAGGATTCGCGTCAATTAGGGTGTCTGTTCCCTAATTCTTAGATTACCAGACTTAATAAAAAGGGGCATATTCGATTTCGATAATTCAACCATAGAATGTAGTTTCACGTACTTGTGTCTATTTTGTATATCATTTATAAAACCTGCATGTATTCTCATCCCAAAAATATTAGATTTTAAAAGTAGGACTATAACTCACTTTCACAGATTTTTACATCGTCGGGAAGTAAGACTAGACCACTGGTTGATTCACGAACCTATAACAATATATACATATATATCAAAGTATGTTCAAAATATATTTACAACACTTTTAATAGATTTTGATGTTTTAAGTTTATTAAGTCAGCTATCCTCGTTAGTAACCTACAACTAGTTGTCCACAGTTAGATGTACAGAAATAAATCGATAAATATTATCTTGAATCAATCCACGACCCAATGTATACGTATCTCAGTATTGATCACAACTCAAACTATATATATTTTGGAATCAACCTCAACCCTGTATAGCTAACTCCAACATTCACATATAGAGTGTCTATGGTTGTTCCGAAATATATATAGATGTGTCGACATGATAGGTCGAAACATTGTATACGTGTCTATGGTATCTCAAGATTACATAATATACAATACAAGTTGATGAAGTTATGGTTGGAATAGATTTTTTACCAATTTTCACGTAGCTAAAATGAGAAAAATTATCCAATCTTGTTTTACCCATAACTTCTTCATTTTAAATCCGTTTTGAGTAAATAAAATTGCTATGGTTTCATATTGAACTCTATTTTATGAATCTAAACAGAAAAATTATTGGTTTATAGTCGGAAAAATAGGTTACAAGTCGTTTTTGTAAAGGTAGTCATTTCAGTCGAAAGAACGACGTCTAGATGACCATTTTAGAAAACATACTTCCACTTTGAGTTTAACCATAATTTTTGGATATAGTTTCATGTTCATAATAAAAATCATTTTCTCAGAATAACAACTTTTAAATCAAAGTTTATCATATTTTTTAATTAACTAACCCAAAACAGCCCGCGGTGTTACTACGACGGCGTAAATTCGGGTTTACGGTGTTTTTCGTGTTTCCAGGTTTTAAATCATTAAGTTAGCATATCATATATATATATATAGAACATGTGTTTAGTTAATTTTAAAATTCAAGTTAGAAGGATTAACTTTTGTTTGCGAACAAGTTTAGAATTAACTAAACTATGTTCTAGTGATTACGAGTTTAAACCTTCGAATAAGATAGTTTTATATATATGAATCGAATGATGTTATGAACATCATTACTACCTCAAGTTTAGTAGGTAAACCTACTGGAAGTGACAAGAAATGATCTAGCTTCAAAGGATCTTGGATGGCTTGAAAGTTCTTGAAGTAGGATCATGACACAAAAACAAGTTCAAGTAAGATTTTTACTTGAATTAAGATAGTTTATAGTTATAGAAATTGAATCAAAGTTTGAATATGAATATTACCTTGAATAAGAAAGATAACCTACTGTATATAACAAAGGTTTCTTGATCTTAGATGATTACTTGTAATGGATTAGAAAGCTTGGAAGTAAATTAGTAAACTTGAAGGTATTTTTGAAGTGTTCTTGAAGTGTTCTTCCTATGATGATTATAGCTTGATTCTTGAAGTGATTTTTGATTAAGATGATGATTAACTACTGGAAAAATACGTTCATAATAGTGTGTGTGTGTTGAGAGAGAATTAGAAAGAGAATTGGAAGTGAAATGGAGTGAATGATGAGTGGTAATTGGTGAGTGGTGAGTGGGGTTAAAAGGAGTTCTAGTTAGTTGACTAGCTCATGGTAGAAGTTAAAATTGATTAGTCATACATGACATAATCAAGAGTGGAATCCCATGCTAGTTCCTATTGGTATATACCCATAGTAAGTACGTTTTGAAGCTGTGTATAATACGGGTAAGAATACGACTAGAATTCTTGATGAAAGAAAATAATGGGAAAGTAACTGTAACTATTTTTGTTAAGTATGAGTGTTTTGATATATGTCTTGAAGTCTTCCAAATGTATTTTAATACATCTAAATACACTACATGTATATACATTTTAACTGAGTCGTTAAGTCATCGTTAGTCGTTACATGTAAGTGTTGTTTTGAAACCTTTAAGTTAATGATCTTAATTAATGTTTTTAACCCATTGTTTATTATATCTAATGAGATGTTAAATTATTATATTATCATGATATTATGATATATTAATATATCTTAATATGATATATATACATTTAAATGTCGTTACAACGATAATCGTTACATATATGTCTCGTTTCGAAATCCTTAAGTTAGTAGTCTTGTTTATATGTATATAACTCATTGTTAATATACTTATGGAGATACTTACTTATCATAATCTCATGTTAACCATATGTATATCCATATATATATCGTCATGTCATTTTTACAAGTTTTAACGTTCGTGAATCGCCGGTCAACTTGGGTGGTCAATTGTCTATATGAAACATATTTCAATTAATTAACTCTTAACAAGTTTGATTGCTTAACATGTTGGAAACATTTAATCATGTAAATATCAATCTCAATTAATATATATAAACATGGAAAAGTTCGGGTCACTACACCTACCCGTTAAGTTCATACTTAGTAGCTAATATACAATTCAACTACTACAATTCTATATGAAAAACTGATTATAATAATATTTCGCGTTTAAACTTTTATACAATATTTTATAAACTTACAATACCGCTTATTTTACATAAAGCATGAAATATAGCACACAATAACTTTGATACAAGATAGTTGTGAAGATAATTCTAGCTAGTACACAAGTCGTTCAGCAAAGGCAATAAAGACACGTAATTCATACGTCCAGAAACAAGTCATGCATTCTGGTTTTACTAGGACTACTTCCCATCCTTGAACTTGTGGAACATAACCGTTATGGCCGTTGACAAGACAGCGTGTTGTAACGTCGTCAAAGGGACGAGGGTTACGTAATGATCAACAGTCTCGTAATAACTTAAAAACCTCATTTCTTACCCCAATTACCGACTCCGTCACTTGTGGGAACGTTTTGTTTAATAGTTGTAGCCCGATGTTCTTGTTCTCACTTTGGTGAGAAGCGAACATTACTAACCCGTAAGCATAACATGCTTCTTTATGTTGCATGTTAGCCACTTTTTCTAAATCACGAAGTCCTATATTCGAATATATTGAGTCAAAATAATTTCTTAATCCGTTGCGTAAAATAGCACTTGGGTTCCCTGCAATATATGCGTCAAAGTAAACACATCGTAACTTATGGGTTTCCCAATGTGATATCCCCCATCTTTCAAACGAAAGTCTCTTATAAACCAAGACATTCTTGGAACGTTCTTCGAATGTCTTACAAACTGATTTTGCCGTAAATAGTTGTGCCGAAGAATTCTGACCGACTCTAGACAAGATTTCACCAATCATGTCTCTGGGTAGGTCTCTTAAAATATTGGGTTGTCTATCCATTTTGTGTTTTTATACTGTAAAATAGACAAAAGTTAGATTCATAAAAAAAAATACTTATTAATACAAGCAATTTTTACATATATCATAAAGTATAAGCACACTATATTACATATATTACACCACACGAATACAACTATCTTATTTCGACTCGCTCGTTTCTTCTTCTTCGATTTTGGTTCATTTTGACAAGTTTCTAGGGATATATGATGTTCCCCTAATACGAGCCGTCGTTTTCCACATTGGATTAGAAAAACATGGTAGTTTAGAGGTTCCCGGGTTATTGTTACAACTTAAGAAATACGGGTGTTGACGATACATATAAAGTTCATCGGGGTTGGATTTAGATTTCTCTATTTTTATGCCCTTTCCCTTATTATTTTCTTTTGCCTTTTTAAATTCAGTTGGGGTAATTTATATAACATCATCGGAATTCTCGTCAGAATCCGATTCATCGGAGAATTGGTAATCCTCCCAATATTTTGCTTCCTTGGCGGAAACACCATTGACCATAATTAACCTTGGTCGGTTGGTTGAAGATTTTCTTTTACTTAACCATTTTATTATTTCTCCCACCGGTTCTATTTCCTCCTCCGGTTCCTCCTCTTCCGGTTCAGATTCTTCTTCCGGTTCTGATTCTTCTTCCGGTTCCTCTTCGGGAACTTGTGAATCAGTCCAATATATATTCGACTCTTCGTTATTATTAGGTGAGTCAATGGGATTTGTGCTAGAGGTAGACATCTATCACACAATATCAAACATGTTAAGAGATTAATATATCACATAATATATACATGTTAATAATATATAGTTTCCAACAAAAATGTTAAGCAATCATTTTTAAAGAAAACACGGTCGAAGTCCAGACTCACTAATGCATCCTAACAAACTTGATAAGACACACTAATGCAAATTTTCTGGTTCTCTAAGAACAACACTATGATACCAACTTAAATGTCCCGTTCTTATTGATTAAAAACGTTCCATATTAATTGATTTCGTTGCGAGGTTTTGACCTCTATATGAGACGTTTTTCAAAGACTGCATTCATTTTTAAAACAAACCATAACCTTTATTTCATAAATAAAGGTTTAAAAAGCTTTACGTAGATTATCAAATAATGATAATCTAAAATATCCTGTTTACACACGACCATTACATAATGGTTTACAATACAAATATGTTACATCGAAATCAGTTTCTTGAATGCAGTTTTTACACAATATCATACAAACATGGACTCCAAATCTTGTCCTTATTTTAGTATGCAACAACGGAAGCTCTTAGTATTCATCTGAGAATAAACATGCTTTAAACGTCAACAAAAAATGTTGGTGAGTTATAGGTTTAACCTATATATATCAAATCGTAACAATAGACCACAAGATTTCATATTTCAATACACATCCCATACATAGAGATAAAAATCATTCATATGGTGAACACCTGGTAACCGAAATTAACTAGATGCATATATAAGAATATCCCCATCATTCCGGGACACCCTTCGGATATGATATAAATTTCGAAGTACTAAAGCATCCGGTACTTTGGATGGGGTTTGTTAGGCTCAATAGATCTATCTTTAGGATTCGCGTCAATGAGGGTGTCTGTTCCCTAATTCTTAGATTACCAGACTTAATAAAAAGGGGCATATTCGATTTCGATAATTCAACCATAGAATATAGTTTCACGTACTTGTGTCTATTTTGTAAATCATTTATAAAACCTGCATGTATTCTCATCCCAAAAATATTAGATTTTAAAAGTGGGACTATAACTCACTTTTACAGATTTTTACTTCGTCGGGAAGTAAGACTTGACCACTGGTTGATTCATGAACCTATAACAATATATACATATATATCAAAGTATGTTCAAAATATATTTACAATACTTTGAATACATTTTGATATTTTAAGTGTATTAAGTCAGCTGTCCTCGTTAGTAACCTAAAACTAGTTGTCCACAGTTAGATGTACAGAAATAAATCGATAAATATTATCTTGAATCAATCCACGACCTAGTGTATACGTATCTCAGTATTGATCACAACTCAAACTATATATATTTTGGAATCAACCTCAACCCTGTATAGCTAACTCCAACATTCACATATAGAGTGTCTATGGTTGTTCCGAAATATATATAGATGTGTCGACATGATAGGTCGAAACATTGTATACGTGTCTATGGTATCTCAAGATTACATAATATACAATACAAGTTGATTAAGTTATGGTTGGAATAGATTTGTTACCAATTTTCACGTAGCTAAAATGAGAAAAATTATCCAATCTTGTTTTACCCATAACTTCTTCATTTTAAATCCGTTTTGAGTGAATCAAATTGCTATTGTTTCATATTGAACTCTATTTTATGAATCTAAACAAAAAAAGTATAGGTTTATAGTAGGAAAAATAAGTTACAAGTCATTTTTGTAAAGGTAGTCATTTCAGTCGAAAGAACAACATCTAGATGACCATTTTAGAAAACATACTTCCACTTTGAGTTTAACCATGATTTTTGGATATAGTTTAATGTTCATAATAAAAATAATTTCTCATAATAACAACTTTTAAATCAAATTTTATCATAGTTCTTAATTAACTAACCCAAAACAGCCCGCGGTGTTACTACGACGGCGTAAATCCGGTTTTACGGTGTTTTTCGTGTTTCCAGATTTTAAATCATTAAGTTAGCATATCATACAGATATAGAACATGTGTTTAGTTGATTTTAAAAGTCAAGTTAGAAGGATTAACTTTTATTTGCGAACAAGTTTAGAATTAACTAAACTATGTTCTAGTGATTACAAGTTTAAACCTTCGAATAAGATAGCTTTATATGTATGAATAGAATGATGTTATGAACATCATTACTACCTAATGTTCCTTGGATAAACCTATTGGAAATGATAAAAATAGATCTAGCTTCAAAGGATCCTTGGATGGCTTGAATGTTCTTGAAGCAGAATCATGACACGAAAACAATTTCAAGTAAGATTTCCACTCGAAATAAGATTGTTATAGTTATAGAAATTGAATTAAAGTTTGAATATGATTATTACCTTGTATTAGAAAGATAACCTACTGTAAGTAACAAAGGTTTCTTGATCTTGGATGATTACTTAGAATGGATTTAGAAAACTTGGAAGTAAACTTGCAATCTTGGAAGTAATCTTGATTTTATGAAACTAGAACTTTTGGAATTTATGAAGAACACTTAGAACTTGAAGATAGAACTTGAGAGAGATCAATTAGATGAAGAAAATTGAAGAATTAAAGTGTTTGTAGGTGTTTTTCGTTGTTGGTGTATGGATTAGATATAAAGGATATGTAATTTTGTTTTCATGTAAATAAGTCATGAATGATTACTCATATTTTTGTAATTTTATGAGATATTTTATGCTAGTTGCCAAATGATGGTTCCCACATGTGTTAGGTGACTCACATGGGATGCTAAGAGCTGATCATTGGAGTGTATATACCAATAGTGCATACATCTAAAAGCTGTGTATTGTACAAGTACAAATACGGGTGCATACGAGTAGAATTGTTGATGAAACTGAACGAGGATGTAATTGTAAGCATTTTTGTTAAGTAGAAGTATTTTGATAAGTGTCTTGAAGTCTTTCAAAAGTGTATGAATACATATTAAAACACTACATGTATATACATTTTAACTGAGTCGTTAAGTCATCGTTAGTCGTTACATGTAAATGTTGTTTTGAAACCTTTAGGTTAACGATCTTGTTGAATGTTGTTAACCCATTATTTATTATAACAAATGAGATGTTAAATTGTTATATTGTCATGATATTATGATATATAATATATCTTAGTATGATATATATACAGTTAAATGTCGTTACAACGATAATCGTTACATATATGTCTCGTTTCGAAATCATTAAGTTAGTAGTCTTATTTTTACATATGTATTTCATTGTTAATACACTTAATAATATATTTACTTATTATTTAACATAATTAACCAAGTGTATCAATATATTAATATGATTCATATGTACCTATTTCAATTAATCAAGTCTTAACAAGTTTGATTGCTTAACATGTTGGAAACACTTAATCATGTAAATAACAATTTCATTTAATATATATATAAACATGGAAAAGTTCGGGTCACTACACACGACACGTATTAATTAATTCGAATATGTGGACTAATAACATTGGACAATTAAAATGAATTAAAATATGTGATGACCTGAGATTTTCCGACCAAATTTAAACTTAATCTTTATATGTTTCCGACACGATAAGCAAAGCCTATAATGTTGAGTCTCGAAAACTTTGAAAACTAGGTTCATATATTCAATTGACCTTTAGCTATTCCGACGATTCATGAACAATTTTGTGTAAACAAATATGTGAATATATATGTATGTATATGTAAATATATATATATATATATATATATATATATATATATATATATATATATATATATATATATATATATATATATATATATATAATGTATACACTAATTTGAAATGATAGAATACAGTTAAATCATTTAAATTGAAAATGTGAAATCATATACAAAATAATTAAGTTACTAAAAAAAAAATATATATATATATATATATATACAGGTATGAATGCTATACTTAAAATAATTAATAAATATTAAAGATTCAAAACATTATGTAATAAGTAAATATGATACAATTAATAAATTGTATAAGTAATTACAAGTTAAAAATATAGTTATTAACATAATTATTATTATGATGACTAAAGAAAAATGTTAATAATAACATTATTATTATACTTACTAGTATCATCGTATTAGTAAAAGTATAAATTTAATTAGGATTATTGAATGTATTATTATTAACTTGATTACTAAAATTACCATGTTATTTAAAATTGTTATTATCAATATTATCATATTATTATTATTATTATCATTACTTTTATCATTAATTATTATTAGTGTTATTTGATGTTTCTATTATTAGTTTTATTATTATTATTAGTATCTTTATAACATCATTTATATTATTATTGGTATTATTATTAGTTATATATTTATTATTATTATTACTATTAATTATTAATATTTGTTATCATTAATAATATTAGCAATATTATTATTAATTATTAATATACTTATTAATAACTATTATTAATATTAATTAAAAATTTCAATGAATTATGCAAAAGCTGTTAAGGGTCTTTATCTACTTTTTTTTTTCTTTCCAAATTTCCTTTCCTGATCCCATTTGTCAATCCACTCATTGAATCACAACAAAAGTGTGTCAGATAATTGGTACGAAGTTGTTAGCAATACCTTTCTCCTTCTATTTTTTTTAATTATATTGGTACCTGAATGATACAACCTGTCAACCCAAGTTGCTATTTAAAACAATCAAATTCAGTCATTGAAGGATACCAGTCGATATAATTTATCAAATACAACTTGCAATTATTTTTTTTAGTTTTAATTTAATGAAGTTCAGTAAAAAAAAAAAATAACGAAGGCCGGTTGCCAGTTCTTGATTTGATTTTCAAACAGGTCAATTCATCAACGAATTTCAAAAAATTTGAAATGCAGTAATGTTAGTAATCTTTTGATAAAATAATCTTCAAAGTTTGAACATCTAATTCCTTGTATTAGATCTGAATTTGTGAGTCAAAGATTTTAAATAAAAAAGTCAACCAATTGTTCATAGAGAAATTCGAATCCAATCCGATGTTTCAGGGTCAATTGAGGATTTGTAAAGTTTCTAATGGTGATTTGCAAACCTTTTCATGTTATAAACATTGTTCAAAACTTCCTCAATCTCGATATCAATTTTTTTATTCGCTGCGACAGCAGTTGGGTTTTTTTAAATTTTTTTTTAATTTTCTTTTGTGGTTGTTTGTTCCTAATAATTGTACAAACAATCTTTAAATTAATTTAGAAGGAAAAGAAAAATCAGAAGTTAATTAGTTGGGATAGTGGTTGAGTGCACTGTCGACTCAAGGAAGAAGAGAAGAAAAACAAACTGTTAATAATACGGAATAAATATCTAGGAAAGGTACATTAAATCAGAAAAACAGCTTGGTTCCAATGGTCAGGGTGTTCGGTTGTTTAGCTAGAGGTCTCGGGTTCGAGCCCGGGTGTGGACTGTTTTCTTTTTGGAATTCATTACATTTGAGGTAGTTTCTCCAATCTTATTATTATTATTATTATTATTATTATTATTATTATTATTATTATTATTATTATTATTATTATTATTATTATTATTATTATTATTATTATTATTATTATTATTATTATTATTATTATTATTATTATTATTATTATTATTATTATTATATTTATTATTATTATTATTATTATTATTATTATTATTATTATTATTATTATTATTATTATTATTGTTATGTTAGTTGTTATTATTAGCAAAATGATTATTAATATAAACTATGATATCATTATTATTACCAATAGTATCAACATAACTATTATTATTATTATTAGTAATATTATCATTGTATTATTATTGTTAGTATCATTATTAGTAATAACATTATTATTATCGTCCTTGGTATTATCACTGCTCGTTATTAATATTAGATATTATTATCAATATTGTTGTAAAAATAAAATAACTTATCATTATTATTATTATTAAAGATTATCATTATCATTCTTATTATTAGTAATATCACTATTAATAAAGTTATCTTTATTATTATTATTATTAATAAATCATTATTATCAAAAATATCATTTTAGTAAATAAATATTTTGAACATTAAATATACTTATTGTTGGGATTTAACAAGTTTCATGATACTTAAAACCTCTTAAGAAACATATATCAAAGCGGAAGCAAGTTAGTTACATTTTCACTTGTTTATCTTTAAACCATTTTAAAGTTAAATCCCATGGATCAAGTTGTGAAATAATATGCTTACAAACTACAAGATAGTAATTTAGAAGTTATACCTTCTCCAAGTTAGGAGGTTATTTACTTCCAAGAATGATGAAATTGAAGATGAAAACACCAAGCTTATGCTTCTCCAATATCACCCTTAACCTTGGCTAGACTTTGTAACCTCAACACTCTTGTTAATCTAGCTAGAAACCCACTTTTGAGTACTCAAAATTCTGGACAGCAGCTCTTCAAGAAATGATGATGAATGCAAGTTCCAAAAGCATGAAACCTCAAGAGATTATACCCCAAACTTGTGCACCAACACCCTAGCTTTGGTTAGGGTTTAATTACACTTGAATGTGACTTGCAAAATCAACTTGAGAATCCTTTTCTCCTTGCTAAAACCCACGGCCCTACAGCAGCAGAATGGAGTAGTTTATGCAGTTTTTTTTGCTTAGTCTTTCAATGTCTTGATGTGTGTTTGCATGTTATAGGAATTGGGAAAGCATGGGCATCAAGGGGAATCTCTAGCATGCTTCTTCAACCCCAATGCCTTTTCAAGGATTATTTTATAATATGCATTATATATATAAAAAGGACTGATTTTATAAGATCAGTTTTTTTTATAAAACTTAATTTTATAAAACACATTATATAAACATGTATATTATTTGTTATGTATATTTTATAAAACCAATTTTATAAAATGTGACATAACTTAATTATTTAACCTATAAATAATTAAATCCTTGTTATATAAGTTATTTCATAACTTATATATAAACATATCAAGTAACATTATTTAAGAAACCCTTTTCTTTAAAGTTCAAGTGTCGTGTATTTAATCAACGATCCAACCGCTAAAATTAAATACGAATAAAGTGTCGGTAAGTTTGTTATTGGGTATGACCCGACTTGGATCATAACACATTAGCCACATTAATTTAATATGTCTCTCGGGCATACGAAATACCTTCAATCTCCCACTTGCACGAGAAACATAAGAAATTAATGCAAGTGATGGATACAGCCTAACACACCGTCCATCACCCCTAATATGTTATGACTTTGTGCCATTCAATAACATCATCCCTTTTCGAGCTCCCTACTCGAACAGATATATGTAGGTGAATTTTCCATTATTTCCTTTCGTCCTAGATGTCATGTTAAATCCAAGAGATACAGAGTGATCACTCTCTTATAGATTTAACTTTTCAGGCCTTAGACATCTGACTCTCAACGAATAAGAGGGACAAATTCCATCTTGACTACATACGTCCTAGATATACACTTTGTAATATACCTGAGTTCTTCCTTATGTACTACCATGTTTCAGAATAGCGAAGAAAAGAATCAAGGCACAGTACTAGGTGAATATCTGAACCCAATATGTATCTCAGGTCAGAGGATACAATGATATTCGCCTTTACTCAAGATTACATGTGATCAACCACAAAGGCTCTATACAGTAATTCTTGAGAGCGGGTCTTCCAATATTTGTTTCCCACAAATATCTATGAACCTTGGTTGCTACCTTGCCCCACATTCAACCTATGAATGTATACCAATCCGAGTTCATAATAGTCTAAACCTCACACTTGTTCCCACAAATGTGATCAACTACGGAATTTAGAATAATAGTTTATTCATGGATGAAATATGCTAAATTGGAACATGACTCATAATTAAATTAATACCATAATTATATTAATGAGTTTGAACTAATTCGTTCCATTACAATACATGAAGTAGATCAATTCCAATCACTAGAATATCGAAGCCCTAACGCACAAACATGTCCCTCATGTTTTGGCCCATGTAAAAGCTTCGTGAGTGGATCCGCAACATTATGATCTGTGTGAACTTTGTGAATACATATCTTTCCCTTTTCAACCTCATCCCTGATGTAGTTGAATCTCCGCTCAATGTGACGAGTCTTTTGATGGGCACGAGGTTCCTTGATTTGAGCAATCGCACCCTCGTTGTCACAAAAGATCTCAAGAGGGTCCTGAATGGAAGGGACCACTCCTAAGTCGTCGATGAATTTCTTCATCCATGCAGCTTCCTGAGCTGCCAGTGAGGCGGCAATGTACTCCGACTCCGTAGTGGATAACGCAACAACCTCCTGTTTCGAACTCTTCCAAGAGACCGCACCACCATTTAACATGAAGACATAACCGGATTGTGATCGAGAGTCATCTCGATCAGTTTGGAAACTCGCGTCCACGTAACCTTTTACGGCGAGTTCCTCCTCACCAGACCCATATATTAGAAACATATCCTTAGTTCTTCTAAGGTATTTCAATATACTTTTAACAGCAATCCAATGACTGTTTCCTGGGTTATTCTGGTATCTACTTGTCAAGCTTAGAGCGCATGACACATCCGGTCTAGTACATATCATCGCATACATGATAGACCCAATAGCAGATGCGTATGGGACTTTCTTCATTCTCTCTTGTTCATCTTTCGTGGCAGGACACTGAGATGAACTGAGAACGGTTCCCTTTTGAATAGGTACCAAACCTTTCTTAGAGTTTTCCATCTTGAACCTTTTCAAGATTTTATCAATGTATGTACTTTGACTTAAACCTATCAATCTCTTGGATCTATTCCTATAGATCCCTATCCCCAATATGTATTGTGCATCTCCAAGATCCTTAATGGAGAAGCAACTCTTTAGCCAAGTTTTGACTCCTTGCATTGTGGTAATATCATTCCCAAATAATAATATATCATCCACATATAGTACAAGGAACATGATGGTGCTCCCACTAGCTTTCTTATATACACAAGCTTCATCACCATTTTTAATGAAGCCAAATTTCTCGGCTTCCTCATTAAAACGATGATTCCACATTCTAGATGCTTGTTTCAATCCGTAGATGGACTTCTTTAACTTGCATACACTTTTAGGATATTTTGGATCAACAAAACCTTCAGGCTGGACCATATAGACATCTTCCATAAGATATCCATTTAGGAAAGCGGTTTTGACATCCATTTGCCATATTTCATAGTCGTAGTGAGCAGCAATGGCAAATAATATCCTAATAGACTTTAGCATTGCCACAGGCGAGAAAGTTTCATCATAATCAACCCCTTGAGTTTGAGTGAAACCTTTTGCAACAAGTCTAGCTTTATATGTATCCAAGTTTCCATGTATGTCGGTTTTCATTTTGAAAAGCCATTTGCAATCAACTAGCTTAGAGCTAGGAGGTTGCTCAACAAGTTCCCACACTTGGTTTTCATACATGGATTGCATCTCGGCGTTCATGGCTTCCTGCCATTTATCTTTATCAATCCTTGATAAAGCATCTTGGTAGTTTGTTGGTTCATCCAAATCAACCGTATAGCAACCATCTATGAGAAACCCATATCTCTCAGGAGGATTGCTAATCCTACCAGATCTACGAATGTCTTGTGTATTTTGATCATCCATTTGATCACTATCAACATTTTCATGTTGAGTGCTAGTGTCAACCAATTGTGTATCATCTACTTGATCTTGAACCTCTTCAAGATCTATCTTCCTTTCACTATTTCCTTCCATTAGGAACTTAGTTTCAAGGAATTCCGCCTTCCGAGCAATAAATACATTCTGCTCGGATGGATCATAGAAATAGTATCCCATATCATCCTTGGGATATCCTATGAAGATACACTTCGTGGATCGAGCATTCAACTTATTAGGGACGTAACGCTTAGGATAAGCTTCACATCCCCATACCTTTAAGTATGATAGAGAAGGAGGTTTTCCAAACCACATCTCATGAGGAGTTCGTTCCACTTTCTTGGTTGGGGCCATATTTAAAATACGAGCCGCGGAGCTTAGACAATAACCCCAAAATGACAGAGGTAACGAGCTTCTTGCCATCATAGATCGAACCATATCCATTAGGGTTCGGTTCCTCCTTTCGGAAACTCCATTAAGTTGGGGTGTTCCGGGTGGAGTAAGTTGTGAGATAATCCCACAACTCCTAAGATGATCTTGGAAGGCATCGCTTAGGTATTCACCTCCTCTATCGGTACGTAGTACCTTAATTGTCTTATTGAGTTGATTTTGTACTTCGTTTTGATATTCTTTGAATGCTTCAAACGTTTCGTCCTTGTGTCTTAATAAGTAGACATATCCGAAACGACTAAAGTCATCAATGAAAGTAACAAAGTATCTTTCACCTTTCCTAGTCATGGGTTTAAAGGGTCCACATACATCCGAATGTATTAATCCCAATAAATCTTTAGCCCTTTCATAGGTCCCTTTGAAAGGTGCTTTAGTCATCTTGCCTTGTAAACAAGATTCACATACTTCAAACGAATCCATTTCATTTGATTTCAAAAGTCCATTCTTTTGAAGTGTATGTATTCGGTTCTTGTTTATGTGACCAAGGCGACAATGCCATAAGTAGGAATCACTCAAATCCCTTTTGAGTTTCTTGGTGCTTGTATGGTACATTGAGCTACTAGAAGATGTGTCATCATGAACCAATTCATAAATTCCATTTGAAGGCGAAGCCTTGAAATAGAATACATTATCTTTAGAAACATGAATATCATCATCAATAAAATTAACAACGTAACCACATTGTTTTAAGCGAGAAATAGAAATAATGTTTCTACACAAATCCGGAGCATACAAAACATTTTCTAAAATAAGTTCCAATCCACTTGGAAGCTTCAAAATAAAATCTCCTTGAGCTTTAACATGCACCTTTGCACCATTGCCCATATAGAGACTTGATGTTCCCGCCTTATGATCACTTCTTTTGAACCCCTGCAAAGAATTGCAAATATGAGTTCCACATCCAGTGTCTAATACCCATGTATTAGAAGAAGTAATACTTAGCTCTATATATACCATATATATATTACCTGAGGTTTGCCCTGCATCCCTCTTGTCCTTCAACTCCTTAAGATAGACCGGACAGTTTCGTTTCCAATGACCCATCTCACCGCAACCGAAACATGGGTCTTCCTTGGGGTTTGCCTTCTCGGCTACCTTTTTCTTCTTAGCCTTGTTGATGGTTGGGGTAACCATCTTCCCCTTCCCTTTGCCTTGATGGGCGGGTCCTTTTCTCTTAGCCACCTTTGGCTTAGAGGTCTTACTTTTGGACCCACCTTGATCGATTGCTAACACGGGTAAAGCCCTTTTACCCATGCTAGTTTCCGCCGTCCTAAGCATACCATGAAGCTCACCTATACTCTTATCCATCCCATTCATGTTGTAATTAATTACAAATTGATCAAACCTCTTTGATAGGGAGTTAAGGATAAGATCGGTGGCTAACTCATTAGATATGTTAAGGTTAAGACGGTTAGCACGATCGATAAGGCTTTTCATCTTAAGTACATAAGATGAAACCGATTGGGTGTCGTCCATACGACAAGCATGAAGCGCCCGAACCGTTTCGAAACGCTCAACACGTGCTTGTTGGAGAAACATCTCCTTCAATTGTGTTATCATGTCGTATGCGCTATGATGCTCGAAATCCTTTTGGAGTTCGGGTATCATAGTCCCAAGCATTAAGCATGAGACTTGAAGGGAGTCGTGGCAATACTTATCGTAAGAAGCCATTGCCTCCACATCACTCTCATCCGGTTGATCGGGAATGGGGTCCTCAAGCACATACATTTTATCCTCTTGTTTGAGGACAATCCGAAGATTGCGGAACCAATCCATAATGTTTGTATGGTTGAGTTTGTCTTTCTCGAGGAGAGACCGCAACGATAGGTTGTTAAAGTTAAGTGGTGCGTTGTTCATGTTGTTGTTGTTATTAGCGGCCATCTACAAAATTCAACAAGGTTCTTTTAAGTTTTGATTTCAAATTTAACAAACAATACCCTTTTAATTTGTTTTATTAAATATTAGAATCCAACGGTAAATCAAATTTCGGTTAGGTGACCTTTATCCCGTCATTTGATTTAGCTAGGTAGTCTTAATGACAATTGCAATCCTTTTGCAACTTCTAAGTTATGGGATCATGCAATCCTTTTGCATGGCATATTAATCCCATCAACGCCTATTTGTTCCTCATGCTTCGGTGACCCTAAGTTCATGATTCCCAAATCAAGTCGTCCTACTTGTGTAGACATGTAGACTTAACATACAAGTGGTTAGGTGACCTTTATCCCACATGTATGCGAAGTGTACCTTATTCACATTAGTTCACTCATGACGGTTAGGTGACCTTTATCCCATCAAGAGATTCCTAATATGTCTAAGTGTTTCCACAAAAGGATGGCGTTTTACTTGTTTGCCTTGTTTTAGTTAAGGGATTTTAAGTTTTCATAAATTCTAGTTTAAGAAAACATTTGCCATACACTAACATGCATTTAGTGTATGGTCCTTATGAAAATCCATTTTCATGTCTATAAACCATTTTATATATATGATCCTAATCATGATCTTAATAACCGTTTATTAATGTCCTTTTAGCCATTTTTAATTTAACCAATTAAATTGTCGTTTTGCATGTTGTTAATTAATGTATAATTTAACCAATTAAATTTCCATTTTGCTTGTTGTTAACTTGTGTGATTAACTTGTAGCATACAAACATACAATCCACATAATCATACAAAACAACCACGCATGCAAAATCATATGTTCACAATCAAGCCATATTGGTAGACATTTGTTTAGCCGAAAACAAATGCCACCGGATAAGGGGTAATTACACAAAGTAGGAGATTTCAAATCTCCCACTTAACCTTGCATCCAAATGCTTCTTCATGTGTTCTTCAAGTCTTCATCATTCTTCATCATTTTACAAAATATATCCTAATACATTTTGTCTAAAATGAAATTACAACCTAATCTATTTTACATACCAAATATAAAATAAATTACATAACCAAATGAATTATTACATGCCAAATGAATAAATATTATTACAAACCAATTGAATAAATATCAATCAACCATGCATGCAACCAAACACAAGGTCAAGGCTTAGATTGTGAACATTAACTACACAAGTGATAGGCAATACAGAATCACAAGTGATTGGAAACACAGAATCACAAGTGATCTGCAACACAGAATCACAAGTGATCGGCAACACAGAATCACAAGTGATTGACAATACAGAATCACAAGTGATCGGCAACATAGAATCACAAGTGATTGGCAGTACAGAATCACAAGTGATCGGCAGTACAGAATGCAGAATCACAAGTGATTTTGGCCAAAAGACAAACCACCCAAAACCGAAAATTTTACATTCTACTTCATGCATGTTCATAGAATGCAAAATTATAGTGGGTTTAATAACCATCTCGAAGCATATTTCAACAACTTCGGCTCTAGATACCATTGTTGGGATTTAACAAGTTTCATGATACTTAAAACCTCTTAAGAAACATATATCAAAGCGGAAGCAAGTTAGTTACATTTTCACTTGTTTATCTTTAAACCATTTTAAAGTTAAATCCCATGGATCAAGTTGTGAAATAATATGCTTACAAACTACAAGATAGTAATTTAGAAGTTATACCTTCTCCAAGTTAGGAGGTTATTTACTTCCAAGAATGATGAAATTGAAGATGAAAACACCAAGCTTATGCTTCTCCAATATCACCCTTAACCTTGGCTAGACTTTGTAACCTCAACACTCTTGTTAATCTAGCTAGAAACCCACTTTTGAGTACTCAAAATTCTGGACAGCAGCTCTTCAAGAAATGATGATGAATGCAAGTTCCAAAAGCATGAAACCTCAAGAGATTATACCCCAAACTTGTGCACCAACACCCTAGCTTTGGTTAGGGTTTAATTACACTTGAATGTGACTTGCAAAATCAACTTGAGAATCCTTTTCTCCTTGCTAAAACCCACGGCCCTACAGCAGCAGAATGGAGTAGTTTATGCAGTTTTTTTTGCTTAGTCTTTCAATGTCTTGATGTGTGTTTGCATGTTATAGGAATTGGGAAAGCATGGGCATCAAGGGGAATCTCTAGCATGCTTCTTCAACCCCAATGCCTTTTCAAGGATTATTTTATAATATGCATTATATATATAAAAAGGACTGATTTTATAAGATCAGTTTTTTTTATAAAACTTAATTTTATAAAACACATTATATAAACATGTATATTATTTGTTATGTATATTTTATAAAACCAATTTTATAAAATGTGACATAACTTAATTATTTAACCTATAAATAATTAAATCCTTGTTATATAAGTTATTTCATAACTTATATATAAACATATCAAGTAACATTATTTAAGAAACCCTTTTCTTTAAAGTTCAAGTGTCGTGTATTTAATCAACGATCCAACCGCTAAAATTAAATACGAATAAAGTGTCGGTAAGTTTGTTATTGGGTATGACCCGACTTGGATCATAACACATTAGCCACATTAATTTAATATGTCTCTCGGGCATACGAAATACCTTCACTTATTACATGTACTATAATTATAATTAAATTTCACATAACCATATATATCAAACCTATTAAGATTATTTATATAATTACTTACAAATGACAACTATCAATTTTTTTTAAATGTAACACTAAACAATTAGGTATATAAATATGGACATATTAATATAACTATATAAATATTAATCATTTTGAATATATACACAAATTAACTATACAATTTAAAATATAATAAAAATATTTGTACGGTTAAGAGTATATATTTTAATATATATATATATGAATGATATAGGTTCGTGAATCCGAGGCCAACCCTACACTGGTTTAATGTCATCATATGTATTTTTACTACAAAATACATTAAGTGAGTTCCATTTGCTCCCTTTTACTCTTTATGTTTTTGGACTGAGAATACATGCAAATATTTTATTAACTGTTTTACAATATTTATATGCGTGAGTTTCATTACTCCCTTTTTATATATATATATTTTGGGACTGAGAATACATGCGCTGCTTTTATAAATGTTTTACGATATAGACACAAGTAATCGAAACTACATTCTATGGTTGAATTATCAAAGTCGAATATGCCCCTTTTTATTAAGTCTGATATCTAAGAATTAGGGAACAGACACCCTAATTGACGCGAACTCTAAAGATAGATCTATCGGGCCCAACAAGCCCCATCCAAAGTACCGGATGCTTTAGTACTTCGAAATTTATATCATGTCCGAAGGAGGATCCCGGAATGATGGGGATATTCTTATATGTATATTGTGAATGTCGGTTACCAGGTGTTCAATCCATATGAATGATATTTTTGTCTCTATGCATGGGACGTACGTTTATGACATCTGAAAATATGAAATCTTGTGGTCTATTAAAATTATGAAATGATTATTTATGATAAACTAATGAACTCACCAACCTTTTGGTTGACACTTGAAAACATGTTTATTCTCAGGTATGAAAGAAATCTTCCGCTGTGTATTTGCTCATTTTCAGGATATTACTTGGAGTCATTCATGACATATTTCGTAAGACGTTGCAATCAAGTCGTTGAGTTTATCAAGATCATTATTAAGTCAATTATAGTTGGATATATTATGAAATGGTATGCATGTCTGAGAACTTCAGATGTAATGAAAGATTGTCTTTTCAAAACGAATGCAATGTTTGTAAAATGTATCATATAGAGGTCAAGTACCTCGCGATGTAATCAACTGTTGTGAATCATTTATAATCGATATGGACTTCGTCCGGATGGATTAGGACGGGTCCTTTCAGTTGGTATCAGAGCGGAGGTCTTAGTGAACTGGGTCTGCATTAGTGTGTCTAATTGATAAGTCGTTAGGATGCATTAGTGAGTCTGGACTTCGACCGTGTCTGCATGTCATAAGTTTTGCTTATCTTTTCGTGTCAAAAATTTCCTGCTTATCATTCTTAGGGAATCACTTGCTTATCATTCTTAGTCTAGACACGTTTTACTGCATTGACGGCATGAATAGTGTATAGACAAAAATTCATATCTTAGCGTATCTGCTACTTCATATCTTAGCGTATCTGTTACCGTAACTTTGCCTGACAACTTTCGTTGATTCCTTCGTAACTTATGGGATTTTAGTATTATATATGCATATGTAAATTATGTATTGCAGGGTACTAATCTATATCCTATAATCTATTTCTTATCGAAAATCCTTCATCTGATCGTACGAGATGAATCCTGCAACCAGTTCCAGTCCCTCGGATTCCAATAGCTATTCCGATAGTTATTCCAACAGCTATTCCGACATAGATGTTCACCTAAGCTCCGAAAATAGCGTCATCGGCATGAATCAACCAATCAGCCATTATCAATTCATTTGATGGGTTCGTAGTCAACTTAATTAATGGAAACGCGTAGAAGGCAATCCCTTCCACCAACCAAATTCACCTCTTGACAATGAACCTGAAGCGTTTACCGGCGAACCTGTTCGAGACACCATTTTCAGTCTCATTTCTAGAGTAACTCGACAAGATTATATTCTATCCACAATTCTGAACCTTATTCATCCGCTCGTTCTGACCGACGCTCATCCTGAAGTAATAAGTCAACGAACTTCGCGCTCGAATAATCAATTAGGAGAATATGGTGCAAAATGTACCAGCTTCAGCAACATCACCGGCACCAACAGTATCATCAATAACAGCACCAGTACCATCAACAATCCATGCTCCAATATCATCATCTATACTTTGAGTATGATCTTCGTTCTACGTATCGTTCTACCTCATTTATCTTCGTTCGATATGACGAATATGTAATCTCTAAAGTTTTAGAGATTATTTATTCTAGTTCCAACCGAAAGCAAATGAGCTTAATATCATATTAACTCATTAAATCCATGAATACATCTGAAGAAAATATATATGTATATATGTTTTCATAAAGATTGTAATTAAAAATTCTCTTGTACAAACTGTTAATGGTGAAAATATTTTAACGGGTAGGTAATACCCGAGGAGTATTTAAATTGCACATTAACAAGTTACATTGTACATTCTTCGAATCTGATTCAACAGTCATTCACTATCCTACTTACATCCACCGGTATCCGTATACGTCACCGCAGAATAACCATTTTCATTCAATTTTAAATTTGGATTTTGACCTATCAGAATCCAACAAGTGGCATAATGAAGAAATAATGGACACAATAAAAATTGATTAGAAACAGACTAATTAACAATATGAAATTTTGTTAAGAAACCACGCTAACAAGATCCTAGCTAACTGTTCCTAGCTAACTGGTTACATTTTAGTTATCACAATTTAATTATCGCAATTTACATTCTCGCAATTTTATTTATCGTCATTTAATTTCTGTTATTTATTTTACGCACTTTATTTATCGTCATTCTGTTATTTACGCATTTTAAATATCGGGACACGTATACAATATTTTGACATATCATATCGACCCATCTATATATATATAGTTTGAGTTGTGATCGAGTCCGAGACGTATACGGGTTACGATACGTATTAATTAATTCGAATATTATATATTAAACTATATATGAATTACTGGACTGTTACTGTGGACTATCAACTGTGGACTACCAACACTGGACAATTAAAATGAATTAAAATATTGATTATAACATATGAAACTAAACAATTCTTCAAGTTTGCCACTTGATTTCATTTTAAACCCCATTCGTATCATCACAATTACAATCTGCGTTCAAACCTTTCATGATTCTTGAAAACGCCTCAATCGATAGGATGAATCATCCGCACTTCATCTACGGGAGAAAAGATTGATGCATTTAGTTATGCATCTGAAAAACTCTCGGAAACTGAGTAAACGTTTAACACATAGTTGTGCTAATTCCTTTAGTGTTATTATTACCCAAAATAACTTGGTAATTCCTTTCAAAGTAGCAAATTTTGTCACAGCTCCAGCAAATCAACTTCGACTTTTCGTTCGAAACAACCTTATTATCACCTTGATTTATATGTATGCTCTTTTATTGTTATCGGGGAACCTTTTATATTCCACCATATTACCGTCAGCGTTTAATCATCTAAAAACACAATTCTCTTGAAATCACCTCAGATCGATAACCAATTATTCAGATATGGTAGCAGTAAATGTAGAAGAATCGGCAAGCAGTACTTTGAAAACTCACAGCATATCTACATCAACAGTTATATGTATAACATTTATCTC
Source organism: Rutidosis leptorrhynchoides (assembly GCF_046630445.1). Taxonomy (NCBI): domain Eukaryota; kingdom Viridiplantae; phylum Streptophyta; class Magnoliopsida; order Asterales; family Asteraceae; genus Rutidosis; species Rutidosis leptorrhynchoides. The sequence continues at coordinate 227,329,848 of NC_092337.1, read as the reverse complement.
TTAAAATAATGATCTTCCATTCTGAAATTCTGAAAAGCACCCAGTCTGCGAAGCAATACTCTGAATTTTGAAAAGTTGAATGAAGTAACAAAAAAACTGTAAACGACCCTAATCATCAGAAGTTTGATGATAAAGAATAGAATGTTGGAAAAGCTCAGAAAAGTTGGAACTGGAAAACGGATTGAGCTAACCACGAAGGAGACCAAGGACAAATACAAGGACCAAACTCTATATTCAAAAGATTCAGGTAATTATGGATCCGTTGAAATCTTTAGAGAATATCTTGCTCCGAAGTCATGTTAAAATCCTGCGGAAAATTTTTCTTCATCACCCATCGAACTTAGAAATTCCAAAAATATCATCATCAATATCTTCGATATTTCTGAGGATATTTTCATAAATATTCTCGTTCTAAATTATATACCTCCTCGTTCTTCCTGTGTATCATTATATTGGAAACATTCAATAGAAAATTTGGTACCGAAAAGCAGATTTTGCGAAACTAGGAAGAAAGCCGTGGACAAATCACGAAGAATAAGTTTGACTTCAAAGAATTCAAATGATTCAATGACTACTGAAGCCTTTAGCAAATGTCTTGCTCCTTACTCTAAACCCTTGTGGACGATATTCTTCATCATCCTCCGATCATAGATATTCCAAGATATCATCGCATCTTTCATTATAAATATCCTCCATATTTTTGAAGATATTTTTATAACTATTCTTATCTGAAATCATTAATCTCTTCGTGCTATCAGTGTTACATCATATAGAAAACTGTTAGTTTCTATATTCTGTAAACTTTCGAGCTTAAAATATGAATGTTATTGAAGTAATGTTGGGAACTGATGCATGAGTTAGTATAATATAATGACACTTGATCAACGTGATTATATTACAGTAAGTCATGCTGAGTTCTAATGGGACATGATGGTTCACAGTAGATCATACCATCATCATGTGTCATGTTACATAACTCTTTCATTCTAATTAACTTCTGAACATATCAAGAAAGTATATTCTTGATAGCTCTATTCTCAATGATTCTGGTAATTTAATGAATCAAATCGTGCTATTACGTTCTTTCTTGATTATAACATTAAATTCACTCGAAACTACATACTTACAAATTCTAGACCATTACTCGTTTTACTAGAGATGGAGAGGAGATTAAAAAGACGAAGAGCTCCGAAACATAAAGGAAGATATAAAACTCGACAACAACACTGAAATTACAATAATTAAAAATTAAAACATCACGACAATTAAAAATTAAAAGATTACAATCAAACTACTCGTCGTCGTTAATTGTCATCTGCAAAGTAGCATTCACCAGTCATTTCACCATCCGTGAGGTACTCTGGAAACATCGGTGTTTCTCTTGATGCCTCAACTGCTGCTTCAGCTGATTCATCGAGGTAACGATAACCCAACGTCTCTTCATCTTCAAGAACCGCATACAAAGAAATGCGTTTACCACGATCTTCAATAGTATCTTTTATAAAGTACCATTGATCATTGGTACACAGAAAACTTACCCTACAATCCGCATCATAATCGTCTTTATAAAAGAACATAGACGTGAATTCAAACGGAACTTTTTCCTTCAAAAAGGATAGCAAGTCTTGTAAATCAACATCACGAATGTCGATATCTTCAAACAAAATACTGTCACCCCACTTATATTCCTTCATTTGATTACGGAAATCACCTCCGTAATGAACATCGAATGAAACAATCATTGGGGGAAGGGTTAACATTTTGCAGTTTGGGAGTGTTTGATTTTGATTTTTGAGAAAGGTGGAAATATAGAAGAAATATATGTTTGAGTGTATAAAATGAAGCATATGGTTGGTGTTTTTATAGTGTAAAAGTGACCGTTGGGATAGCCGTTGGAAATTTTTTATTTTTTTTTATTTTACTAACGGCTAAAAATTTGGGCAAGTTTTTGGGCGAAGGTGGACGATGCCCGTTGGGACCTCTCTCATGATAGTTTCATTCGTGCTCTTCGAATAATCGAATTATTTTATCTGTATTATTCTGTAATGATGATAAAACTCTATTTATCAACTCATATTCATCATGAAAATATTTTTATTGTTAGCTATGACGACCTCACTCAAATTTCGGGACGAAATTTCTTTAACGGGTAGGTACTGTGATGACCCGAGAATTTTCGACCAAATTTAAACTTAATCTTTATATGTTTCCGACACGATAAGCAAAGCCTGTAATGTTGAGTCTCGAAAACTTTGAAAACTAGGTTCATATATTCAATTGACCTTTAGCTATTTTGACGATTCATGAACAATTTTGTGTAAACAAATATGTGAATATATATGTATGTATGTATGTGTGTGTGTGTCTATATATATATATATATATATATATATATATATATATATATATATATATATATATATATATATATAATTATAAATATAAATGTATACACTAATTTGAAATGATAGAATACAGTTAAATCATTTAAATTGAAAATGTGAAATCATATACAAAATAATTAAGTTACTATAAAAAAAAAATATATATATATATATATATATACATGTATGAATGCTATACATAAAATAATTAATAAATATTAAAGATTCAAAACATTATGTAATAAGTAAATATGATACAATTAATAAATTGTATAAGTAATTACAAGTTAAAAATATAGTTATTAACATAATTATTATTATGATGACTAAAGAAAAATGTTAATAATAACATTATTATTATACTTACTAGTATCATCGTATTAGTAAAAGTATAAATTTAATTAGGATTATTGAATGTATTATTATTAACTTGATTACTAAAATTACCATGTTATTTAAAATTGTTCTTATCAATATTATCATATTATTATTATTATTATCATTACTTTTATCATTAATTATTATTATTGTTATTTGATGTTTCTATTATTAGTTTTATTATTATTATTAGTATCTTTATAACATCATTTATATTATTATTGGTATTATTATTAGTTATATATTTATTATTATTATTACTATTAATTATTAATATTTTTTATCATTAATAATATTAGCAATATTATTATTAATTTTTAATATACTTATTAATAACTACTATTAATATTAATTAAAAATTTCAATGAATTATGCAAAAGTTGTTAAGGGTCTTTGTCTACTTTTTTTTTGTTTTCTTTACAAATTTCCTTTCCTGATCCCATTTGTCAATCCACTCATTGAATCACAACAAAAGTGTGTCAGATAATTGGTACGAAGTTGTTAGCAATACCTTTCTCCTTCTATTTTTTTTAATTATATTGGTACCTGAATGATACAACCTGTCAACCCAAGTTGCTATTTAAAACAATCAAATTCAGTCATTGAAGGATAACAGTCGATATAATTTATCAAATACAACTTGCAATTATTTTTTTAGTTTTAATTTAATGAAGTTCAGTAAAAAAAAAAAAGAACGAAGGCCGGTTGCCAGTTCTTGATTTGATTTTCAAACAGGTCAATTCATCAACGAATTTCAAAAATTTGAAATGCAGCATTGTTAGTAATCTTTTGATAAAATAATCTTCAAAGTTTGAACATCTAATTCCTTGTATTAGATCTGAATTTGTGAGTCAAAGATTTTAAATAAAAAAGTCAACCAATTGTTCATAGCGAAATTCGAATCCAATCCGATGTTTCAGGATCAATTGAGGATTTGTAAAGTTTCTAATGGTGATTTGCAAACCTTTTCATGTTATAAACATTGTTCAAAACTTCCTCAATCTCGATATCCATTTTTTTTTTCGCTGCGACAGCAGCAGGGTTTTTTTAAAAATTTTATTATTTTATTTTGTGGTTGTTTGTTCCTAATAATTGTACAAACAATCTTTAAATTAATTTATAAGGAAAAGAAAAATCGGAAGTTAATTAGTTGGGATAGTGGTTGAGTGCACTGTCGACTCAAGTAAGAAGAAGAGAAAAACAAACTGTTAATAATACGGAATAAATATCTAGGAAAGGTACATTAAATCAGAAAAAAAGCTTGGTTCCAATGGTCAGGGTGTTGGGTTGTTTAGCTAGAGGTCTCGGGTTCGAGCCCGGGTGTGGACTGTTTTCTTTTTGGAATTCATTACCTTTGAGGTAGTTTCTCCAATCTTATTATTATTATTATTATTATTATTATTATTATTATTATTATTATTATTATTATTATTATTATTATTATTATTATTATTATTATTATTATTATTATTATTATTATTATTATTATTATTATTATTATTATAATATTTATTATTATTATTATTATTATTATTATTATTATTATTATTATTATTATTATTATTATTATTATTATTATTATTATTATTATTATTATTATTGTTATTGTTATGTTAGTTGTTATTATTAGCAAAATGATTATTAATATAAACTATGATATCATTATTATTACCAATAGTATCAACATAACTATTATTATTATTATTTGTAATATTATCATTGTATTATTATTGTTAGTATCATTATTAGTAATAACATTATTATTATCGTCCTTGGTATTATCACTGCTCGTTATTAATATTCGATATATTATCAATATTGTTGTAAAAATAAAATAACTTATCATTATTATTATTATTAAAGATTATCATTATCATTCTTATTATTAGTAAAATCACTATTAATAAAGTTATCTTTATTATTATTATTAATAAATCATTATTATCAAAAATATCATTTTAGTAAATAAATATTTTGAACATTAAATATACTTATTACATGTACTATAATTATAATTAAATTTCACATAACCATATATATCAAACCAATTAAGATTATTTATATAATTACTTACAAGTGACAATTATCGATTTTTTTTTAAATGTAACACTAAACAATTAGGTATATAAATATGGACATATTAATATAACTATATAAATATTAATCATTTTGAATATATACACAAATTAACTATACAATTTAAAATATAATAAAAATATTTGTACGGTTACGAGTATATATTTTAATATATATATATATATATATGAATGATATAGGTTCGTGAATTCGAGGCCAACCCTACACTGGTTTAATGTCGTCATATGTATTTTTACTACAAAATACATTAAGTGAGTTCCATTTGCTCCCTTTTACTCTTTATGTTTTTGGGCTGAGAATACATGCAAATATTTTATTAACTGTTTTACAATATTTATATGCGTGAGTTTCATTACTTCCTTTTTATATATATTTTTGGGACTGAGAATACATGCGCTGCTTTTATAAATGTTTTACGATATAGACACAAGTAATCGAAACTACATTCTATGGTTGAATTATCAAAGTTGAATATGCCCCTTTTTATTAAGTCTCGTAATCTAAGAATTAGGGAACAGACACCCTAATTGACGCGAACTCTAAAGATAGATCTATCGGGCCCAACAAGCCCCATCCAAAGTACCGGATGCTTTAGTACTTTGAAATTTATATCATGTCCGAAGGAGGATCCCGGAATGATGGGGATATTCTTATATGTATATTGTGAATGTCGGTTACCAGGTGTTCAATCCATATGAATGATATTTTTGTCTCTATGCATGGGACGTATGTTTTTGACATCTGAAAATATGAAATCTTGTGGTCTATTAAAATTATGAAATGATTATTTATGATAAACTAATGAACTCACCAACCTTTTAGTTGACACTTGAAAGCATGTTTATTCTCAGGTATGAAAGAAATCTTTCGCTGTGTATTTGCTCATTTTCAGGATATTACTTGGAGTCATTCATGACATATTTCAAAAGATGTTGCATTCGAGTCGTTGAGTTTATCAAGATCATTATTAAGTCAATTATAGTTGGATATATTATGAAATGGTATGCATGTCTGACAACTTCAGATGTAATGAAAGATTGTCTTTTCAAAACGAATGCAATGTTTGTAAAATGTATCATATAGAGGTCAAGTACCTGGCGATGTAATCAATTGTTGTGAATCGTTTATAATCGATATGGACTTCGTCCGGATGGATTAGGACGGGTCCTTTCAAAATATTGATTATAACATATGAAACTAAACAATTCTTCAAGTTGCCACTTGATTTCGTCTTAAACATCATTTGTGAAAGGACCCGTCCTAATCCACCTGGACGAAGTCATCAACATTTGGTCCCATTGCGATGATTGGCTCCAAGTAATGTCCTTATATTGAGCAAATGCACAGCGGAAGTCTTAATTCGTACCTGAGAATAAACATACTTTAAAGTGTCAACCAAAAGGTTGGTGAGTTCATAAGTTTATCATAACAATCATTTCAATATGTTAATAGACCACAAGATTTCATAATCATAAACATAATACACTCGCAAGTGTATGTAAAGCATTCTAAGTGGTTGAGCACTTGGTAACCATACTTAACATTTAATCAACGTAGGATATTCCCTTTATTATGAAATCTCACTACACCGTACCAAGTGTAGTCACCAAAACGAAGTACTGTGCAACCGTTGAATACTGGTCGTCTAGTCCGGTTGGGGTTGTCAGGCCCGATAGATCTATCAACAGGATTCGCGTTTACAATACCCATGTAAATAGTAGTTACCAAGCTACAGGGAAATATGCCAGGGGTACAACTCAACGTAGAATATATTTTTAAGTACTTGTGTCTATTTTGTAAACATTTATAAAAGCAGCGCATGTATTCTCAGCCCAAAAATATATATTGCAAAAGCAATTAAAAAGGGAGCAAATGAAACTCACTTTTGCCTTGAAGGTATTTAATTCGACTTGGTCTCCGATAGATATCACGAACCTAACCATATATATAATATATCAACATATTTTCTTTTTAAGTAATCGTTACATATATTTATACTTTTAATACTTTTAATATTTTCTTAGTCCGTAGTTAGCAGTCCGATGTTAGTGGTCCACAATTAGTTGCTTAAATAAAATAAACAAAGACCCCATCGTATTCGTATTGATCAGAATTAATCTCGACCCATGGTACCATGTTGTCAAATGACGTGTTGCGTACATAAAGTACCGTGTTGTCAAATGACGTGTTGCGTACAATCATGAGGTCTTATGATTAATCTTCTCGTGTTGTTTACGGGTGGTCCTGAAATATATAAAATCAAATCATAAGTAATTATATATAAAATATCATATTAATTAGAAAAGATATGATTAATTTACTTTTTCTCCAAATATTTTCGTAGCTAAACTAGCTTCGGATACCCAATCTTGTTTTAGTCGTAGTTTCTTCATTACAACTCCGTTTTTATTGGTTCAACTTGCCACTTCCTTGGATCGAGTCAAATTTTAAGAATATGAACTGAAAATACCTTAGTTTGTATTCGAAATCATAGGTTATAGGTCAAACTTTGGTGAAACTTATGAAAGTGATCATTTTCCATCATAAAAACAACATTTAATGATCATTTTTCTAAAAATACTTACACTTTGAGTTAAACCATGAAATTTTTATGTGTTAACATATTCATAAGAAATATCATTTTTCCAGAACATAAACTTCCAATTCAAAGTTCAAGATGGTTTTTAATTATCCAACCCAAAACAGCCCCCGGTTGCACTACGACGACGTAGATTCAGTTTTTAAGATGTTCTTTGTAAAACCAAGTTATATCTTGTTAGGTTAGCATATCATTATGATATATTACAGGTCTTGAAGTGTTTTAAAAGTCAAGTTAGAAGGATCTATTTAGTTTGCGAACAAGTTTGAAATCATTCAAACTATGTTCTTGTTGTTAAAATTTTATACCACAAAATAAGATAGCTATATGAATATGAATTGAATAAGATTATGAACAAGGTTACTACCTCAAGTTACTTGGACAAATTTACTGCAAAAGATAAGAAATAATCTTGGAATGAAAGAGTGGTGGAGTTAGATCAAAAGGTTGGAAGTAAACTTCTTCAAATGGGTGGTTATTTTGATATGTTCTTGAAAGAGTTTTCTTATGGTGTTTAAGGCTTATAATTGAAGCTAAATGATGGGGAAAATACTTGGAGATGATCAAGTATGAAGTTAGGAGTATTTTGAGAGAGAAATGAGGGTGTAGGTATGAGAAAATGGAGTGAAGAAATGGTGTTCATTTATAAAAACGTTTTTAGTTTATAAAGAAAGAAAAGGATTCCTAATTTTGTTTTCTTACTAATAATTCATACTACTTGACAAATCATAGCTACCTCATATCTAGGGCAGTAATAATGTTGATTAGGATGTTGATTTGATGTGTATAAACCAATAGTAAATACGTATAGAAGCTGGGTATGATACGGGTACATATACCCTAGATATACGTATAGAAATCTTGAGAAAACGGAACGAGAATTCAAATATAGCTATCTTTTATGAATATACTTATATTGTTTTATGTATTTAAGTCCTTAAAAAGTGATTAAATACATTATATATACGATACATGTATAAGCATTATAGATTATAAGTATATATATCAAAGAATGTTACGTATAGTTATCGTTTTGAAAACTTAAGTTAGTAGTTTCAAAATATACTTATAACTCATTGTCATTAGTACACAATGAGATGTTAAACCATCCTTAGATCATGTTAAATATATATAAATACATATATATACACAAATGTATAATTATCGTATGTTATATAGTTCGTGATATCATCGGTCATATTGGACGGTCAAACGTTGTGTAAAACTCTTTTCAAAAACACAAGTCTCAACAATTTGGATTGCTTATCATGTTGGTATGGTTTAATTTATGTAAATATTAATCTCATAAGTATAATTTGGTTGGAAAATTCTGGGTCATTACAGTACCTACCGGTTAAAGAAATTTCGTCCCCGAAATTTGATAGAGGTTGTTATGGATAACAATAAGAAGGTTTTCATGACAAATATAAGGTGATAATGGAGTTTTATCATCATTGAGTAATGTAGATAAAACGATTCGATTATGCGAAGAATATAAATGAGACTATCATAAAAGAGTGAGAGGAGTAAAATATATTCGTCTTAACCGATGACGTAGTTATGATTGATTTCCGGGATTTAAAGAGAATCTTACGTAATAAGATTTGGTTCTTTGGTGATTAAGGAAATCATGATCTTCTTTGATTATATGCAATAATCTGTTTCGATTGCTCTGTCGGATATTTCACTATAAATTCACCCCTTCGTTTCCTTATTTTCCATGACTCACACCTTCTATTCTTTCTCCCTTGATTCTTACTTTAAAGCATTCATCAATATGCTCCATCCAGTCCTGATTCTTGATATACTCCTAACTTTTATATCTGTCATTCTTCTTTTTCATCTACCACCAGAAGAATCTATTTACTTCTACTATACTCTTGTGTTTATAGTGTTTCTAATTCTCCCGTATCTCTATATTGCTATCTGCATCGATATACACGGTTTGTAATTTCAGGGTATTATCGGAGTTTATATTCTTCATTATTTTTCGGAGCTTCATGCTTTTGTTTTCTCTTCCCGACTTCGAGTCAAGCGAGTAATGGTCCGGAATTCGTAGATATGAAATTCAGAATGAACATAGCTAATGCTCTAAGAAGAAAATGGTAATAGAACGATTTTGATTTGTTAAATTACCAGAATACCCTGGAGAAGACCGAGTCATCCAGAAAAATATTCTCTTGATATGTTTAGAGATTAGATAGAATGTAAGAGTCGTGTAAATGGCACATGATGACGGTACTGTGAATCATCATGCTTCATTAGAAACTCAGCATGACTTACTGTAATATAATGACGTTGATCAAGTGTCATTATATTATACTAATCCATGCTTCAGTTCCCAACACTACTTCAAAACATTCATATTTTAAACTCGAAGGTTTCAGAATTTAGAAACTAACACAGTTTCTTTTATGTTGCAGATATTACGGAGAGATAAATGATCTCAGATAAGAATAGTTATGAAAATATCGCCAGAAATATGGAGGATATTTATAATAGAACATATAGAATTTCTAATATCAATGGATGATGAAGAAGATTTGTCTGTGAAGGTTTAGAATGAGAAATAAGATGTTTGCTAACGATTTCAGCAGGCACAGAATCATTTGGATTCTTTGAAGGCAAACTTATTCTTTGTGATTTCTCCACGGCTTTCTTCATAGTTTCGCATAATCCGCTTTTCGGTACTAAATTTTCTATCGAGCGTTCCTAACACTCCTTTCTTTATCATCAAACTTTTGGCCATTAAGATCATCTACAACATGCTACTTCGTCAGAATTTTCAAAGTTAACTGATCTGGGTCATCGGTTATCAAACCGAGGTAGTTTCAGGAGAATTGTGTTTTTTAGAATGATTAATCGCTGATGGTAATATTGTGGAATATAAAAGGTTCCCCAGTAACAATAAAGAGTACGCATATATATCGCGGTTATAATAAAGTTGTTTCGGATGAAAAGTCGGAGTTGACTTGCTGGAGCTGTGATAAAATTAGCTACTTTGGAAAGGGATTGCAAAACGATCTTCGGAAATAACAATGTCAAAGGAACTAGAACAGATACGTATCAAACGTTTACTCAGTTTCTGAGGATTTTTCAGGTGCATAACTATATGCATCAATCTTTTCTTCCGTAGATGAAGTGCGGTTGGTTTATCCTCTCGATTGAGGTATTTTTAAGAATCATGATAGATTTGAACGCTGATTGTAATCGTCGAGATACAATGAGGTTTAAGATGAAATCAAGTGGCAATCTTGAAGAAATGTTTAGTTTCATATGTTATAATCAATATTTTAATTCATTTTAATTGTCCAATGTCATTAGTCCACAGTCGATAGTCCACAGTAACAGTCCAATAATTCATATATAGTTTAATATATAATATACGAATTAATTAATACTAGTCGTGACCCGTATACGTCTCAGACTCGATCACAACTCAAACTATATATATTATTGTAGAATCAATCTCAACCCTGTATAGAGAACTCGATCATTACTGCATATAGAGTGTCTATGGTGATTCCAAATAATATATATAGATGCGTCGATATGATATGTCAAAACATTGTATACGTGTCCCGATATTTAAAATGCGTAAAATAATTACAGAAATTAAATGACGATAAATAAAAGTGCGATAATTAAATTGCGATAAATAAACTGTGATAAATAAAATGTAATCAGTTAGCTAGGAACAGTTAGCTGGAACAGTTAGCGTGGATTCTTAACAAAATTTTTCTTAGTTAATTTGTTTGTTTCAAACAGATTTTATTTTGTCATATGTTTTCTTCATATGCCACTTGTTGGATTCTGGGAAGTCAAAATCCAAATATGAAATTGAATGAAAATGGTTATTCTGTGGTGAACGGATACGTATATCGGTGGTTGTAAGTAGGATAGTAAATGACTGTTGAATCAGCTTCGACGAATGTACAATGTAACTTATTAAGATGAAATCTAATTATTCCTCGGGTATTACATACCCATTAAAAAAAAATTTCACCATTAATATTTTGTACAAAAGAACTTTTAATTACAATCTTTATGAAAACATATATACATATATATTTTTTCTTCAGATGAAATCATGAATTTAATGAGTTAATATGATATTAATCTCATTTGCTTTTCGGTTTGAGCTCGAATAAGAAATCTATAAAACTTTTTGAAACCACATATTCTTCGCAGAATATCAATGAAGTTATGGATCAATACTTCATCGTTCATTATTGTTGGTACTCCTTGGTATCTATGGTGCGTATGATGTTGATGTTTGTGGGGCAGATTATAATGTCGAGACGTGTGATACAGATGTTGTTTGTTAGTGGTGATGATGGTATTGTTGATGTTATTGATGGTGGTGCTGATTATGCTACTGGTGCTGCTGCTGGTGTTTGCAAACTTCGCACCATGTTCTCCAAAGCCGTCACGCGAGCGCGAAGTTCGTTAACTTCTGCTAGTACACCGGAATGATTGGCGGTTGGAGCGAGCGAATGAACAAGATTTGTAATATGGGATAGTATATAATCGTGACGAGATACTCTAGAAATGAGAGAGAAAATGGTGTTTCAAATAGGTTCGCCGGTAAGTGCTTCAGGTTCATCGCCAAGAGGGCAATTTGGTGGATGGAATGGATCACCTTCTTCTTGTCTCCAGTGATTTAGTATATTACGAACCCATCCCTAATTCATCCAGAATAGATGATGGGAAATTGGTTGATCCATTCCGGTGACGCTACTTTCGGAGCCCGAATGGAAATCCATATCGGCATAACTGTCGGAATCTGAGGAATTCGAACTAGATGCGGAATCCATCTTGTATAATGGGGAAAATGAATTTTTGGTATGGAATAGATTATAGGAGTTAGATTTGGTACTCTTCAATACATAATTTACATATGTATATATAATACCAAAATCCCGTAAATTACGGAGAATCTTTGAAAAGGTATCAGTCAAAGTTCGCAATAACAGATATGCTAAGATAAGAATTCGTCTATACACTATCAATGCAGTAAATGCAGTAAAACATGTCTAGACTTATGAATGATAAGCAGGTAATTTCCTAAGGATGATAAGCAGATGATTTCAGACTAGAAATGATAAGCAAAACTTTTGACATGTAGACACGGTCGAAGTCCAGACTCTTTAATGCATCCTAACAACTACTAGTTAGACACACTAATGCAAGACCTGGTTCGCTACGACCATCGCTCTGATACCAACTGAAAGGACCCATTCTAATCCACCTGGACGAAGTCATTAACATTTGGTCCCATTGCGATGATCGGCTCCAAGTAATGTCCTTATATTGAGCAAATGCACAGCGGAAGACTTAATTCGTACCTGAGAATAAACATACTTTAAAGTGTCAACCAAAAGGTTGGTGAGTTCATAGGTTTATCATAACAATCATTTCAATATGTTAATAGATCACAAGATTTCATAATCATAAACATAATACACTCGCAAGTGTATGTAAAGAATTCTAAGTGGTTGAGCACTTGGTAACCATACTTAACATTTAATCAACGTAGCATATTCCCTTTATTATGAAATCTCACTACACCGTACCAAGTGTAGTCACCAAAATGAAGTACTGTGCAACCGTTGAATACTGGTCGTCCAGTCCGGTTGGAATTGTCAGTCCCGATAGATCTATCAACAGGATTCGCGTTTACAATACCCATGTAAATAGTAGTTACCAAACTACAGGGAAATATGCCAGTGGTACAACTCAACGTAGAATATATTTTTAAGTACTTGTGTCTATTTTGTAAACATTTATAAAAGCAGCGCATGTATTCTCAGCCCAAAAATATATATTGCAAAAGCAATTAAAAAGGGAGCAAATGAAACTCACTTTTGCCTTGAAGGTATTTAAATCGACTTGGTCTCTGATAGATATCACGAACCTAACCATATATATAATATATCAACATATTTTCTTTTTAAGTAATCGTTACATATATATATACTTTTAATACTTTTAATATTTTCTTAGTCCGTAGTTAGCAGTCCGATGTTAGTGGTCCACAATTAGTTGCTTAAATAAAATAAATAAAGACCCCATCGTATTCGTATTGATCAGAATTAATCTCGACCCATGGTACCATGTTGTCAAATGACGTGTTGCGTACATAAAGTACCGTGTTGTCAAATGACGTGTTGCGTACAATCATGAGGTCTTATGATTAATCTTCTCGTGTTGTTTACGGGTGGTCCTAAAATATATAAAATCAAATCATAAGTAATTATATATAAAATATCATATTAATTAGAAAATATATGATTAATTTACTTTTTCTCCAAATATTTTCGTAGCTAAACTAGCTTCGGATACCCAATCTTGTTTTAGTCGTAGTTTCTTCATTACAACTCCATTTTTGTTGGTTCAACTTGCCACTTCCTTGGATCGAGTCAAATTTTAAGAATATGAACTGAAAATACCTTAGTTTGTATTTGAAATCATAGGTTATAGGTCAAACTTTGGTGAAACTTATGAAAGTGATCATTTTCTATCATAAAAACAACATTTAATGATCATTTTTCTAAAAATACTTACACTTTGAGTTAAACCATGAAATTTTTATGTGTTAACATATTCATAAGAAATATCATTTTTCCAGAACATAAACATCCAATTCAAAGTTCAAGATGGTTTTTAATTATCCAACCCAAAACAGCCCCCGGTTGCACTCCGACGACGTAGATTCAGTTTTTAAGATGTTCTTTGTAAAACCAAGTTATATCTTGTTAGGTTAGCATATCATTATGATATATTACAGGTCTTGAAGTGTTTTAAAAGTCAAGTTAGAAGGATCTATTTAGTTTGCAAACAAGTTTGAAATCATTCAAACTATGTTCTTGTTGTTAAAATTTTATACCACAAAATAAGATAGCTATATGAATATTAATTGAATAATATTATGAACAAGGTTACTACCTCAAGTTACTTGGACAAATTTACTGCAAAAGATAAGAAATAATCTTGGAATCAAAGAGTGGTGGAGTTAGATCAAAAGGTTGGAAGTAAACTTCTTCAAATGGGTGGTTATTTTGATATGTTCTTGAAAGAGTTTTCTTATGGTGTTTAAGGCTTATAATTGAAGCTAAATGATGGGGAAAATGCTTGGAGATGATCAAGTATGAAGTTAGGAGTATTTTGAGAGAGAAATGAGGGTGTAGGTATGAGAAAATGGAGTGAAGAAATGGTGTTCATTTATAAAAACGTTTTTAGTTTATAAAGAAAGAAAATGATTCCTAATTTTGTTTTCTTACTAATAATTCATACTACTTGATAAATCCTAGTTACCTCATATCTAGGGCAGTAATAATATTGATTAGGATGTTGATTTGATGTGTATATACCAATAGTAAATACGTATAGAAGCTGTGTATGATACGGGTACATATACCCTAGATATACGTATAGAAATCTTGAGGAAACGGAACGGGAATTCAAATATAGCTATCTTTTATGAATATATTTATATTGTTTTATGTATTTAAGTCCTTAAAAAGTGATTAAATACATTATATATATGATACATGTATAAGCATTATAGATTATAAGTATATATATCAAAGAATGTTACGTATAGTTATCGTTTTGAAAACTTAAGTTAGTAGTTTCAAAATATACTCATAACTCATTGTCATTAGTACACAATGAGATGTTAAACCATCCTTAGATCATGTTAAATATATATAAATACATATATATACACAAACATATAATTATCGTATGTTATATAGTTCGTGATATCATCGGTCATATTGGACGGTCAAACGTTGTGTAAAACTCTTTTCAAAAACACAAGTCTCAACAATTTGGATTGCTTATCATGTTGGTATGGTTTAATTTATGTAAATATTAATCTCATAAGTATAATTTGGTCGGAAAATTCCGGGTCATTACAATTTGTATCTTCACGATTACATTCTGCGTTCAAACCTTTCATGATTCTTGAAAACACCTCAATCGAGAGGATGAACCAACGACACTTCATCTACATAAGGAAAGAATTATGCATATAGTTATACACCTGAAAAACTCTCAGAAACTGAGTAAACACTTAACACATAGCTGTGTTAATTCCTTTAGTGTTATTATTACCCAAAACAACTTTGCAGTTCTTTTTCAAAATAGCTAATTTTGTCACAGCTCCAGCAAGTCAACTTCGACTTTTCATTCAAAATAGCCTAATTATAACCTTGATATATATGTGTGCTCATTTATTGTTACCAGAAAACCTTTTATACTCCACCATATTACCACCACCATTTAATCATCTAAAAACACAATTCTCCTGAAAACGCCTCGGATTGATAATCGACGATTCAGAAATGATAGCATTAAATGCCGAGGAAACAGCAAAATAGTAGATGGTCTAAACGGCCAAAAGTTTGATAATAAAGAATGGAGTATTGGAAACACTCAATAAAAAATTTAGTACCGAAAAGCGGATTATGCGAAACTATGAAAGAAGCCGTGGACAAATCACAAAGAATAAGTTTGACTTCAAAGAAACCAAAAGATTCAATGCCTGCTGAAGTCATTAACGAATACCTTGCTTTTGACTCCAAACTCTTGCGGACAAATTTTCTTCACCATCCTTCGATATTAGAAATTCTAAGATATCATCGTATCTTTTATTATAAATATCCTCCATATTACTGAAGATATTTTCATAACTATTCTTATCTGAAATCATTAATCTCTTCGTGCTATCAGTGTTACATCATATAGAAACTGGTAGTTTCTATATTCTGTAAACTTTCGAGCTTAAACTATGAATGTTATTGAAATAATGTTGGGAACTGATGCATGAGTTAGTATAATATAATGACACTTGATCAACGTGATTATATTACAATAAGTCATGCTGAGTTTCTAATGGGACATGATGATTCACAGATCATAACGTCATCATGTGCCATGTTACATACCTCTTTCATTCTACTTAACTCCTGAACAAAATCAAGAAAATGTATTCTTGATGGTTCTATCTTCCGTGATGTTGATAAATTTGAAAATCAAATCGTGCTATCACGTTCCTTCCTACTTAGAACATTATAATTATTCGAAACTCTATATCTATAATTTTTGGACCATTATTCACTGGATTTAAAGTCGGGAAGATAAAACAAAAGCATGAAGTTTCAAAATATCAATGGGGGTATAAATCACAGTAAATTGGAGAGAGTATTAACTGTAGATGTCAATAATTATGGAAAGACAGAAGCAGAGACTTTGAAATATAAGAGAAAATATAAAGCCCAATGACAACACCGAAATTACAAACCGTGGATATCAGTACGTATAGCAATATAAACACACGGGAGGATTATAAATACAATAATCCCTAGAACATAATAGAAATAAACAGATTCTTCAGGTGGGAGTTGGAAAAGAAGAACGATCATTGCGATAGTTAGAATAAGAACAAGGATCAGAACAGGATTAAGCATTTTCAAAAATCTTTTGAATTTGGGAATTGAGTATAGAAGTGGTGAAAACAAATGGAACGGAAAAGGTAAATTTATAAAAGAAATATCAGACGTAGTAATCTGGGCAGATCACCATATTTAATTAAAGAGATCTTAATTTCCATAAATCTCGAAGAATCAGATCTTATAGATCTTCAAGATTTTCTTTAAATCCCTTGAATTCCGGAATTCAACCAAGGCAACGTCAAAAGTTAAAACGAAACCCCATTTATTCATTTCACTCTTTTGTGATAGCTTCATTGGTGCTCTTCGAATAATTGAATTATTTTATCTGTAATATTCAATAATGATAGAACTCTATTTATCAGCTCATATTCGTCAGGAAAACATATTTATTGTTAGCCATGATGACCTCACTCAAATTTCGGGACGAAATTTCTTTAACGGGTAGGTACTGTGATGACCCAGGAATTTCCGATCAAATTTAAACTTTAATTTTTATATGTTTCCGACACGATAAGCAAAGTCTGTAACGCTGAGTCTCAAAAATTTTGAACTGTTTCATATATTCAATTGACCTTCGATTGTTCTCGACGATTCACGAACAACTATTTGTAAATTGATACATATATATTAAAAATATAATTATATATATTAGTTAGAAATAAAATTTGAAATACTATATTATTTAGTTATTAGAATTAAATTTGTAAAGTAAAATAATATAAGATATAATAAAATTTATTAATAAAATAAATAAATAAATATATATATATATATATATATATATATATATATATATATATATATATATATATATATATATATATACATACATATATATATATATATATATATATATATATATATATATATATACATATATATATATACATATATATATATATGTAAAGTATATCGAATATACATATATTGTTTCGAATTTATAATAACACACACCTATTATTTCAATTGATATTAAATAAGTTATGAGCTTGTGAGTGTAATAAAATAAATAATAGACGAGCCTACTCGATCATGTTTCGCACATTTTATGACTAAAATAAATACATGTACATAATTTAAAAATTTGGGATTTCTTTTCAAAATACTTTTGTCCGTCACCGACTAACAATGGAGCACGAAAGACTATCTCTAATAAAATGTCGGTAAGATAAAACAAGGATCCGATGCTAACTGTACCATCTATGTTCCTTCTTTAATCCATGAATAATATTTATTATTGTATCTAGTTTTGATTTACTTTATCTATTATATACGGAGTACATAAATATACATATACTTTGCATGCAATCATATTAATCATAGTCATAGTAAGTATAATATGCCAATCAAATTGGCTAACCTTACAAATATCTTAGATTGCTCACTGTAGGTAATTGAAACATTGATTGATTACTGTTTGACCTTTTTGTTTGTTTACCTTTGATCTTTTACGGATAATAATAATCTTTTCATATATTTACATGTCTTTGAATGAGAACACAAAAACACATCATTCTTTTCCCTACAAACCATTAACTACCATTCTTGAAACCCAAAACCCAACTCCATATTCAAGTTGATACCTACTACTACTCGTTTCTTGATACTACTTGAACACGATCCATTTAATCACCCACCATCGCCGGTCATTAAACCATCGAACATCTATCACTATCATCAAGTTGTTCTTATTGTTTTGCTGTTACTCGATCACCACCCATCTCCAACTTCGTGCAACAACCACCAAGGACACAACATGACAAACCATTCTCTCTCTCTGGTTTCTGCGATCATTTAACCGCTACTCGCATGATCTTGTTGTTGCTACTGTTTTGAACCCATCATCACCTACATATAACCCTCTTCAAAGACCACCCAAACACTTCTACTATTCCTGCACACTTTTCGCTTCTGTTTCTGTCAGGATATTAACTGTTCTATTCTTCTTTTGTTTCCACCATAGGTTATCATCATTAATACCACCTTGCTCGATCAATTACAATCACCTTTGATTCCTACTTCATTTTATGTCTCATTATATTGATCCACCACTTCTATCATCATCTATATATATTTCTAGTTTTCTGTTGTTGCAGAACCAACAAACCGAAACCCACATGCTTATGATTGCTTCTATTTTCGCTGCTAACCGAGATCAAACACATCATCTATTCATCTATCTTGTTCGTTTCTTTGTTATATTTTTTTTTTGTTCAACGAACCATCCTCGTTATCCTTAATCACCGACCCGTTTGTTTTCCCTGCTCACCTCCTTTTTGAAACCATTTGTTTCTTGTTTGTCTAACCTGCAACTGTTTCGTACACCAAGAATAGAATGATGATGTCGTGTGATTTAAACAAATAAAAGGAGTTCCATGGCCGACCCATTTTATCAATGTGATTAAAATACTAATGCATGCATGATATTTTAAATCAAGTGGGGTAGTGTATACAAGGATAGTCACTTTAGGCAAGTGGATCCAGCGATTTTTTTTTAAAACTTCTGTCGGCAGCATATATTATGAAAACATTGAAACCTCACTTACTTTATTCACATGACCCTTCATGTATTTGTTGGCAACCGAATTTTTTTTTTCTTTATACTTCGAAGTAGGCAACAGGCCGCAGGCCTTCATCTTAGGAGATGCGCCAAGTAATTGGTTTCATGGTGGATCAAGTTTTGTGTTGAATAAACCGCGTTTTTCTTTTTATATTGGTCCGTGAGAGTTTATGAATACTTGGGCCATGTTTGTTTAGGTGTTGATCCGTACCAATGAAGGAAGATGAGGGTTACGGGATGAAGTGATGATATTAAATGAAAATGGCGATAAATATGATGATGATATGATAATACATGAAATGTAAGATGATAATGATAAGGTTTAGATGATGATGATAAGGTTATGTATGATGATGATGAGGAGATGTTACGAATGAAATTGATAATAATACGTGTGAAGATGATGTTATGTATTATAGGTGATGGAAATGAATGATGATGAGATGATGATTAGATTAAGATGGAAGTTGTAATGATAATGAGTTAGTGAATCATGATTATAATTATGATCATGATGATGTTGATATAAAGATCATGATGGTGATAGATGATCATATGAGGACGATATGTATGATATGAAGATTATGATGATCGATGATGAAGATGATTATGTTGATGATGTCGATATTGATACATGAATCCATGATGTTTAGGATGGTATAAACCTATTTATTATTATTAATTTTATTTATCATTTTATTATTATTATTATTATTTACATTATCTTTGTATTATTATAAAAATCATTATTTTAACAAATCAAAAATTATTTATATAAAAATATATCTGGTACACATATAATAACTATATATAGAAATTACATACTATTTTGTTTTTAAAATAAAATGTTATTATTTATTATTATACAATATTACTTAAATTACATATAAGAAATAAATATATTTTTAATCAGATATATAAATATTATTATTAATATTATATAAAAAAATAATCATAATAAATACTTATAGGTATAATATTAATATAACATATATATATATATATATATATATATATATATATATATATATATATATATATATATATATATATATATATATATATATATATATATATATATATATATATATATATATATATATACATAACATTTGAAATGATAATTACTATATGTAATATGATGTATAATTAATATAGAAAATGGTTTGATTACTATTACATGCTCATTATATGTCTTAACATATATAAATGATATAGGTTCGTGAATCCGAGGTCAACCCACACTTATTCAATGTCGTCATATGTATTTTTACTACAAAATACAGTACAGTGAGTTTCATTTGCTCCCTTTTAACTCTTTACGTTTTTGGACTGAGAATACATGCGCAATTTTTATAAATGATTTACAAAATAGACACAAGTACGTGAAACTACATTCTATGGTTGAATTATCGAAATCGAATATTCCCCTTTTTATTTAGTCTGGTAATCTAAGAATTAGGGAACAGACACCCTAATTGACGCGAATCCTAAAGATAGATCTATCGGGCCCAACAAGCCCCATCCAAAGTACCGGATGCTTTAGTACTTCGAAATTTATATCATGTCCGAAGGAGGATCCCGGAATGATGGGGATATTCTATATGCATATTGTTAATGTCGATTACCAGGTGTTCAATCCATGTAAATGATATTTTGTCTCTATGCATGGGACGTATATTTATGAAAACTGATTATGAAAATCTTGTGGTCTATTAAAATGATGATAATGGTTATTTATGTTAAACTAATGAACTCACCAACCTTTTGGTTGACACTTTAAAGCATGTTTATTCTCAGGTACGAAAGAAATATTCCGCTGTGCATTTGCTCATTTTAGGGATATTACTTGGAGTCATTCATGACATATTTCAAAAGACGTTGCATTCAAGTCGTTGAGTTCATCAAGATTAATATTAAGTCAATTATAGTTAGATATATTATGAAATGGTATGCATGCCGTCAACTTTCGATGTAATGAAATATTGTCTTTTCAAAAACGAATGCAATGTTTGTAAAATGTATCATATAGAGGTCAGTTGACCTCGCGATTAAATCAACTATTGTGAATCGTTTATGATCGATACAGACTTCGTCCGGATGGATTAGGACGGGTCTTCACAGGTGTTCGCGGGATTCTTGTGAACTTCGCAAGGTACGAACGATGTTGTCTAGAAAATTTCGAGTACATCAAAGATGAAAGTGTAAAATCAAACATGTAATTGATTAATACACTTGGTTTATTATGAATTGGGATTCATTGAGTTGAAACAGATATTGTAGTTAACGATGGTTAAGTTTTTAACGAAGGATGTACATCATAGCATATTAGTAACATGAATTATTCGAGTATCTACTCTTTAAAATTTACGCGTTATAGCTTAGTACGAAAAGATTTATTGTGGTTTCAAAACTTTATATATGTAAGATATACATATAAATTCTTCAGTAAAAGTGGGTTAATATTTCGTAATTCGTTGATGCAATGTTACGACCCCGAAGTTGTATATTGTTAATGTGAAATAAGCTTAAATGATGGTTCCTTAGAAGAGGGCTATATAAGGAACCTAAGTAGTCCTAATTAGATAGCCATTGCATTGTAACTGAGTTCTAGAAGCTGTCGAATGTAAATCTTATTGATTCTCTCTCATACCGAGTCTCCTTTACACTTACCGAATCTCATTCTAACTTGTCTTTTCTTCTAATCTCAACATGATCTGACCTATCATTTGGTATCGGAGCTTCCCAAGGAGTGATATTACATCACTAGATCCATCCAGAGATTGAAGATTACAGAATCTGAGAACTCTCGGTATATTGAATCAGATTCGGTATAATCGAATCTGATAATCTGACGTTCAGATTCTTGTGATAAGTTCAGCGAAGGTGTATTAGGTTGATTAGAAAGAGTTTCAATCATCATTACATCTTTTTAACATCAATTATGAAAAATCAAGTTGATTCTTAGAGTTCATGGCTAAAACGCTCGATATTCATCATTTACAGCTTTATTCTGTAGTTTAGTAAAGGTTTGAGGTTTTAGTTGTGATCGTGAGGTGTTTAATCACATTTCTGACGGTTTAATTTCATCAATTCTTCAAGTTTTGAAGATTTGATCTACATTCGGTATTGTAAATGTCATACCGAATCTGCTTCAAAGCTATTAATTCTCAATCAGTATTGCAGATTGTGGTGTGTTTGTGATTCTATCACATTCGGTTTGGTCATACGCAGCTAACTGGTGTGATTTGAGAAAGGATTCATTTGAATTCTAAGTTTTCATACTTAGACTCGGTATTCTCAACTGCTACAGTTGACATTCGGTATCCTATACATTCAGTATCTTTGATATTTTGTGTGATACTAACTTGTTTCCTTGTGCAATAAGGTTACATAATCTAATTAAAAGGAATTGAATTGTGTTTGAATTCAAATTCATACAGAATCTGACTACCGAGTCAGATACCGAATCAGAATCTCGGTATCACTTAATTCATTGGTTTTAAGTGTTCTCAGGCTACAATTCTTGTGGTTATCGAATCTATACTGAATCTGGGTGTGTTACTTGTATTTATGATCAGTTTCTGATACAGAATCTGGTTTACCGAATCTGCTACAGTACAGAATCTATACCGAATCTGCTACATTACCGAATCAGATACCGAATCTGACATTTTTGTTAGATTGTTGTGATTTTTCATCCTAGATTTGTGTAATACTGAATCTTTACCGAATCTACCTCATTTTCAAGATGTCTACTCAAGATACTTTGATCATTGGATCAGATTCCCGTCTTCCAGTGTTGTTTGATGGCAAGTACACTTAGTGGCTTCACCGAATCACTCAGTACATAGATTATAAGGTTGAGAAAGCAAAGTACATATGAGCTTCTCTGAGAGATGGTCTAGTTGTAGATTACCATCCGGATACTGGTATGCCAATTCCAGTCTATGAACTTTCTGGTGATAAACGTGAGAGAGCTTAGGGTAACATAGAGGCAAAGAACATTGTTATGCAAGCTATCCGTATGAGTTGTTTGAAAATGTTGATAGCAACACCACTGCAAAAGATATATGGGATGAGATCAAATGACAACAAGAAGGTTATGACATGTCAGATGTTACTAAATTGAATAAGACTCTAGGATTTTATGAAGATTTCCAGCAGGAACCTGATGAACCACTCAAGGATACCTACCGTCATTTCAATGGTGTTCTCAATGTGTTGAAAAGGTGCAAGATCATAAAAGTAAATGCTGAAGTCCACATGAAATTTCTCAAAAAGCTCAATGTTGATTGGCTTCCTTATGGAACCATTGTTCGATCTACCAAAGAGATTGACAAGTTGACTATTCATGAGCTTGTTGGAGTTCTTATGCATTACCAACCTGAAGTGTCTAACCTTTAAGAAGGAAGGAAAGAGTCATCTCCAAGTGATCCTCTTTCTCTCATTGCCAAAAAGAAGAGCAAATCATTTACGACTTCAAAAAGTTTGTTTAAGAAAGTGCTTGTTGAAGAATCAACTGATTCTGAAGAATTGAATCTTTCTGATGTTGATGATTCTCACCTTGAATTAGTCAAAATGGCAGCCATGTTCACAAAAGCCTTGAACAAACACAAGTTCAAAGGCAAATCAAGCAATCAACGCAAGAACTCATCGTCTTTCTCGTACTACAAGAAAGGTGATCACTCAAAACAATAACAACGTCCTGATGATTCCAAGAAGGATGAATCAATCTGTTTCAATTGTGGCAAAGCTGGTCATTACTCTCGTGAGTGCAAGATGTCTAAGAAGAAGGATGCAGCTTACTACAAGAAGAAAATGTTGATGGCTAAGATTGTAGAAACTGGGGGAGAGCTGAAACCGGTTGATGATACTTGGTTTAACTGGACTGACGATTCAGATTCAGAGGTGGAACATGCAAATGTTTACAAGGTGACTAAGCTCATAAAAGCTAAGGAAGCAATGGAGAATTCTAACTCAGCATCTGATGATGATGAGGTACAATCATCTGAAATTCTACCTGATTTTATAAAAGTGCAAAATGACATGATGAAGAATTTGGTCTCAATTTCAAAAGAAGTCAAAGGTTTAAAATCTGAAAACAAGATTTTAAAAGATAAAATCAAACTTTCTGAGACCAAAACATCTTCATCTAAATTACAATCATAATTGCAAAGATTGACTGTCCAACTCACCTCCATGAAAACTGAGTTGGAAGATCCTAAAAAATCAATTCATCCGATTAAGGTCGAAAGGACAGATTATCGTCTAAAATCGGAACGACTTGCAGAAAAAGTTCAATTTCTAGAAAAATATCTTTCTGATTTGAAAACTCAACATGAACCCACACTTTCAAAGCTAAACAAGAAAATTATTCAATTGGAAAACACCATAATTGAAAAGAACTCTGAAATTTCTTCATTGTCAAAAGAGTTTTTTCAAATGAAAGCACTACTTGCTCGATATGAGGAAAAACTCTATCGAACAGATCAATCCAAAGCTATCATGAATATGGAACTTTTAAAACAAACAATTTTCATGAATAGACCAAAAACAATTCATGGTGAAAAGTGGGGGTTGGGTTATGAAGATCCTAAGATCTTAGATAATGCTTCCAAAAAAATTCTAGGATTATATCATTCTGATTACTTTCAAGCTGGTTTACCATCTCATTTTGTGCATGCTCTGATGAAACGACCCGTCCTAATCCATCCGGACGAAGTCCATCTCGATTATAAACGATTCATAATAGTTGATTACATCACGAGGTACTTGACCTCTATTTGATACATTTTACAAACATTGCATTCGTTTTTAAAAGACAAACTTGCTTTACATTGTAAGTTGACGATATGCATACCATTTCATAATATATCCAACTATAATTGACTTAATAATAATCTTGATGAACTCAACGACTCGAATGCAACGTCTTTTGAAATATGTCATGAATGACACCAAGTAATGTCTCTAAAATGAGCAAATGCACAACGGAAGATTTCTTTCATACATGAGAATAAACATGCTTTAAAGTGTCAACCAAAAGGTTGGTGAGTTCATTAGTTTATCATAATCATTCATTTTCCTCATTTTAATAGACCACAAGAATTTCATTTCCAGTTCTCATAAATATACGCCCCATGCATAGAGACAAAAAATCATTCATATGGATTGAACACCTGGTAACCGACATTAACAAGATGCATATAAGAATATCCCCTATCATTCCAGGAAATCCTTCGGACATGATAAAAACAACATCGAAGTACTAAAGTATCCGGTACTTTGGATGGGGTTCGTTAGGCCCAATAGATCTATCTTTAGAATTCGCGTCAATTAGGCGTGCTCTAATTCTCAAAATTAGTGATGTTCCCTAATTCTTAGGCTACCAAGTAAAAAGGGGCATATTCGGCTTCGATCATTCAACCATATAATGTAGTTTCAATTACTTGTGTCTATTTCGTAAAACATTTATAAAAATTGTGCATGTATTCTCAGCCCAAAAATATAAAGGGTAAAAAGGTAAATGAACTCACAATACTGTATTTTGTAGTAAAAATACATATGACGACATTGAACAAGTGCAGGGTTGGCCTCGGATTCACGAACCTATATCATTTGTATATTTATTAATATACATAATTGTAATCGAACACACACACACACACACACACACACACACACACATATATATATATATATATATATATATATATATATATATATATATATATATATATATATATATATTTATTAGTTATATCTTTTTTTATATATATTAATAGTATATATATGTTTCATATATATTCATTTTGTATATGAAAATATTGATTTTAGTTATGTTATATGTATTAAATATGTTTTATATAAATATATTATTTGTTTGTTACTAATATTAATTATAATGATACAAAAGTTATATTAATATTGATAAAAATAATAATAATAATAATAATAATAATAATAATAATAATAATAATAATAATAAT
Organism: Rutidosis leptorrhynchoides; assembly: GCF_046630445.1. NCBI lineage: Eukaryota > Viridiplantae > Streptophyta > Magnoliopsida > Asterales > Asteraceae > Rutidosis > Rutidosis leptorrhynchoides. Next base: position 227,303,377 of record NC_092337.1, on the reverse strand, counting down.
AATAATACTTGATATTACTAAACAAAGTAATAATGTTAATAATAATTATATTAATAATAAGTAAAGTAATATTAATAATAATAATACTTGTGAAATTATCACTTTTTCTCTTTTCGATAGTTATGATAATAATAATAATTATAATCATGATAGTAATTATATTATATCTATATATCTTAGTTATAATGACAATAATAATGATACTTCGTTTAAAAGTTCATAACCATGATTATTCTAATATCATAATTATTTTAATGTTCAAATTCGAGTTCAAATTATATCCTATTATTATTGATCACCTTTTTATGAAAAACATCTTCGTAACACATCTATTACCCTTACATTCATGTTCAAAATCTTACACATTTTATAATCTTTTATGACATGACACATAGTTTTTAATTATATTCGTAACCATTTCATAATATTTATAATAGTAGTAATAATAACCTTAACATTAATATTAATGATGATAGTTATTATAATAATAATACTTATGATAATAATATTAATGGTAATAATACTAATGATAATCATACTTTTATAATTGTTAAAATCATATTAGTACTTATAATCTTAAATGATAATCTTTATAATGATACTTGTATTAATAATAATAAGTGTTCTAAACTAACAATAACAATAATAATAATAATAATAATAATAATAATAATAATAATAATAATAATAATAATAATAATAATAATAATAATAATAATAATAATAATAATAATAATAATAATGAAAATGAAAATATGAAAATATATATACCCTTATATAAGCCTTTCTAAAAAGGATAGCCCACGCCGGGGATCGAACCCGCGACCTCTTGCACACCCGACAACACCTACGACCACTCTTCTATCTCTATCTTTCCTGATTTAATTCATATTTAAACTCATTTAACCAGCTTTTCTGTGTTTTTACATTTCCTTCTTCAAACCAATCGGGCAACCCAATAATGAACCATAGCTACGCATTAGGAACTTGGTTTATATACGAAAATAAGAACGAAGTATATGTGGTGTTTCGATTTATCAGAAAAAAGAAAGCACGAAAAAAATAAAAAAATAAAAAGATACAGGCCTCGTCGCTGTATGAACAAAGAAAAAAAATTGATTTTGTATTGAGTAACGTTTTAAGCAAAAATTCCTACATAAACTAGTTTTCAAATCGTATATACAAACTTAAGGAATCATTAATTGCTCCATAAACTCAAAAACAAAATCGAATTTTGCCAAGAACATTTTTGTTTGACTTTTGAAAATTTTACTTTGACCTCAAAATTAACACTTGATAGATGGAATTGGATCTTGAAAGTTTACAGAAAGATTAAGTAGAAGGTTTCAAACACAATTGCATTTCTAGTTTTTGAAATTCAATTCGAAATCGAGCTGTTAATAATAGTGGACATGAACAGAGTATATTTAGTGTTCTTCCCCTTTTTAAAAAAAATAAAAATAAATTAAAACTGTTAAAAGGAAACGTAATTGATATTTGATATTGCAAGGTCGTGTGATACCAGATACATCTTGAATTGATCGTTTATAATAACATTAAAGTTGACAGAATGAGTTCCTTAGTACAGAAAGATTAATAAAATAAATAAAGATGAATCCCCTTTCTAACTGATTTGTACTATGTATTAGGATGTGTAACAAATTAGGATTCAAACAAAAATCAGATACAGTTAGTTGATTGTGATGTGGAACTGAATTTGGTTCTTATATGTATAAACATGTATAATGAATTATTAATACAATAAGAAAAATAAATACTGATGTATAATATTAGTATATATATATGCGCATTTATTTTCAGTCTTTGTATAACTCTATATATACAGAAATATACTTTTCAGTATTTATATATGGTATGTACATCATAATCGTATATATCTTATATATATATATATATATATATATATATATATATATATATATATATAGGGGTACGATCCGTGGATAAGCTTAAAATGAGTACAAACCGGATAAGCAAATATTGACCACAAAATATCACAAAACTTCAATTTAGCTAAAATGCATAGAAGGGTAAAAAGGTTATTTTAATAATTATAATTAATAAAAATTAATTATACAAAAGTTAACATATTATAAACCACCTTCATCACCGCCACCCACCACCACCATCCACCACCACCACCACCACCACCCACCAACCACCACCACCACCAACCACCATCACCCACAACCCACCCCCTCCACCACCAACCACCACCACACACCAACAACCACCACCCACCACCAACCACCACCCACCACCCACCATCAACCACCACCAACCACCACCACCACCCAACATCACCTACCACCCACCACCACCACACACCACCACCACCCCCCACCACTACCTACCACCACCACCACAAACCAACAACCACCAACCACCACCACCCACCACCAACCACCACCCACCACCACTACCAACCACCACCACCACCCACCACCACCAACCACCACCCACCCACCACCACCCACCACCACTACCAACCACCACCACCACCCACCACCACCACCCACCACCACCACCAACCACCACCACCCACCACCATCAACCACCACCCCCACCACCCACCACCACCCACCACCACCCACCACCACCCACCACCACCACCACCCAACCCCCACCACCACCACCAGCCACCACCACCCACCCACCACCAACCACCACCACCCACCACCACCCCCACCACCACCAACCACAACCACCCACCACGCACCACCACCCACCACCACCAACCACCACCAACCACCACCACCACCACCACCACCAACCACCACCACCACCACCACCCACCACCCACCACCCACCTCCTACAACCACCCACCACCATCAACCACCACCTACCACCATCAATATCCACCACCACCACCCACCCACCACCACCACCCACCACCACCACCCACCACCAACCACCACCACCCACAACCACTAACCACCACCCACCAACCATCACCACTCACCACCACCACCACCACCACCAACCACCACCAACCACCACCCACCATCCACCACCAACCACCACCATCATCCACCAGCAACCACCACCCACCACCACTACCCACCACCACCACCAACCCCCACTAACTACCACCACCACCTGCCACCAACAACTACCAACCACCACAACCACCCACCACCACCACCACTCACTACCACCACCAACCACCATCAACCACCACACAAACCACCACCCACACCACCACCATCCACCACCAGCACCCACCACCAACCACCACCACCAACCACCACCAACCACCACCAACCACCACCCACCACCATTAACCACCACCCACTACCACTAACCATCATTAACCATCATTAACCATCATAACCAACCGCCACGACCACCCAGCACCACGACCACGAACCACCACCAACCGCCACCACCACCACCCATCACCACCATCCACCACCACTAACCACCACCACCCACCACCGCTAACCATCATTAACCATCATAACTAACTGTCACGACCACCCACCACAACGACCACGAACCACCACCAACCGCTACCACCACCACCCACCACCACCACCCACCACCACTAACCACCACCACCCACCACCACCACCCACCACCACCACCACCACTAATCACCACCAACAACCAACCACCAACACCACCACCACCCACCAGCAACCACCACCACCCACCACCAACAACCACCAACCACCACCACCACCCACCACCACCCACCACCACCACTCACCACCCACCACCACCAACCCCCAAACCTAACCGCACCAACCACCACCCACACCCAACCACTACCACCACCCACCACCACCCACCACAACCACCACCAGCACCACCACCACCAAGCACCACCACTAACAACTGCCACCACCAACAACCACCACCCACCACCATTAACCACCACCACCCACCACCACTAACCATCATTAACCATCATAACCAACCGCCACGACCACCCACCACACGACCACGAACCACCACCAACCGCCACCACCACCACTAACCACCAACCACCATCACTAACCACCACCCACCACCACCACCAACCACCACAAACCACCACCACCATTACCACCACCCACAACCACCATGATCACCCACCACCACCATGATCGCTGACCACCACCGCTGACCACCACCGCTGACCACCACCGACCACCACCACCACCCACCACCACGAACCACCACGACCCACCACTAACTACCACCTACCACCACCACTAACCACCACCAACTACCACCCCCACCACCACCACCCACCACAACCTCCACCTAGGGGTGTTCATAATATCCGAATCCGAATCCGTAATCCGAATAATCTGAAAACCCGATCCGAAAATACCTGAAAATTCGGATATTCGGATTTTCGGATATTCGAAAATCGGATATCCGGATTTTCGGATTCGGATATCGGATCAACTTTTCAAAATTTTCGGATAATCGGATAATCCGATATCCGAATTTTAATGGACTGGTAATTAATTTTTTTAGTGGCCCATTGGGTTTCTATTAGTGGCCCATTAAAATATCCATCACTAGTTCACTACATCATCTGGTCATAACTCATTAGTTCAGTATATATCACGATTCACGACTTAAAATCTTAAATAACCCTAGATCTAAAATTGCAACACCGTTTCACTCTCTCACGACTCAAATATCACGAACCCTAGATCTAATATTCATCGTCTTTCATCTCAAGTTCATTCTAACTCCCTGCGTTACTGCATCTATCCTCACTATTCAAGATTTCAAGGTAAGTTTCATCTCAGCAATTAGGACTTTTAATAATCTGTAACACGACGTATTACCAATTTTATCAGTCATCACTCATCATTCTAACTCCCTGCGGATCTTGGTCGATTAGGGCTTATAATTAATTATAAATTTGCTGATTGTTTAATAATTATACTTGTAATGAATTGTGTGTTTTTACTAGAAAGCATTTATGCATAATGTGTGTGTTTTTACTGTCGATTTAGGCTGTAACTTTTCATATTAGAAAGCATTTATGCATAATTTGTCTTTTTACTTTTTACTGTTTCTGATGAGTGATGACTGATGAAGCAAGAAGCTTACTTTGAATCTTTGATATTCTATGATAGTGAATGTCATTGAAAGCTAAATATGCTGTTTTGTTGTGATGATTTATTAAGAAATTCTATATGCATTTTACTTTGACTTTGATATTCAATGATTAATTTTGTAACTACTCTCATATATTCTGATATATGTTTCGGATGCTTATGGATAAAGCAGAGACCTATTTTGAGGAATATAATGACGAAATTGATGTAGAATTCGTATCTGAAAATGTGATGGCTGCTGTAGAGACCCTTCCTAATCCATCCGGACGAAGTCCATATCGATTATAAATGATTCACAACAGTTAATTACATCGTGAGGTACTGGACCTCTATATGATACATTTTACAAACATTGCATTCATTTTTGAAAAGACAATCTTTCATTACATCGAAAGTTGACAACATGCATACCACTTCGTAGTATATATTACTATAATGGACTTAATAATAATCTTGATGAACTCAATGACTCGAATGCAATGACTTTTGAAATATGTCATGAATGACTCCAAGTAATATCTCTAAGATGAGCAAATGCACAGCGGAAGATTTCTCTCGTACCTGAGAATAAACATGCTTTAAAGTGTCAACCAAAAGGTTGGTGAGTTCATTAGTTTAACATAAATAATCATTTCATAATTTTAATAGACCACAAGATTTCATATATCCATTTCTCATAAACATACGTCCCATGCATAGAGACAAAAATATCATTCATATGGATTGAACACCTGGTAACCGACATTCACAAAATACATATAAGAATATCCCCATCATTCCGGGATTCTCCTTCGGACATGATATAAATTTCGAAGTACTAAAGCATCCGGTACTTTGGATGGGGCTTGTTGGGCCCGATAGATCTATCTTTAGAGTTCGCGTCAATTAGGGTGTCAGTTCCCTAATTCTTAGATTACCAGACTTAATAAAAAGGGGCATATTCGATTTCGATAATTCAACCATATAATGTAGTTTTGATTACTTGTGTCTATTTCGTAAAAACATTTATAAAAGTTGCGCATGTATTCTCAGCCCAAAAATATAAAGGGTAAAAAAGGTAAATGAAACTCACCTACTGTATTTCGTAGTAAAAATACATATAACATCATTGAACAAGTGTACGGTTGGCCTCGGATTCACGAACCTATATCATTTGTGTATTTATTAATATTCATGGTTATAATTGAACACATATATATATAGCTGTATTAATTATATCATTATTATGTTAATAATATATATATGTTTTATATGTTCATTTTGTATATAAAAATATTAAATTTTTATTATGTTATATGTGTTAAATATATATATTTATGTTTGTATTTCATTTGTTTATCAAAACAGTAGTTCTATTATACTAAGTTAATATTAGTAAAAATAATGATAATAACATTAATAATATAATATCTAATATTAACAATACTAGTGACAAATATAATTATATTTAGTAGTAATAATCATACTGATAATAATAAGTGTTAATTAATGATATTAATAACTATAATACTTCCAATAATGATAATGATCAAATTTTATGATAATACAATTGATAATAATTATAACCATAATAATAATAGTAATAATAATATTGATAGAAATAAATAAGAAAGATAAAAGAGTATATACCCTTCTCTAAAAAGAATTGCACCATACAGGACTCGAACACACGACCTCCTGTATAACACCACACGCCTCAACCAACAGAGGTACTAGCTCTTTTCTGCATTCTAACGCCACCGAATATATATTAAAACCCTTTAATTCAATTTTTGTTACTAGTCCAATTACTAGTAGCCCAAAATTTAAAACTGGCCCAAGAACTAACTTAACCAAACCCAACTGGTGGTCCATGGATTTTATTAACATGCAAATAGCCCAACAGGCTCAAGACTTCACAATAGCCCAGTTTTGTTTTAAAAAATATAATTCAGCTAAGCATGGTTTCGAACTCAGGACCTCTCATTTAACAAATGCACCACTAAACCATTCGACTGCCTTTTACTTTTCTGAATTATTTAGCTCGGTAATTTCTTTTAACTCGTCCCTCTAACAACACCCATATCGTAACCTTTATCATCAACACCCCGATATCCTTATCCAATATTTTCATACTAACATCATCATCTTTTGATTCGGCCCAATACAAGAAACGGAGCATAGTGGACCAGGTTGCAAGATAATTAAAGGGTTCGATTTCTATTGATAGTTTATAATGATTGAGCGATAAAAAAAATATAGGATGAGCTGGAACACACGTTTTCATTGTATACCCCATCTGTTTTTCCAGGATGCACGACATACTTTTCCTTTTTTTTTTTTTTTAAAAGCAAGCTAGTAGATTTATAGGTGGGTGTCGGCTAGTAACCACAATTAAGAGAGAGTGGATAAATAGATCAACAACATCAACAAGAGTGGGGATTTATGAGGGTGTTTGAGTCGGTTAAACAGATAGCAACATAAACAAGAGGGTTTTTCGAAAAATAGCAATAGAAGGTGGTTGTTTGTATCGATTGAAATAGGAAGAAACAAAGAAAAAGTACCAACGTAGCAGCAGCCATGAGAGACACGTACAAACATGTCTGTAACTGCAGCAGAGTAGTAACGATGTGTAGCAGATGAGGTTAGTTTTCGTTCCAGCTTTTGTAGCATAGTAACTATAATAACAATAGTATATATTGAAGGGTTTGTAGGTTTGCAGGAGTAATAGTTGTTTAATAGTTTGTTTGATGAGGGTTGAAGGTGAGGTTCATAGTTTTGCAACTGAAAACAAGTACAATCAAGTAGGGGTCTTTAAGGGTGTTTTCGGATGGTTTTTAATCAGAGAAGACATGCAGTAGCTTAACTTCAATGGTTGTTTGGATATTTGTTTGAAAGGCTGTACAATGGAGGTTTGTGGAAGTGGTTCTCGGTTTAATTGAAGATGGGTGTGAGTTATGGATGGCAATGGTAGTCGATGGTGAATCAAAGTGGTGGCGAGTTGTTTATGTGTTTTCTGTTTTACACTCTCAATTATAAGGTTGTATATCTATAAAGTGTTATGGTATGATTACTACAGTGTTTAGATTCGATTGCACTTGTATTGTAGTTAAGATTGAGTCGACAAGTAGTTAATCAGAGAAGAAAATAGATTAAAGGTAGACAACGACATGAAACAGATTTGTACTCATTTGATTTGTAGCTGAATGGTGTCGACAGAATTCTTGTGCAGCAATATAGAAAACAAAATTACTTTATTAAGTTTCCACTTGTTTGTACGATCTGATAAAGATGGCTAACGGATTGAAGACACAAACAAATAACTGAAATAGATGAATTGTGATGTTACACATAAAGTTGATTCTATAATCGTACGTTCCCTTTTAATTAATATTAATAATTAATAATAATAATAATAATAATAATAATAATAATAATAATAATAATAATAATAATAATAATAATAATAAGAAAGATGATAAAAATATTGATAATAATAATAATAGGAGTTTAATAATGTAACAACTATTTCACACATATATATATATATATATATATATATATATATATATATATATATATATATATATATATATATATATATATATATATATATATATATATATATATATATATATATTTATGATAATAATATTAACAATACAAATCTTAAAATCAATATTAACAATAATAAAAATGATAAAAATACTAATAACAATCATAATAATAACTACAATTACAACTTTACTAATAATAATGATATTAATAATGATATCAATAATATTAGTATAATGAGGTAACAATTTTAAGTGGATCAACTATTTTAGCATAATAATATTCATAATGTTGGCATTAGTATTATTATTTATTTTATTAATAAGGAATGCAATAAAAATAACAATATTCATATATTAACTGTATTTTAACTTGTAATAAAATTTAATATATCAATATTACATATTATTAGTTATATATCATTTAATAATTACATCTTTATATAATATCATTTATTATTTATACGTTTTATATAGAATTCAAATATTCATGTATCATAATAATTATTTATAGAATCCTTATACATTTATATATAGTTTTATTTTAAAAAAAATAATATCTTGTATATTATTTTTATATACTTACTCCTATCAATTCAATTATCTTTTGTTATTTTCAATACATACATTTATATATATATACATATATTTATTTACAAACAATTGTTCATGAATCGTCGGGCATGGTCAAAGGGTAATTGATTACATGAATATAGATTTTTAAAACTTTCGAGACTCAACATTAAAGATTTTTATTTTTTTTTTGCTTATCGCGTCGGAACCATATAAAGATTAAGTTTAAATTTGGTCGGAAATTTCCGGGTCATCACAGTACCTACCCGTTAAAGAAATTTTGTCCCGAAATTTGAGTGAGGTCGTCAAGGGTAACAATAAAAATGTTTTCATGACGAATATGAGCTGATAAATAGAGTTTTATCATCACTGAGTAATATGGATAAAACAATTTGATTATTCGAAGAGCACAAATGAAGTTATCACCAAAGAGTGAAATGAGAAAGACAAGTTTCATCATAACTTTTGACTAGTCATGGTTGAATTTAGAAAATAAGGTGCGTCTTAACCTTTGACATTGCCTTGGTTGAATTCCAGAATTTAAGGGATTTAAAGAAAATCTTGAAGATCTTTAAGATCTGATTCTTCGGGATTTATGGAAATTAAGATCTCTTTAATTAAATACGGTGATCTGCCCCGATTACTATGTCTGATATTTCCTTTATAAATTTACCTTTTCTGTTCCATTTAATTTCACCACTTCTATACTCAATTTCCAAATTCAAAAGATTTATGAAAATGCTTAACCCAGTTCAAATCCTTGTCCTCACCCTTTCTATCGTAAGAATCATTCTCCTTTTTCCAACTTCCACCTGACGAATCTGTTTACTTCTACTTTTATCTTAGGGGGATACTATTCTTAATTCTACCGTGTCTTTATATTACTATTCATATTAATATCCCCGGTTTGAAACCTCCGTGTTGGTATTGGGTTTTATATTTTCTCTTATATTTTTGGAATACCTGTTTCCGTCTTCTATAATCATTGACATTCACAGTTAATGCTCTCTTTTATTTGCTGCGATTTATACCCCCTTTCTATCTCGGAGCTTCATGCTTTTGTTTTCTTTTTGCAAATAACGGTCCAAAATTCATAGGTGTGGAGTTTCGAATGAGCTTAATGTTCTAAACAAGAAAGAACGTATTAGCACGATTTGATTTGTCAAATTACCAGAATCACTTAGAATAGAGCTATCAAGAATATATTTTCTTGATATGTTCAGAAGTTAATCAGAATGAAAGAGTTATGTAGCATGACACATGATGACGTTATAATCTGTGAATCATCATGTTCCATTTTAGAAACTCAGCATGACTTACTGTAATATAATCACATTGATCAAGTGTCATTATATTATACTAACTCATGCATCAGTTTCCAACATTACTTCAATAACATTCATATTTTAAGCTCGAAAGTTTACAGAATATAGAAACTAACAGTTTCTATATGATGTAACACTGATAGCACTAAGAGATTAATGATTTTAGATAAGAATAGTTATGAAAATATCTTTAGAAATATGGAGGATATTTATAATGAAGGATACGATGATATCTTGGAATATCTAAGATCGGAGGATGATAGAAACTATTGTCTGCAAGGGTTTAGAGTAAGGAGCAAGATATTCACTAAAGACTTTAGCAGACATTGAATCATTTGGATTCTTTGAAGTCAAACTTATTCTTTGTAGTTTGTCCACGGCTTTCTTCATAGTTTCGCATAATCTGCTTTTCGGTACTAAATTTTCTCTTGAATGTTTCCAATATAATGATACATAGGAAGCACGAAGAGGTATATAATTTCGGACGAGAATATTTATGAAAATATCCTCAGAAATATCGAAGATATTGATGATGATATTTTGGAATTTCTAAGTTCGATGGTTGATGGAGAAAGATTTTCCGCAGGATTTTAACATGACTTCGGGGCAAAATATTCTCTAAAGATTTCAACGGATCCAGAATTATCTGGATTCTTTGAATATATAGTATGGTCCTTGTATTTGTCCTTGGTCTCCTTCATGGTGAACTCTATCCATTTTCCAGTTCTAACGTTTCTGAGCTTTTCCAACATATTATTCTTTATCATCAAACTTTCGACGATTAAGGTCATTTACGGTTATATACAGTTTCTGTTGCTTTATTCATCTTTTCAAAGTTCAATGTATTAATTCGTAGGCTGGGTGCTTTTCAAAATTTTGGAATGGAAGATCATTATTCTAAAAGATAAATGTTATACATATAACTGTTGATGTAGATATGCTGTGAGTTTTCAAAGTACTGATTGCCGATTCCTTTACATTTACTGCTACCATATCTGAATCATTAGTTATCGATCCGAGGTGATTTCAAGAGAATTGTGTTTTTAGATGATTAAACAATGATGGTAATATGGTGGAATATAAAAGGTTCCCCGGTAACAATAAAAGAACATACATATAAGTCAAGGTGATAATAAGGTTGTTTCGAACGAAAAGTCAAAGTTGATTTGCTGAAGCTGTGACAAAATTTGCTACCTTGAAAAGGGATCGCAAAGTTATTTTTGCTAATAACTGCTAAAGGATATGACGCGGCTACGTGTTAAACTTTTACTCAGTTGCCGAGAGTTTCTCAGGTGCATAACTATATGCACAAATCTTTCCTTCCGTAGATGAATTGCGGTTGATTCATCCTATCGATTGAGGTATTTTCAAGAATTATGAAAGTTTGAATGCATATTGGAATCGTCAAGGTACAATTAAGGTTTAAGATGAAATCAAGTGGCAACTTGAAGAATTGTTTAGTTTCATAAGTTATAATCAATATTTTTAATTCATTTTAATTGTCCAATGTTGATAGTCCTCAGTTGATAGTCCACAGTTAGCAATTCAATAATTCATATGTAATTATATATATAATATTCGAATTAATAAGTATCGTGACCCATATACGTCTCAGACTCGATCATTACTGTATATAGAGTGTCTATGATGATTCCAAATAATATATATAAATGCGTCGATATGATATGTCAAAACCTTGTATACGTGTCCCGATATTTAAAGCGCGTAAAATAAATAACAGAAATTAAATGACGATAAATTAAATGTGAAAGTAAATAACACAAATTAAATGACGATAAATAAAATTACGAGAATATAAATTGCGATAAATAAATTGTGATAACTAAAATGTAATACGGAATTAACAGTTAGCTAGGATTTTGTTAGCGTGGATTCTTAACAAAATTTCATATTGTTAATTAGTCTGTTTCTAATCAATTTTTTTTTATTGTGTCCATTATTTCTTTATTATGCCACTTGTTGGATTCTGATAGATCAAAATTCAAATATGAAATTGAATTTGAATGAAAATAGTTATTCTTTGGTGAACGGATACGTAAATCGGTGGTTGTAAATAGGATAGTAAATGATTGTTGAATCAAATCTGAAGAATGTACAGTGTAACTTATTAATGTGAAATCTAAATACTCCTCGGGTATTACCTACCCGTTAAAATATTTTCACTATTAACAGTTTGTACAAAAGAATTTTTAATTACAATCTTTATGAAAACATATATACGTATATATTCTCTTCAGATGTAATCATGGATTTAATGAATTAATATGATATTAAACTCATATGATTTTCAATTAGAACAAGGATATATAATCTCTAAAACATTAGAGATTACATAATCGCCATGAAGAACGAAGATAATTGATGTAGAACGTCATGTAGAACGATGATTATGCTCGGGGTACCGATTGTGATGTTGAGGCGTGTCTTGTTGTGGTTTGTGTTGTTGCTGGTGGTACAGTTGATGTCGTTGATGTTACCGAAGCTGGTACATTTTGCACCATATTTCCCAAGGGTACAACTCGGGCGCGAAACTCATTGACCTTATTACTCCGGGATGATTTTCGGTATGAACAAGCGAATGAATAAGGTTTTGAATCTATCTTGTGATATAGTCGTGGCGAGATACTCTGGAAATGAGAGAGAAAATAGTGTCTCGAACAGGTTCGCCAGTAAATGCTTCAGGTTCATTGTCGAGAGGTGAATTCAGTTGGTGGACGGGATCGCCTTCTTCGCGTCTCCATTGATTAAGTTGACTACGAACCCATCAGATAAATTGGGGATGGCTGATTGATTGATTCATTCTGGTGACACCGCTTTCGGAGCTTAGGTGAGTATCCATGTCGGAATAGCTGTCGGAATAACTATCGGAATTGCTATCGAAATCTGTGGGACTCGAACTGGTTATGGGATTCATCTCGTACGATCAGATGAATGATTTTCGATAAGAAATAGATTATAGGATGTAGATTAGTACCCTGCAATACATAATTTATATATGCAAGTATAACACTGAAATCCCATAAGTTACAGACGAATCTACGGAATATGTTAGGTAAAGTTTACAGTAATAGATATGCTAAGATATGAATTAGCAGATACGCTAAGATATGAATTTTGTCTATACACTATTCATGCAATCCAGACAGTAAGATATGTCTAGATTAAGAATGATAAGTAGGAAATTTTCGACACGAATGATAAGAAAAACTTTTGACATGCAGACACGGTCGGAGTCCAGACTTACTAATGCATCCTAACGACTTATCAGTTAGACACACTAATGCAGACCTGGTTTGCTAAGATCACCGCTCTGATACCAACTGTAGAGACCCGTCCTAATCCATCCGGACAAAGTCCATATCGATTATAAACGATTCACAACAGTTAATTACATCGCGAGGTACTGGACCTCTATATGATACATTTTACAAACATTGCATTCTTTTTTGAAAAGACAATCTTTCATTACATCGAAAGTTGACAACATGCATACCACTTCGTAGTATATATTACTATAATGGACTTAATAATAATCTTGATGAACTCAATGACTCGAATGCAACGACTTTTGAAATATGTCATGAATGACTACAAGTAATATCTCTAAGATGAGCAAATGCACAGCGGAAGATTTCTCTCGTACCTGAGAATAAACATACTTTAAAGTGTCAACCAAAAGGTTGGTGAGTTCATTAGTTTAACATAAATAATCATTTCATAATTTTAATAGACCACAAGATTTCATATATCCATTTCTCATAAACATACGTCCCATGCATAGAGACAAAAATATCATTCATATGGATTGAACACCTAGTAACCGACATTCACAAAATAAATATAAGAATATCCCAATCATTCCAGGATTCTCCTTCGGACATGATGTAAATTTCGAAGTACTAAAGCATCCGGTACTTTGGATGGGGCTTGTTGGGCCCGATAGATCTATCTTTAGAGTTCGCGTCAATTAGGGTGTCAGTTCCCTAATTCTTAGATTACCAGACTTACTAAAAAGGGGCATATTCGATTTCGATAATTCAACCATGTAATGTAGTTTCGATTACTTGTGTCTATTTCGTAAAAACATTTATAAAAGTTGCGCATGTATTCTCAGCCCAAAAATATAAAGGGTAAAAAAGGTAAATAAAACTCACCTACAGTATTTCGTAGTAAAAATACATATAACATCATTGAACAAGTGTACGGTTGGCCTCGGATTCATGAACCTATATCATTTGTGTATTTATTAATATTCATGGTTATAATTGAACACACACACACACACACACATACATATATATATATATATATATATATATATATATATATATATATATATATATATATATATATATATATATATATATATATATATATATATATAGCTGTATTAATTATATCATTATTATGTTAATAATATATATATGTTTTATATGTTCATTTTGTATATAAAAATATTAAATTTTTGTTATGTTATATGTGTTAAATATATATATTTATGTTTGTATTTCATTTGTTTATCAAAACAGTAGTTCTATTATACTAAGTTAATATTAGTAAAAATAATGATAATAACATTAATAATATAATATCTAATATTAACAATACTAGTGTCGAATATAATTATATTTAGTAGTAATAATCATACTGATAATAATAAGTGTTAATTAATTATATTAATAACTATAATACTTCCAATAATGATAATGATCAAATTTTATGATAATACAATTGATAATAATTATAACCATAATAATAATAGTAATAATAATAATGATAGAAATAAATAAGAAAGATAAAAGAGTATATACCCTTCTCTAAAAAGAATTGCACCATACAGGACTCGAACACACGACCTCCTGTATAACACCACACGCCTCAACCAACAGAGGTACTAGCTCTTTTCTGCATTCTAACGCCACCGAATATATATTAAAACCCTTTAATTCGATTTTTGTTACTAGTCCAATTACTAGTAGCCCAAAATTTAAAACTGGCCTAAGAACTAACTTAACCAAACCCAACTGGTGGTCCATGGATTTTATTAACATGCAAATAGCCCAACAGGCTCAAGACTTCACAATAGCCCAGTTTTGTTTTAAAAAATATAATTCGGCTAAGCATGGTTTCGAACTCAGGACTTCTCATTTAACAAATGCATTACTAAACCATTCGACTGCCTTTTGAAATGTCCCGTTCTTATTGATTAAAAACGTTCCATATTAATTGATTTCGTTGCGAGGTTTTGACCTCTATATGAGCCGTTTTTCAAAGACTGCATTCATTTTAAAACAAACCATAACCTTTATTTCATCAATAAAGGTTTAAAAAGCTTTACGTAGATTATCAAATAATGATAATCTAAAATATCCTGTTTACACACGACCATTACATAATGGTTTACAATACAAATATGTTACAACAAAATAAGTTTCTTGAATGCAGTTTTTACACAATATCATACAAGCATGGATTCCAAATCTCGTCCTTATTTAAGTATGTGACAGCGGAAGCTCTTAATAATCATCTGAGAATAAACATGCTTAAAACGTCAACAAAAATGTTGGTGAGTTATAGGTTTTAACCTATATATATCAAATCATAATAATAGACCACAAGATTTCATATTTCAATACACATCCCATACATAGAGATAAAAATCATTCATATGGTGAACACCTGGTAACCGACATTAACAAGATGCATATATAAGAATATCCCCATCATTCCGGGACACCCTTCGGATATGATATAAATTTCGAAGTACTAAAGCATCCGGTACTTTGGATGGGGTTTGTTAGGCCCAATAGATCTATCTTTAGGATTCGCGTCAATTAGGGTGTCTGTTCCCTAATTCTTAGATTACCAGACTTAATAAAAAGGGGCATATTCGTTTCGATAATTCAACCATAGAATGTAGTTTCACGTACTTGTGTCTATTTTGTAAATCATTTATAAAACCTGCATGTATTCTCATCCCAAAAATATTAGATTTTAAAAGTGGGACTATAACTCACTTTCACAGATTTTTACTTCGTCGGGAAGTAAGACTTGGCCACTGGTTGATTCACGAACCTATAACAATATATACATATATATCAAAGTATGTTCAAAATATATTTACAACACTTTTAATATATTTTGATGTTTTAAGTTTATTAAGTCAGCTGTCCTCGTTAGTAACCTACAACTAGTTGTCCACATTTAGATGTACAGAAATAAATCGATAAATATTATCTTGAATCAATCCACGACCCAGTGTATACGTATCTCAGTATTGATCACAACTCAAACTATATATATTTTGGAATCAACCTCAACCCTGTATAGCTAACTCCAACATTCACATATAGAGTGTCTATGGTTGTTCCGAAATATATATAGATGTGTCGACATGATAGGTCGAAACATTGTATACGTGTCTATGGTATCTCAAGATTACATAATATACAATACAAGTTGATTAAATTATGGCTGGAATAGATTTGTTACCAATTTTCACGTAGCTAAAATGAGAAAAATTATCCAATCTTGTTTTACCCATAACTTCTTCATTTTAAATCCGTTTTGAGTGAATCAAATTCCTATGGTTTCATATTGAACTCTATTTTATGAATCTAAACAGAAAAATTATAGGTTTATAGTCGGAAAAATAAGTTACAAGTCGTTTTTGTAAAGGTAGTCATTTCAGTCGAAAGAACGACGTCTAGATGACCATTTTAGAAAATATACTTCCACTTTGAGTTTAACCATAATTTTTGGATATAGTTTCATGTTCATAATAAAAATCATTTTCTCAGAATAAAAACTTTTAAATCAAAGTTTATCATAGTTTTTAATTAACTAACCCAAAACAGCCCGCGATGTTACTACGACGGCGTAAATCCGGTTTTACGGTGTTTTTCGTGTTTCCAGGTTTTAAATCATTAAGTTAGAATATCATATAGATATAGAACATGTGTTTAGTTGATTTTAAAAGTCAAGTTAGAAGGATTAACTTTTATTTGCGAACAAGTTTAGAATTAACTAAACTATGTTCTAGTGATTACACGTTTAAACCTTCGAATAAGATAGCTTTATATGTATGAATCGAATGATGTTATGAACATCATTACTACCTCAAGTTCCTTGGATAAACCTACTGGAATTGAGAAAAATAGATCTAGCTTCAAAGGATCCTTGGATGGCTTGAAAGTTCTTGAAGCAGAATCATGACACGAAAACAATTTCAAGTAAGATTTCCACTCGAAATAAGATTGTTATAGTTATAGAAATTGAATTAAAGTTTGAATATGATTATTACCTTGTATTAGAAATATAACCTACTATAAGTAACAAAGGTTTCTTGATCTTGGATGATTACTTGTAATGGATTTAGAAAACTTGGAAGTAAACTTGCAATCTTGGAAGCATTCTTGATTTTATGAAACTAGAACTTTTGGAATTTATGAAGAACACTTAGAACTTGAAGATAGAACTTGAGAGAGATCAATTAGATGAAGAAAATTGAAGAATTAAAGTGTTTGTAGGTGTTTTTGGTCGTTGGTGTATGGATTAGATATAAAGGATATGTAATTTTGTTTTCATGTAAATAAGTCATGAATGATTACTCATATTTTTGTAATTTTATGACATATTTCATGCTAGTTGCCAAATGATGGCTCCCACATGTGTTAGGTGACTCACATGGGCAGCTAATAGCTGATCATTGGAGTGTATATATCAATAGTACATACATCTAAAAGCTGTGTATTGTACAAGTACGAATACGGGTGCATACGAGTAGAATTATTGATGAAACTGAACGAGGATGTAATTGTAAGCATTTTTGTTAAGTATAAGTATTTTGATAAGTGTCTTGAAGTCTTTCAAAAGTTTATGAATACATATTAAAACACTACATGTATATACATTTTAACTGAGTCGTTAAGTCATCGTTAGTCGTTACATGTAAATGTTGTTTTGAAACCTTTAGGTTAACGATCTTGTTGAATGTTGTTAACCCATTGTTTATTATAACAAATGAGATGTTAAATTTTTATTTTATCATGATATTATGATATATAATATATCTTAGTATGATATATATACAGTTAAATGTCGTTACTACGATAATCGTTACATATATGTCTCGTTTCGAAATCATTAAGTTAGTAGTCTTATTTTTACATATGTATTTCATTGTTAATACACTTAATAATATATTTACTTATCATTTAACATAATTAACCAAGTGTATCAATATCTTAATATGATTCATATGTACCTAGTAAGACGTTGTTATAACGATAATTGTTATATATATCGTTTTCGAGTTTCTTAAATTAATAGTCTCATTTTTATGTATATAACTCATTGTTAAAATACCTAATGAGATACATACTTATAATAAAATCATGTTAACTATATATATAACCATATATATGTCGTCGTATAGTTTTTACAAGTTTTAACGTTCGTGAATCACCGGTCAACTTGGGTGGTCAATTGTCTATATGAAACCTATTTCAATTAATCAAGTCTTAACAAGTTTGATTGCTTAACATTTTGGAAACACTTAATCATGTAAATAACAATTTCATTTAATATATATATAAACATGGAAAAGTTCGGGTCACTACAGTACCTACCCGTTAAATAAATTTCGTCCCGAAATTTTAAGCAGTTGGAGGTGTTGACGTATCTTCTGGAAATAAATGCGGGTATTTCTTCTTCATCTGATCTTCACGCTCCCAGGTGAACTCGGGTCCTCTACGAGCATTCCATCCAACCTTAACAATCAGTATCTTGTTTTGTTTAAGTCTCTTAACCTCATGATCCATTATTTCGACGGGTTCTTCAATGAATTGAAGTTTTTCATTGATTTGGATTTCATCCAACGGAATAGTGAGATCTTCTTTAGCAAAACATTTCTTCAAATTTTAGACGTGGAAAGTGTTATGTACAGTCGCGAGTTGTTGAGGTAGCTCCAGTTGGTAAGCTACTGGTCCGACACGATCTATAATCTTGAATGGTCCAATGTACCTTGGATTTAGTTTCCCCCGTTTACCAAATCGAACAACGCCTTTCCAAGGTGAAACCTTAAGCATGACCATTTCTCCAATTTCAAACTCTATATCTTTTCTTTTACTGTCCGCGTAGCTCTTTTGTCGACTCTGGGCGGTTTTCAATCTTTGTTAAATTTGGATGATTTTCTCGGTAGTTTCTTGTATTATCTCCGGACCCGTAATCTGTCTATCCCCCACTTCACTCCAACAAATCGGAGACCTGCACTTTCTACCATAAAGTGCTTCAAACTGCGCCATCTCAATGCTTGAATGGTAGCTGTTGTTGTAGGAAAATTCTGCTAATGGTAGGTGTCGATCCCAACTGTTTCCGAAATCAATAACACATGCTCGTAGCATGTCTTTAAGCGTTTGTATCGTCCTTTCTCTCTGCCCATCAGTTTGTGGATGATAGGCAGTACTCATGTCTAGACGAGTTCCTAATGCTTGCTGTAATGTCTGCCAGAATCTTGAAATAAATCTGCCATCCCTATCAGAGATAATAGAGATTGGTATTCCATGTCTGGAGACGACTTCCTTCAAATACAGTCATGCTAACTTCTCCATCTTATCATCTTCTCTTATTGG
Organism: Rutidosis leptorrhynchoides; assembly: GCF_046630445.1. NCBI lineage: Eukaryota > Viridiplantae > Streptophyta > Magnoliopsida > Asterales > Asteraceae > Rutidosis > Rutidosis leptorrhynchoides. The sequence goes on along the minus strand of NC_092337.1, from coordinate 227,283,205 downwards.
TAGGAAGTGTGCTGATTTGGTGAGACGATCAACTATTACCCAAATAGTATCAAAACCACTTGCAGTCCTTGACAATTTAGTGATGAAATCCATGGTAATGTTTTCCCATTTCCATTCCGGAATTTCGGGTTGTTGAAGTAGACCTGATGGTTTCTGATGCTCAGCTTTGACCTTAGAATACGTCAAACATTCTCCTACATATTTAGCAACATCGGCTTTCATACCCGGCCACCAAAAATGTTTCTTGAGATCCTTGTACATCTTTCCCGTTCCAGGATGTATTGAGTATCTGGTTTTATGAGCTTCTCTAAGTACCATTTCTCTCATATCTCCAAATTTTGGTACCCAAATCCTTTCAGCCCTATACCGGGTTCCGTCTTCCCGAATATTAAGATACTTCTCCGATCCTTTGGGTATTTCATCCTTTAAATTTCCCTCTTTTAAAACTCCTTGTTGCGCCTCCTTTATTTGAGTAGTAAGGTTATTATGAATCATTATATTCATAGATTTTACTCGAATGGGTTCTCTGTCCTTCCTGCTCAAGGCATCGGCTACCACATTTGCCTTCCCCGGGTGGTAATGAATCTCAAAGTCGTAATCATTCAATAATTCAATCCACCTACGCTGCCTCATATTCAGTTGTTTCTGATTAAATATGTGTTGAAGACTTTTGTGGTCGGTATATATAATACTTTTGACCCCATATAAGTAGTGCCTCCAAGTCTTTAATGCAAAAACAACCGCGCCTAATTCCAAATCATGCGTCGTATAATTTTGTTCGTGAATCTTCAATTGTCTAGACGCATAAGCAATCACCTTCGTTCATTGCATTAATACACAACCGAGACCTTGCTTTGATGCGTCACAATAAATCACAAAATCATCATTCCCTTCAGGCAATGACAATATAGGTGTCGTAGTTAGCTTTTTCTTCAATAACCGAAACGCTTTCTCTTGTTCATCATTCCATTCAAATTTCTTCCCTTTATGCGTTAATGCAGTCAAGGGTTTTGCTATTCTGGAAAAGTCTTGGATGAACCTTCTGTAGTAACCAGCTAGTCCTAAAAACTGGCGTATGTGTTTCGGAGTTTTTGGGGTTTCCCACTTTTCAACAGTTTCTATCTTTGCCGGATCCACCTTAATACCTTCTTTGTTCACTATGTGACCGAGGAATTGAACTTCTTCCAACCAAAATGCACACTTTGAAAACTTAGCGTACAATTCTTCCTTCCTCAATACTTCTAACACCTTTCTCAAATGTTCACCGTGTTCTTGGTCATTCTTTGAGTAAATAAGTATGTCATCAATGAAAACAATGACAAACTTGTCAAGGTATGGTCCACACACTCGGTTCATAAGGTCCATGAACACAGCTGGTGCATTAGTTAAACCAAATGGCATGACCATAAACTCGTAATGACCGTAACGTGTTCTGAAAGCAGTCTTTGGAATATCGTCTTCTTTCACCCGCATTTGATGATACCCGGAACGTAAGTCATGATGGACTTCAACATATAAACAAGTTTCATAAACATGCATGTTATTAGATTTAAAGCGGAAGCATTTATTTGCAAGAAAAACTTATATATGTGTTTAACCTTTTAAACATGAATTCCATTTCATAGATCTAGTCTTGTAAATATACTAAAATGTAAATAGAGCTAGTAAAGGTGTTTATACCTTCTCCAAAGTGGAGGTTGAAGAAGCAAGATGAAGATGATGAAGTGAAGCTAGTTTCTAACTTGAAACCTCAAGAGATAATACCCACAAACCTTAGTATCAACACCCTTCTTCTTGGTTAGGATTTTGTACACTTATTAACTAGCAAAAATCAACTAATGAACCCTTGTTCAAGCCCAAATAATTCGGCCAAGTTGAGAGGAGTAGGAAGAAAGTTTTGCTAATTCAAAAAAAAGCAAGATTAAAGTGTGTTTTTTGGAAGATGCAAGAAGTAATGAGATTAGGTAGAGTAATTACAAGTTTAAAGGCAAAACATGGGTGTTTTTGGGACTCCCAAAACCGTCCCACCTTTCCCCCTTTTTTTTTTTTTTTTTTTTTTTTGCTAAACCTTATAATACTTGTAATTACTTGCATGCACCTTTCTTTTATAATTTTATAAACCTTTTATAAAATTATACTTCATAAACCACTTATAAAATATAACACACATTTAAGTTTAATCAAACAATTAAACTTGTGTATATATAATTATCCAAATAATTATTTCTTGCAATTTATCTTTAGAAAACTAATTTCTAAAGTTTAAGTGTCAAGTATTTATTTTAAAGATCCACTTAATTAAAATAAATACATAAAAGTGTTGACGGTTTGTTATTGGGTATGACCCGACTTGGATCAAAACAAATTGGCCACATTAATTAATTATGTCTCTCGGGCATATGAAATACCTTCAATCTCCCACTTGCACGAGAAACATAAGGAATTAATGCAAGTGACGGATACCACCTAACGACCGTCCATCACCCCCAATGTGTTATGACTTAGTGCCATTCAATAACATCATCCCTTTCGAGTTCCCATCTCGAATATGATTTAGGTGAATCTCTCAATATATCCTTTTGTCCTAGATGTCATGTCAAATCCAAGAGACATAGAATGATCACTCTCTTATAGATCTAACTTTATCAGGCCTTAGACATCTGACTCTCAACGAATAAGAGGGACAAATTCCATCTTGACTACATACGTCCTAGACACTACACTTCGTACCATACCTGAAGCCTCCCTTATGTACTACCATGTTTCAGAATAGCGAAGGAAAGAATCAAGGCACAATATTCGGTGAATGTCTGAACCCAATATGTGTCTCAGGTCTGAGGATATAATGATATTCTCCTTTACTCAAGATTACATGTGATCAACCACAAAGGCTCCATATAGTAAATCTTGAGAGCGGGTCTTCCAATATTTGTGTCCCATAAATATCTATGAACCTTGGTTGCAACCTTGCCCCACATTCACCATTTGAATGTTAACCAATCCAAGTTCATAATAGTCTAGACCTCACACTTCTTCCCACAAATGTGATCAACTACGGAATTTAGAATAATAGTTTATTCATGGATAAAATATGCAAAATTGGAACATGACTCATAATTAAATTAATACCATAATTATATTAATGAGTTTGAATTAATTCGTTCCGATACAATACATAAAATAGATCAATTCCAATCACTAGAATATCGAAGCCCTAATGCACAAACATGTCCCTCATGTTTTGGCCCATGTAAAAGCTTTGTGAGTGGATCCGCAACATTTTGATCTGTGTGAACCTTGTGAATACATATCTTTCCCTTTTCAACCTCATCCCTGATGTAGTTGAATCTCCGCTCAATGTGACGAGTCTTTTGATGAGCACGAGGTTCCTTGATTTGAGCAATCGCACCCTCGTTGTCACAAAAGATCTCAAGAGGGTCCTGAATGGAAGGGACCACTCCTAAGTCGTCGATGAATTTCTTCATCCATGCAGCTTCCTGAGCTGCCAATGAGGCGGCAATGTACTCCGAATCTGTAGTGGATAACGCAACAACTTCCCGTTTTGAGCTCTTCCAAGAGACCGCACCACCATTCAACATGAAGACATAACCAGATTGTGATCGAGAGTCATCTCGATCAGTTTGGAAACTCGCGTCCACATAACCTTTTATAGCGAGTTCCTCCTCACCAGACCCATATATTAGAAACATATCCTTAGTCCTTCTAAGGTATTTCAATATACATTTAACCGCAGTCCAATGACTATTTCCTGGGTTATTCTGGTATCTACTTGTCAAGCTTAGAGCGCATGACACATCCGGTCTAGTACATATCATTGCATACATGATAGACCCAATAGCAGATGCGTATGGGACTTTCTTCATTCTCTCTTGTTCATCTTTCATGGTAGGACACTGAGATGAACTGAGAATGGTTCCCTTTTGAATAGGTACCAAACCCTTCTTAGAGTTTTCCATCTTGAACCTTTTCAAGATTTTATCAATGTATGCACTTTGACTTAAACCTATCAATCTCTTGGATCTATTCCTATAGATCCCAATCCCCAATATGTATTGTGCTTCTCCAAGATCCTTAATGGAGAAGCAATTCTTTAGCCAAGTTTTGACTTCTTGCATTGTGGTGATATCATTCCCAAACAATAATATGTCATCCACATATAGCACAAGGAACATTATAGAGATCCCACTAGCCTTCTTGTATACACAAGCTTCATCACCATTTAATGAAGCCAAATTTCTTTGCGTCTTCATTAAAACCATGATTCCACATTCTAGATGCTTGTTTCAATCCGTAGATTGATTTCTTTAACTTGCATACCTTTTTAGGATTTTTCGGATCAACAAAACCTTCGGGCTGTACCATATAGACATCTTCCTCAAGATATCCATTTAGGAAAGCGGTTTTGACATCCATTTGCCATATTTCATAGTCATAGTGAGCAGCAATGGCAAATAATATCCTAATAGACTTTAGCATTGCCACAGGCGAGAAAGTTTCATCATAATCAACCCCTTGAGTTTGAGTGAAACCTTTTGCTACAAGTCTAGCTTTGTATATTTCCAAGTTTCCATGTATGTCGGTTTTCTTCTTGAAAAGCCATTTGCAATCAACTAGCTTGGAGCTAGGAGGTTGCACAACAAGTTCCCAAAATTGGTTTTCATACATGGATTGCATCTCGGCGTTCATGGCTTCCTGCCATTTATCTTTATCAATTCTTGATAAAGCATCTTTGTAGTTTGTCGGTTCATCCAAATCAACCGTATAGCAACCTTCCATGAGAAACCCATATCTCTCAGGAGGATTACTAATCCTACTAGATCTTCGAACGCCTTGTGTACCTTGATCATCCACTTGATCATTTTCAACATCCTCATGTTGAGTACTAGTGCCAACCAATTGTGTATCATCGGCTTGATCTTGTACCTCTACAAGATCTATCTTCCTTTCACCATCACCTTCCATAAGGAACTTGGTTTCAGGGAATTCCGCTTTCCGAGCAACAAATACCGTTTGCTCGGATGGATCATAGAAGTAATATCCCATGTCATCTTTGGGATATCCTATGAAGATACACTTTGTGGATCGAGCATGTAGCTTATTTGCTACATAACGCTTAGGATAAGCTTCACATCCCCATACTTTCAAGTATGAAAGAGAAGGAGGTTTTCAAAACCACATCTCATGAGGAGTTCGTTCCACTTTCTTGGTTGGGGCCATATTTAAAATACGAGCCGCGGAGCTTAGACAATAACCCCAAAATGATAGAGGTAACGAGCTTCTTGCCATCATAGATCGAACCATATCCATTAGGGTTCGGTTCCTCCTTTCGGAAACTCCATTAAGTTGGGGTGTTCCGGGTGGAGTACAACTCCTAAGATGATCTTGGAAGGCATCGCTTAGGTATTCACCTCCTCTATCGGTACGAAGTACCTTTATTGTTTTATTGAGTTGATTTTGTACTTCGTTTTGATATTCTTTGAATGCTTCGAACGTTTCGTCCTTGTGTCTTAATAAGTAGACATATCCGAAACGACTAAAGTCATCAATGAAAGTAACAAAGTATCTTTCACCATTCCTAGTCATGGGTTTAAAGGGACCACATACATCCGAATGTATTAATCCCAATAAAACTTTAGCCCTTTCATAAGTCCCTTTGAAAGGTGCTTTAGTCATCTTGCCTTGTAAACAAGATTCACATACATCAAACGAATCCATTTCATTTGATTTCAAAAGTCCATTCTTTTGAAGTGTATGCATTCGGTTCTTGTTTATGTGACCAAGGAGACAATGCCATAAATAGGAATCACTCAAATCCCTTTTGAGTTTCTTGGTGCTAGTATGGTATATAGAGCTCGATGATGCGTCATCATGAACCAATTCATAAATTCCATTTGAAGGCGAAGCCTTGAAATAGAATACATTATCTTTAGAAACATGAATATCATCATCAATAAAATTAACAACGTAACCACATTGTTTTAAGCGGGAAATAGAAATAATGTTTCGACATAAATCCGGTGCATACAAAACATTTTCTAAAATAAGTTCCAATCCACTTGGAAGCTTCAAAACAAAATCTCCTTGAGCTTTAACATGCACCTTTGCACCATTGCCCATATAGAGACTTGATGTTCCCGCCTTATGATCACTTCTTTTGAACCCCTGCAAAGAATTGCAAATATGAGTTCCACATCCAGTGTCTAATACCCATGTATTAGAAGAAGTAATATTAAGCTCAATATATACCATATATATATATTACCTGAGGTTTGCCCCGCATCCCTCTTGTCCTTCAACTCCTTAAGATAGACCGGGCAATTTCACTTCCAGTGACCCATTTCACCACAACCGAAACACGGGTCTTCTTTGGGGTTTGCCTTCTCGGCTACCTTTTGCTTCTTAGCCTTGTTGATGGTTGGGGTAACCATCTTCCCCTTCCCTTTGCCTTGATGGGCGGGTCCTTTTCTCTTAGCCACGTTTGGCTTAGAGGTGTTACCTTTGGATCCACCTTGATCGATTGCTAACACGGGTAAAGCCCTTTTACCCATGCTAGTTTCCGCGGTTCTAAGCATACCGTGAAGCTTACCTATGCTCTTATCCATCCCATTCATATTGTAATTGATTACAAATTGATCAAACCTTTTTGATAGGGAGTTAAGGATAAGATCGGTGGCTAACTCATTAGAAATGTTTAGGTTGAGACGGTTAGCATGATCGATGAGGCTTTTCATCTTAAGTACATAAGATGAAACCGATTGGGTATCGTCCATACGACAAGCATGTAGCGCCCGAACCGTTTCGAAGTGCTCGACACGCGCTTGTTGGAGGAACATCTCTTTCAATTGCGTTATCATGTCGTATGCACTATGATGCTCGAAATCCTTTTGGAGTTCGGGTATCATAGTCCCAAGCATTAAGCATGAGACTTGAAGGGAGTCGTGGCAATACTTATCGTAAGAGGCCATTGCCTCCACATCATTCTCATCCGGTTGATCGGGAATGGGGTCCTGAAGTACATACGCTTTATCCTCTTGTTTGAGGACAATTCGAAGATTGCGGAACCAATCCATAAAGTTGGTATGGTTGAGTTTGTCTTTCTCGAGGAGAGACCGTAACGATAGGTTGTTCATGTTAAGTGGTGTGTTTTGCATGTTGTTGTTGTTATTAGCGGCCATCTACAAAATTCAACAAAGTTCATTTTAAGTATCGATTTTAGATTTAATAAACAAAACCCTCTTAATTTGTTTTATTAAATATTAGAATCCAACGGTAAATCAAATTTCGGTTAGGTGACCTTTATCCCGTGATTTGATTTAGCTAGGTAGTCATAATGACAATTGCAATCCTTTTACAACTTCTAAGTTATGGGATCATGCAATCCTTTTGCATGGCATATTAATCCCATCAACGCCTATTTGTTCCTCATGCTTCGGTGACCCTAAGTTCATGATTCCCAAATCAAGTCGTCCTACTTGTGTAAACATGTAGACTTAACATACAAGTGGTTAGGTGACCTTTATCCCACATGTATGCGAAGTGTACCTTATTCATATTAGTTCACTCATGACGGTTAGGTGACCTTTATCCCATCAAGAGATTCCTAATATGTCTAAGTGTTTCCACAAAAGGATGGCGTTTAACTTGTTTACCTTGTTTTAGTTAAAGGGATTTTATGTTTTCTACATTCTAGTTTTAGAAAACAAAATGCTATACACCAACATGCATTTGGTGTGTAGTGTATTATGAAAACCTATTTTCATGTCCTTTTAGTAAAACCAATTACTAGTTATAAGCCAATTTGTTACCTTTTAAATAAACCATTTTATTTAGGTCTAATAACCAATTATTAGTGCCTTTTGTTATGTTTTATTATAACCATTTATAATGTATTATGCAAGTGTTAACATGTGATAATCTTGTAGCAACCAAACATACAAACATACACAAACATGCATAACAAAATATGTTCACAATCGGGAGCCATTATGGTGGACATTTGTTTAGCCAAAAAACAAATGTCACCTAAGAGGGTTAACCAAAGTAAGAGATTTTATACAAAATCTCCCACTTAATCTTGTAACTTCATAAGCTCCATCTTGTAATCTTCATCTTGAATTTTCATTTTCATTTTACAAAATTATATCCTAATACAATTTTTCTAGAAAATGAAATAACAACCTACTCTATTTTTACATACCAAAATAGAATGAATTACATCAAAATTAAAAGAACAATTACAACTTATTACAAACCAAAATGAATGAATTACAACCACGAATAATAACCAAATCATTCAACCAAACAAACACACGGTCTAGGCTCGATTGTGAACAACAACATAACAACACATCTTGGCCAAACTTGAAGTCCTAAACCCACTTTTGGGACCCATAAAATTCGGCCAAACCATAGAACCCACCAAAACTCATGATTTTTTCATTCTACTTTCATGCATGTTAGTAGATTGTAAAATAAATGAGTTTTCTAGCCAAAAACAAGAAGCATATTAACAAGACTTTGGCTCTAGATACCATTGATGGACTTCAACATATAAACAAGTTTCATAAACATGCATGTTATTAGATTTAAAGCGGAAGCATTTATTTGCAAGAAAAACTTATATATGTGTTTAACCTTTTAAACATGAATTCCATTTCATAGATCTAGTCTTGTAAATATACTAAAATGTAAATAGAGCTAGTAAAGGTGTTTATACCTTCTCCAAAGTGGAGGTTGAAGAAGCAAGATGAAGATGATGAAGTGAAGCTAGTTTCTAACTTGAAACCTCAAGAGATAATACCCACAAACCTTAGTATCAACACCCTTCTTCTTGGTTAGGATTTTGTACACTTATTAACTAGCAAAAATCAACTAATGAACCCTTGTTCAAGCCCAAATAATTCGGCCAAGTTGAGAGGAGTAGGAAGAAAGTTTTGCTAATTCAAAAAAAAGCAAGATTAAAGTGTGTTTTTTGGAAGATGCAAGAAGTAATGAGATTAGGTAGAGTAATTACAAGTTTAAAGGCAAAACATGGGTGTTTTTGGGACTCCCAAAACCGTCCCACCTTTCCCCCTTTTTTTTTTTTTTTTTTTTTTGCTAAACCTTATAATACTTGTAATTACTTGCATGCACCTTTCTTTTATAATTTTATAAACCTTTTATAAAATTATACTTCATAAACCACTTATAAAATATAACACACATTTAAGTTTAATCAAACAATTAAACTTGTGTATATATAATTATCCAAATAATTATTTCTTGCAATTTATCTTTAGAAAACTAATTTCTAAAGTTTAAGTGTCAAGTATTTATTTTAAAGATCCACTTAATTAAAATAAATACATAAAAGTGTTGACGGTTTGTTATTGGGTATGACCCGACTTGGATCATAACAAATTGGCCACATTAATTAATTATGTCTCTCGGGCATATGAAATACCTTCAAGTCAATCTTTGAATAAACAGACGAGCCTTGTAGTTGATCAAATAAGTCGTCGATTCTCGGTAGTGGGTAGCGGTTCTTGATGGTAAGTTTGTTCAACTCTCGGTAGTCGATACACAACCTGAATGTACCATCTTTCTTCTTGACAAACAAAACAGGAGCTCCCCACGGTGATGTGCTTGGTCGAATGAAACCACGCTCTAAAAGTTCTTGTAATTGGCTTTGCAGTTCTTTCATCTCGCTGGGTGCGAGTCTGTAAGGAGCACGAGCTATTGGTGCAGCTCCTGGTACAAGATCTATTTGAAATTCAACGGATCGATGTGGGGGTAATCCCGGTAATTCTTTCGGAAATACATCGGGAAATTCTTTTGCAATGGGAACATCATTGATGCTCTTTTCTTCAGTTTGTACTTTCTCGACGTGTGCTAGAACAGCATAGCAACCTTTACTTATTAGTTTTTGTGCCTTCAAATTACTAATAAGATGTAGCTTCGTGTTGCCCTTTTCTCCGTACACCATTAAGGGTTTTCCTTTTTCTCGTATAATGTGAATTGCATTTTTGTAACAAATGATCTCTGCTTTCACTTCTTTCAACCAGTCCATACCGATTATCACATCAAAACTCCCTAACTCTACTGGTATCAAATCAATCTTAAATGTTTCGCTAACCAGTTTAATTTCTCGATTCCGACATATATTATCTGCTGAAATTAATTTACCATTTGCTAATTCGAGTAAAAATTTACTATCCAAAGGCGTCAATGGACAACTTAATTTAGCACAAAAATCTCTACTCATATAGCTTCTATCCGCACCCGAATCAAATAAAACGTAAGCAGATTTATTGTCAATAAGAAACGTACCCGTAACAAGCTCCGGGTCTTCCTGTGCCTCTGCCGCATTAATATTGAAAGCTCTTCCGCGGCCTTGTCCATTCGTGTTCTCCTGGTTCAATTTCTAATAATGTGGCCCGGTTTTCCACATTTATAACAAACTACATTGGCATAACTGGCTCCGAAACTACTTGCTCCGCCATTACTCGTTCCGACACCATTTGTTCCTTTCGTTCTATTAACCCCTGGTCCGTAGACCTCACACTTCGCCGCGCTATGACCATTTCTTTTACACTTGTTGCAAAATTTGGTGCAGAACCCCGAGTGATACTTTTCACACCTTTGGCATAGCTGCTTCTGAATGTTGTTGTTGTTGCGGTTATTATTGTTGTTGGGATGATTGTTGTAGTTGCTGTTGTTGTTGTTGTTGTTGTTGTTGTTGGGCCGTTTGTTGTAGTTGCGATTGATGTTGCGATTGTTGGGATAGTTGTTGCGATTATTGTTGTAATTGCTGTTGTTGTTGTATTGGTAATTCTTATCACCGTTTTCCTCCCACTTTCTTTTGACTTGCTTCACATTGGCCTCTTCAGCAGTCTGTTCTTTAATTCTTTCTTCAATCTGGTTCACTAGTTTGTGAGCCATTCTACATGCCTGTTGTATGGAGGCGGGCTCGTGTGAACTTATATCTTCTTGGATTCTTTCCGGTAATCCTTTCACAAACGCTTCGATCTTCTCTTCCTCATCTTCGAATGCTCCCGGACACAATAGGCACAATTCTGTGAATCGTCTTTCGTACGTGGTAATATCAAATCCTTGGGTTCGTAACCCTCTAAGTTCTGTCTTGAGCTTATTGACCTCGGTTCTGGGACGGTACTTCTCGTTCATCAAGTGCTTGAATGCTGACCACGGTAGTGCGTACGCATCGTCTTGTCCCACTTGCTCTAGATAGGTATTCCACCATGTTAACGCAGAACCTGTGAAGGTATGCGTAGCGTACTTCACTTTGTCCTCTTCAGTACACTTACTTATGGCAAACACCGATTCGACCTTCTCGGTCCACCGTTTCAATCCGATCAGTCCTTCGGTTCCATCAAATTCCAAAGGTTTGCAGGCAGTGAATTCTTTGTAGGTGCATCCTACATGATTTCCTGTACTGCTAGATCCAAGGTTATTGTTGGTATGTAGCGTAGCCTGTACTGTGGCTATGTTTGAAGCTAGAAAAGTACGGAATTCCTCTTCATTCATATTCACGGTGTGTCGAGTAGTCGGTGCCATTTCCTTCAAAATAGTCAAACGGAACAAGTTAATCATACAGAATATTAAGAGTAGTTAATAGTATTTCGTAGCATAATATGAACTCATTTATAAAAGCTTTTTCTTCATATTAGCGTTTTATAAGTTTAAATTCGGGTAGTACCTACCCGTTAAGTTCATACTTAGTAGCTAATATACAATTCAACTACTACAATTCTATATGAAAAACTGATTATAATAATATTTCGCGTTCAAACTTTTATACAATATTTTACAAACTTACAATACCGCTTATTTTACATAAAGCATGAAATATAGCACACAATAACTTTGATACAAGATAGTTGTGAAGATAATTCTAGCTAGTACACAAGTCGTTCAGCAAAGGCAATAAAGACACGTAATTCATACGTCCAGAAACAAGTCATGCATTCTGGTTTTACTAGGACTACTTCCCATCCTTGGTCTTGTGGAACATAACCGTTATGGCCGTTGATAAGACAGCGTATTGTAACGTTGTCAAAGGGACGAGGGTTACGTAATGTCCAACAGTCCCGTAACAATCTAAAAACCTCATTTCTTACCCCAATTACCGACTCCGTCACTTGTGGGAACGTTTTGTTTAATAGTTGTAGGCCGATGTTCTTGTTCTCACTTTGGTGAGAAGCGAACATTACTAATCCGTAAGCATAACATGCTTCTTTATGTTGCACGTTAGCCGCTTTTTCAAAATCACGAAGTCCAATATTCGGATATATTGTGTCAAAATAATTTCTTAACCCATTGCGTAAAATAGCATTTGGGTTCCTCGCAATATATGCGTCAAAGTAAACACATCGTAACTTATGGATTTCCCAATGTGATATCTCCCATCTTTCGAACAAAAGCCTTTTATAAACCAAGGCATTCTTGGAACGTTCTTCGAATGTCTTACAAACTGATCTCGCGTTGAATAGTTGTGCCGAAGAATTCTGACCGACTCTAGACAAGATTTCATCAATCATGTCTCCGGGTAGGTCTCTTAAAATATTGGGTTGTCTATCCATTTTGTGTTTTTATACTGTAAAATAGACAAGAGTTAGATTCATAAAAAAAAATACTTATTAATACAAGCAATTTTTACATATATCATAAAGCATAAGCACACTATATTACATATATTACACCACACGAATACAACTATCTTATTCCGACTCACTTGTTTCTTCTTCTTCGGTTTTGGTTCGTTTTGCCAAGTTTCTAGGGATATATGATGTTCCCCTAATACGAGCCGTCGTTATCCACATTGGTTTATAAAAACCTGGTGGTTTAGAGGTTCCCAGGTCATTATTACAACTTAAGGACTTCGGGGGTTGACGATACATATAAAGTTCATCGGGGTTGGAATTAGATTTCTCTATTTTTATTCCCTTTCCCTTATTATTTTCTTTTGCTTTTTTAAATTCAGTTGGGGTAATTTCTATAACATCATCGGAATTCTCGTAGGAATCCGATTCATCGGAGAATTGGTAATCCTCCCAATATTTTGCTTCCTTGGCGGAAACACCATTGACCATAATTAACCTTGGTCGGTTGGTTGAGGATTTTCTTTTACTTAACCGTTTTATTATTTCCCCCACCGGTTCTATTTCTTCTTCCGGTTCCAATTCTTCTTCCGGTTCCGATTCTTCTTCCGGTTCCGACTCTTCTTCCGGTTCCTCTTCGGGAACTTGTGAATCAGTCCACGAATCATTCCAATTTACATTTAACTCTTCATTATTATTAGGTGAGTCAATGGGACTTGTTCTAGAGGTAGACATCTATCACATAATATCAAACGCGTTAAGAGATTAATATATCACATAATATTCACATGTTAAAAATATATAGTTTCCAATAAAATTTGTTAAGCAATCATTTTTCAAGTAGACACGGTCGAAGTCCAGACTCACTAATGCATCCTAACAAACTCAATAAGACACACTAATGCAAAATTCTGGTTCTCTAAGACCAACGCTCGGATACCAACTGAAATGTCCCGTTCTTATTGATTAAAAACGTTCCATATTAATTGATTTCGTTGCGAGGTTTTGACCTCTATATGAGACGTTTTTCAAAGACTGCATTCATTTTAAAACAAACCATAACCATTATTTCATCAATAAAGTTTTAAAAAGCTTTACATAGATTATCAAATAATGATAATCCAAAATATCCTGTTTACACACGACCATTACATAATGGTTTACAATACAAATATGTTACAACAAAATAAGTTTCTTGAATGCAGTTTTTACACAATATCATACAAGCATGGACTCCAAATCTCGTCCTTATTTAAGTATGCGACAGCGGAAGCTCTTAATAATCACCTGAGAATAAACATGCTTAAAACGTCAACAAAAATGTTGGTGAGTTATAGGTTTAACCTATATATATCAAATCATAATAATAGACCACAAGATTTCATATTTCAATACACATCCCGTACATAGAGATAAAAATCATTCATATGGTGAATACCTGGTAACCGACATTAACAAGATGCATATTTAAGAATATCCCCATCATTCCGGGACACCCTTCGGATATGATATAAATTTCGAAGTACTAAAGCATCCGGTACTTTGGATGGGGTTTGTTAGGCCCAATAGATCTATTTTTAGGATTCGCGTCAATTAGGGTGTCTGTTCCCTAATTCTTAGATTACCAGACTTAATAAAAAGGGGCATATTCGATTTCGATAATTCAACCATAGAATGTAGTTTCACGTACTTGTGTCTAATTTGTAAATCTTTTATAAAACCTGCATGTATTCTCATCCCAAAAATATTAGATTTTAAAAGTGGGACTATAACTCACTTTCACAGATTTTTACTTCGTCGGGAAGTAAGACTTGGCCACTGGTTGATTCACGAACCTATAACAATATATACATATATATCAAAGTATGTTCAAAATATATTTACAACACTTTTTAATATATTTTGATGTTTTAAGTTTATTAAGTCAGCTGTCCTCGTTAGTAACCTACAACTAGTTGTCCACAGTTAGATGTACAGAAATAAATCGATAAATATTATCTTGAATCAATCCACGACCCAGTGTATATGTATCTCAGTATTGATCACAACTCAAATTATATATATTTTGGAATCAACCTCAACCCTGTATAGCTAACTCCAACATTCACATATAGAGTGTCTATGGTTGTTCCGAAATATATATAGATGTGTCGACATGATAGGTCGAAACATTGTATACGTGTGTATGGTATCTCAAGATTACATAATATACAATACAAGTTGATTAAGTTATGGTTGAAATAGATTTGTTACCAATTTTCACGTAGCTAAAATGAGAAAAATTATCCAATCTTGTTTTACCCATAACTTCTTCATTTTAAATCCGTTTTGAGTGAATCAAATTGATATGGTTTCATATTGAACTATATTTTATGAATCTAAACAGAAAAAGTATAGGTTTATAGTCGGAAAAATAAATTACAAGTCGTTTTTGTAAAGGTAGTCATTTCAGTCGAAAGAACGACGTCTAGATGACCATTTTAGAAAACATACTTCCACTTTGAGTTTAACTATAATTTTTGGATATAGTTTCATGTTCATAATAAAAATCATTTTCTCAGAATAACAACTTTTAAATCAAAGTTTATCATAGTTTTTAATTAACTAACCCAAAACAGCCCGCGGTGTTACTACGACGGCGTAAATTCGGTTTTACGGTGTTTTTCGTGTTTCCAGGTTTTAAATCATTAAGTTAGCATATCATATAGATATAGAACATGTGTTTAGTTGATTTTAAAAGTCAAGTTAGAAGGATTAACTTTTATTTGCAAACAAGTTTAGAATTAACTAAACTATGTTCTAGTGATTACAAGTTTAAACCTTCGAATAAGATAGCTTTATATGTATGAATCGAATGATGTTATGAACATCATTACTACCTTAAGTTCCTTGGATAAACCTACTGGAAAAGAGAAAAATGGATCTAGCTTCAATGGATCCTTGGATGGCTCGAAGTTCTTGAAGCAGAATCATGACACGAAAACAAGTTCAAGTAAGATCATCACTTGAAATAAGATTGTTATAGTTATAGAAATTGAACCAAAGTTTGAATATGATTATTAACTTGTATTAGAATGATAACCTACTGTAAGAAATAAAGATTTCTTGAGGTTGAATGATCACCTTACAAGATTGGAAGTGAGCTAGCAAACTTGAAAGTATTCTTGATTTTATGTAACTAGAACTTGTAGAATTTATGAAGAACACTTAGAACTTGAAGATAAAACTTGAGAGAGATCAATTAGATGAATAAAATTGAAGAATGAAAGTGTTTTTAGGTATTTTTGGTCGTTGGTGTATGGATTAGATATAAAGGATATGTAATTTTGTTTTCATGTAAATAAGTCATGAATGATTACTCATATTTTTGTAATTTTATGAGATATTTCATGCTAGTTGCCAAATGATGGTTCCCACATGTGTTAGGTGACTCAAATGGGCTGCTAAGAGCTGATCATTGGAGTGTATATACCAATAGTACATACATCTAAAAGCTGTGTATTGTACGAGTACGAATACGGGTGCATACGAGTAGAATTGTTGATGAAACTGAACGAGGATGTAATTGTAAGCATTTTTGTTAAGTAGAAGTATTTTGATAAGTGTCTTGAAGTCTTTAAAAAGTGTATTAATACATATTAAAACACTACATGTATATACATTTTAACTGAGTCGTTAAGTCATCGTTAGTCGTTACATGTAAATGTTGTTTTGAAACCTTTAGGTTAACGATCTTGTTGAATGTTGTTAACCTATTGTTTATTATAACAAATGAGATGTTAAATTGTTATATTATCATGATATTATGATATATAATATATCTTAGTATGATATATATACAGTTAAATGTCGTTACAACGATAATCGTTACATATATGTCTAGTTTCGAAATCATTAAGTTAGTAGTCTTGTTTTTACATATGTAGTTCATTGTTAATATACTTAATGATATGTTTACTTATCATAGTATCATGTTAACTATATATATATATATCCATATATATGTCATCATATAGTGTTTACAAGTTTTAACGTTCGTGAATCACCGGTCAACTTGGGTGGTCAATTGTCTATATGAAACATATTTCAATTAATCAAGTCTTAACAAGTTTGATTGCTTAACATGTTGGAAACATTTAATCATGTAAATATCAATCTCAATTAATATATATATAAACATGGAAAAGTTCGGGTCACTACAATATACCAATAGTACATACATCTAAAAGCTGTGTATTGTACGAGTACGAATACGGGTGCATACGAGTAGAATTGTTGATGAAACTGAACGAGGATGTAATTGTAAGAATTTTTGTTAAGTATAAGTATTTTGATAAGTGTCTTGAAGTCTTTCAAAAGTGTATGAATACATATTAAAACACTACATGTATATACATTTTAACTGAGTCGTTAAGTCATCGTTAGTCGTTACATGTAAATGTTGTTTTGAAACCTTTAGGTTAACGATCTTGTTGAATGTTGTTAACCCATTGTTTATTATAACAAATGAGATGTTAAATTTTTATATTATCATGATATTATGATATATAATATATCTTAGTATGACATATACACAGTTAAATGTCGTTACAACGATAATCGTTACATATATGTCTCGTTTCGAAATCATTAAGTTAGTAGTCTTATTTTTACATATGTATTTCATTGTTAATACACTTAATAATATATTTACTTATCATTTAACATAATTAACCAAGTGTATCAATATATTAATATGATTCATATGTACCTAGTAAGACGTTGTTATAACGATAATCGTTATATATATCGTTTTCGAGTTTCTTAAATTAATAGTCTCATTTTTATGAATATAACTCATTGTTAAAATACCTAATGAGATACATACTTATAATAAAATCATGTTAACTATATATATAACCATATATATGTCATCGTATAGTTTTTACAAGTTTTAACGTTCGTGAATCACCGGTCAACTTGGGTGGTCAATTGTCTATATAAAACCTATTTCAATTAATCAAGTCTTAACAAGTTTGATTGCTTAACATTTTGGAAACACTTAATCATGTAAATAACAATTTCATTTAATATATATATAAACATGGAAAAGTTCGGGTCACTACACCTTTTACTTTTCTGAATTATTTAGCTCGGTAATTTCTTTTAACTCGTCCCTCTAACAACACCCATATCGTAACCTTTATCATCAACACCCCGATATCCTTATCCAATATTTTCATACTAACATCATCATCTTTTGATTCGGCCCAATACAAGAAACGGAGCATAGTGGACCAGGTTGCAAGATAATTAAAGGGTTCGATTTCTATTGATAGTTTATAATGATTGAGCGATAAAAAAAAATATAGGATGAGCTGGAACACACGTTTTCATTGTATACCCCATCTGTTTTTCCAGGATGCACGACATACTTTTCCTTTTTTTTTTTTTTTTTTTTTAAAAGCAAGCTAGTGGATTTATGGGTGGGTGTCGGCTAGTAACCATAATTAAGAGAGAGTGGATAAATAGATCAACAACATCAACAAGAGTGGGGATTTATGAGGGTGTTTGAGTCGGTTAAACAGATAGCAACATAAACAAGAGGGTTTTTCGAAAAATAGCAATAGAAGGTGGTTGTTTGTATCGATTGAAATAGGAAGAAAAAAAGAAAAAGTACCAACGTAGCAGCAGCCATGAGAGACACATACAAACATGTCTGTAACTGCAACATAGTAGTAACGATGTGTAGCAGATGAGGTTAGTTTTCGTTCCAGCTTTTGTAGCATAGTAACTATAATAACAATAGTATATATCGAAGGGTTTGTAGGTTTGCAGGAGTAATAGTTGTTTAATAGTTTGTTTGATGAGGGTTGAAGGTTAGGTTCATAGTTTTGCAACTGAAAACAAGTACAATCAAGTAGGGGTCTTTAAGGGTGTTTTCGGATGGTTTTTAATCAGAGAAGACATGCAGTAGCTTAACTTCAATGGTTATTTGGATATTTGTTCGAAAGGCTGTACAATGGTGGTTTGTGGAAGTGGTTCTCGGTTTAATTGAAGATGGGTGTGAGTTATGGATGGCAATGGTAGTCGATGGTGAATCAAAGTGGTGGCGAGTTGTTTATGTGTTTTCTGTTTTACACTCTCAATTATAAGGTTGTATATCTATAAAGTGTTATGGTACGATTACTACAACGTTTAGATTCGATTGCACTTGTATTGTAGTTAAGATTGAGTTGACAAGTAGTTAATCAGAGAAGAAAATAGATTAAAGGTAGACAACGACATGAAACAGATTTGTACTCATTTGATTTGTAGCTGAATGGTGTCGACAGAATTCTTGTGCAGCAATATAGAAAACAAAATTCCTTTATTAAGTTTCCACTTGTTTGTACGATCTGATAAAGATGGCTAACGGATTGAAGACACAAACAAATAACTGAAATAGTTGAATTGTGATGTTACACAGAAAGTTGATTCTGTAATCGTACGTTCCCTTTTAATTAATAATAATAATAATAATAATAATAATAATAATAATAATAATAATAATAATAATAATAATAATAATAATAATAATAATAATAATAATAATAATAATAATAATAATAATAATAATAATAAGAAGAAGAAGAAAGATGATAAAAATATTGATAATAATAATAATAGGAGTTTAATAATGTAACAACTCTTTCATATCAATTTATATATATATATTTATTTTTATGATAATAATATTAACAATACAAATCTTAAAATCAATATTAACAATAATAAAAATGATAAAAATACTAATAACAATCAAAATAATAACTACAATTATAACTTTACTAATAATAATGATATTAATAATGATATCAATAATATTAGTATAATGAGGTAACAATTTTAAGTGTATCAACTATTTTAGCATAATAATATTCATAATGTTGGCATTAGTATTATTATTTATTTTATTAATAAGGAATGGAATAAAAATAACAATATTCATATATTAACTGTATTTTAACTTGTAATAAAATTTAATATATCAATATTACATATTATTAGTTATATATCATTTAATAATTACATCTTTATATAATATCATTTATTATTTATACGTTTTATATAGAATTCAAATATTCATGTATCATAATAATTATTTATAGAATCCTTATACATTTATATATAGTTTTATTTAAAAAAAATATTATCTTGTATATTATTTTTATATACTTACTCCTATCAATTCAATTATCTTTTGTTATTTTCAATACATACATTTATATATATATACATATATTTATTTACAAACAATTGTTCATGAATCGTCGGGCATGGTCAAAGGGTAATTTATTACATGAATATAGATTTTTAAAACTTTCGAGACTCAACATTAAAGAATTTTTTTTTTTGTTTTTATTGCTTATCGTGTCGGAACCATATAAAGATTAAGTTTAAATTTGGTCGGAAATTCCCGGATCATCACAGCTGCTGCTAGTGAAGCTGCCAGTGAAGCATTTAGTCATAATATTTCTCATTCATATTTATCTTATATAACATATCTGTTTTTTCATAATGGTTTATTTTGTCTTTTTTGCTTCTTAATAGTTAAGGAGTTAACCATCGATCAACCTACCATAATCATTGATGAAACAATGGATAGCCAAGATAATGTGGTGAATGAGGTGCAAGGATGGATCAAGTAAAATGACTTGCATTTGTTTTCTATTACTACGAAAGAAGTATTGAAAATGAATAATGTGTATTGTGATAATGTAATTAATAAATACTCTTTTTTGCTAAACATGAAACTGACAGTGACTTGTATTCATATAATACTTATTGTGAAATTGTGAATTGTGATTCATAAATACTATTTTTTGCTGAAACTAATGTGTATTGTGATTTGCTGAAACAGTGAAACAGACTTGCTGAAACAATGGATACACTTTTATTTCTAGATAATACTTTTATCCTTGTCTTATAGCATAAAAAGATGGCTACTGTTAATAATTTTTTTTTTTTATGTTTGCTACTTAAAGTTTCCATATGGCTACTGATATGGTGGCTCTTGTATTTTAATTTGGCCAAGTAGGTATTTTGATTTTGTAAGCCCATCTTGGCCCTAATGATGTAATCTGCCATTCTACAGGTAGTGCTTTTGTATGGTTCTTTTGATGATCGGAGTTGAAAAGATTAAAGAATTGAAGATATCTGATTTTAGCGCTTTATGTTAGTGTTTCGTAATTTGGATGTTAGAACTTCAGTTTAAAAGTACTTTTGGATGATTTGTAATATGTTATGTTCGTTTTGGGATTCAGGCTTTGTGTAATCTACAAGTTATGTTTGTGTTGTGAACTTGTGATATATATTATATTGTATTTGTTTTAACTATAAAAAAAAATTTCGGATATTCGGATAATCCGAAATCCGAATCCGAAATTTCGGATATCCGAAAACCGGATATCCGAAATTTCGGATTCGGATTTCGGATGGCAAAATCCACTATCCGTAATTTCGGATATCCGAAATTCGGATATCCGAAAATTCGGATATCCGGGTTTGAACACCCCTACCTCCACCCACCCACCACCTCCACCAACCACCACCACCTACCATCACCATCCACCACCACTAACCACCACCCACCACCCACAACCACCTTCACCCACCACCACCTTCACCCACCACTAACCATCATCACCACCACCAACTACCACCTCCCACCACCACCACCACCAACCACCATAACCACCACCACCACCAACCACCACCATCACCCACCACCATGACCACCACCCTCTACCCACCACCCACAACCACCACCTACCACCACCACCATCGAGCACCACCACTAACCACCACCAACCACCATCACCAACCAACACCACCGCCCACCACCACCACCCACCACCATGACCACCACCCTCCACCTACCACCCACAACTACCACCTACCACCACCACCATCGTCCACCACCACTAACAACCACTAACCACCATCACCAACCACCACCACCACCCACCACCACCACCATCCACCACCACCACCACGAACTACCACCAACTGCCACTAACCGCCACGACCACCCGCCACCATGACCACGAACCACCACCAACCGCCACCAGTTATCATTTATAAAAATATGATGAATGGTAAAAAAAAACTGATGAATGATATAAAAAATAGATGAATAGGAAAAAAAATATGATGAATTATAAAAGTTTTAGTAACAATCACATGTAAATTAGAAGTCAAAAATGTTATCATTCAAAAGGAAACAGTTATTATTCATCACAAAACAATTATCGTGCATCAAAATGTTATCATGCATCAAGCCATTATCATTCATCAAACCGTTATCATGATTACTTTTATAAAAAAATGGGGCATTCCGAGAATCGAACTCGGGACCTCCCGCGCTGAAAGCGAGAATCATACCACTAGACCAAATGCCCAATTATCAAACAATTATCATTTATCTAATTGTTGTCATTCATATAAAAAACACTTATCTTTTATCGGAAAACGATTATCATTCATCATAATGCTATCATTCATCAAACACTTCTCATTTATCAAAAAACAATATCATTCATCAAGCATTTATCATTCATCAAAATACCAGATAATTGATAAAAATATCAAATGAATGATAAAAGTAGCTGATGAATGATAAACGATGAATGATAAAAGAACGTTATGAATGATAAAAAAATATTCGATGAATGATAAAATATCCGATGAATGGAAAAAATACCCAGTGAATGATAAAGATAGCTGATGAATGATAAGCGAAGAATGACAAAATTATCATTCATCAAAATACCAGATAATTGATAAAAATATCAAATGAATGTTAAAAGTAGCTGATGAACGATAAACGATGAATGATAAAAGAACGTGATGAATGATAAAAAATATTCGATGAATGATAAAATATCCGATGAATGAAAAAAATACCCAGTGAATGATAAAGATAACTGATGAATGATAAGCGAAGAATGACAAAATAACGTGATGAATGATAAAAAAAAAAGAAAGATGAATGATAAAAAGGAGGTGATGAATGATAAAAATGAGGTAATGAATGATAAAAAAGAAGGTGATGAATGATAAAAATTAGGTGATGAATGATAAAAATTAGGTGATGAATAAAACGCGCTTACCAATGCTATATGTTTCGTTTATCCCGATTGTTGGGAGTTCACAACCCAGCTGGACAAGGGAAGCTCTAACACGCTCTAAAGTCAAACTCCGGCCTTGTTGACTTTCGTTGCTTCCGCATATATGGTTTCCAAGGTAAGGGGAACTGAAGATCAGAAGAAACACAGAATACTATAATGTAAAAAAAATGTTTTATCTGTTGATATATTCTACAGCAAAAGATATATCAAAATCAAACTTTTTTTTTTTCATTTTGACCTTAGTTTCATCTCTTCTAGTTGCCTCAAATATTGCACTTAAAATGATGCCGACTACACTATCCATACGTGCTGTCACATGGGAAACACAAGACTATACACCACATATATCAGACCATATATATAAACATTTCTAACAATAAATTGACCAATCTAAATAATTATGAAAGAAAACAACCTTACGACGAAGACGTCGAGCGAATTCCTCAATATTTACCCCGCATCTTGCCATATCTAAGAAAAACTTTGGGCCCAATATAGCAACATTTAATTTCAAATAAAACATAGAAGCATGATATAAATCTACTTGACAGAAATTTTTAATTTCATTGTCCAAACAAAGACGATTAACAGAACCAACGAACCACTGAACAATTAAATGACGATTAACATAACCACCGAACCACCTGTTAGAATTCATCCATTTTTTCTTCGATAAACTTCGCTACTTTTCAATTGATTAACAGAACCACCGAATAATCAAATGACAATTTTCTTCGAAACAATCACAATGATAATGAGAAGTAACATAAACAAGTACCATCTATTAACTTAGACAACATCTATTAACTAAGATCTTCATAATTGTGCAACTGCAATTAACAGTTTGCCTTAACTTAGACAACATCTATTAACTTCTTCATACTTCGTCAGTATCTATAGTACTTACGCACTAGAAAAAAGAACCATCCAACAGATGATAAAAGTGAACGTCTATGCAGGCTTAGGTAAGACTCGTGTTTCTCGTTCTCGTGACAATATCACGAGTTTGATGTACGATTCATTGTTCTTTAAATTGTGCAACTTCCTTTTATGGAAAAAACTGCATCTACCTAAAAATAATAAAAGGCCTACCTCTATATGTTTATAGATGATAATCATCCAAATCTCATTTATTGTTGACACCCAAAAGCAGACGCATTCTAGCATCACAACGATTAATGAGGGAAACTACAGCCCATAACTTTGAATTTAAGCAGCTATTTGATAAACACACATGCGAAAAATATATCTAATACACAGATTTAGTTTGCGCGTACTCACATGATTTCCTATTGCAAACACTTTTTGTCCAACAAGCAAGTCGACGGACACACCAACTGGTATTGGTCTCAATTTATCTTCAGGTGCATCGATACGAAGTACTGCAACATCCTTATCAAGCCCAACAACTTGTGCATCAAATGTGGATTGATCAGCAAGAGTTACCCTAAATACACATAATTTAACTCAATGATAGCAAGTAGAAGAAAACAATATAAATGCCATAGACATTTCTAACAGAACCTAATCATGATAATGTAACCACCAAATCAGATTATACTCCACTTTATGTCAACATGAATAGCAAAATAAAGATAAACCAAGCTATTAGACAGGGGGAAATAGTCTATTTTAAAAATTTTAATCATATGGATTCTAGGCAACTGACAGATCCTTCCATATACAATGGATCACTCAAAAAATCTTCATAATACTGCCATGAATTATTTCAACATTCTTATATAATACATTTGCAAAAAAAATACTTATGCGCATAACAAAGAAAATACATATGATGGATGACAAATGAGGCATCAATAAGTAATTTATTGTTCTTTAGTTCATTATCTCTTATGAGTCAACAAATGAGTCAAACAACAAGTAACAATTCGTTCAACTCATTATCCACACTTTGAATCCTAAGTACATAAACATATTCACTCCAATATTCCATAGCACGAGAAGAGCTAAAGAGGGAATATGTAACCAACCTGAGATCAGACGCATTTCGAATGACATGATAATTTGTAACAATGTGACCTTTCTTATCCCAAACAAAACCTGATCCAGATCCCTGAGGGACCTCCAGTACATCTAAAGTAAACGCATCCTAGCTGTACATAAAAACACCTAAATTTAGCATTCATTTCAACATATGCATCCACTAATTATCACTAAAAAGATATATACATAAACATATACGGATATAAATCAGTAATAAACAACAAAAATGGAAGTACCTAGAAGCTAAATTAGTGATATAAACAACAGAAGAAGTATTTTCCTGAAACAAACGAACAGTAGTGAGTTCATTTTGAGTTTCAAAATCAAGTCTTGAAACAACCTGATATATTGTGGGTTCATCTCAAACCTGATGTCAAAGCAGAGGGGTATAAAATACTATTAATTTTTACAAGGAAACACTATTAAATACGATACAATTTTACACAAGATATTTATTTATTTATAGAATGGATATACTTAAACCTTGCTACAACACTTATAGGCAGTGTACCTAATCGTACAGTAGTGTAGTTTTTAGTAAGTCCGGTTCGTTCCACAGGGAAATCTTTAAACAAAGCTCAACGCTATATTAGTTTACTTTTATAAAAATACAAACATATATATAAGTAATATTATTATTATAAAGGGGGGTTTTTACCGTTTAATGACCGGTTTGTCGATTTTAAAACTTTAGTCGCAGTTAAAACCTAATGTAAAATATAAAATAAATACAAGACTTAAATTAAAGCGTAAAGTAAATAATGATAATGAAATTGCGAATAATAAAAGTGCGATAAAATAAAATTGCGATAATTAAAAAGTACGATAATTAAAAGTGCGATTAAATAACAATAAATAAAAGTGCGATAATTAGAAGTGCAATTAAATATAAAATAAAGGAAATTAAATATGAAATAAAAGAATTATGCTTATTTAAACTTCCGTAATCATGATGTTTGACGTGTTGATTTTAGTTTTATGCCCATGGGTTAATTGTCCTTTGTCCTGGATTATTTAATATGTCCGTCTGGTTTTTGTCCATAACAGTCCATCAGTCATAAATATAAAGTGCGAGTGTCCTCATCAAATTATTCTTATACCCGAAGTTAAATATTCCAACTAATTGGGGATTCGAATTGTAACAAGGTTTTAATACTTTGTTTAATGAATACACTAGGTTATCAACTGCGTGTAAACCAAGGTTTTACTACTTTGTTAGCAATTACACCAATTACCCTTGAATGTAATTTCACCCCTGTTTTAATTATTCTAGTGGCTATTAATCCATTCCCGTGTCCGGTTAAATGAACGATTATTCGTACATCTAAATACCCCGCCCATCGTGTCCGATCGAGTGTATATGGTAATTTATAGGGACGCCCAATTGTAAATCTTTATATTAACATTAACAAACTTTCATTTAATTAAACAAATATAAAGCCCATTAATAGCCCATAGTCTAATTTCCACAAGTGTCGTTCTTTTGTCCAAACCCCAATTATGGTACAAAGCCCAATTACCCAATTTTAGTAATTAGCCCAACATCATGATTACTTCGTTTTAAATAAGCATAATAATAACTTAGCTACGAGACATTAATGTAAAAAGGTTGAACATAACTTACAATGATTAAAAATAGCGTAGCGTTACACGGACAGAATTTCGACTTACACCCTTACAACATTCGCTAACATACCCTTATTATTAGAATTATAATTAAAATTAAAATTAAAATATAAATTATATATATATATATATATATATATATATATATATATATATATATATATATATATATATATATATATATATATCGTATATATGAGAGAAGAGAGAAATATATTATGAAAAATGATCAGAATTCGGTTTGCTTTATAGCCAGAGTCGATTTTTGGGGCTCCGCGACTCGCGGCGAAAACCTCTTCAAACTCCACGAGTCGCGGAGGATGAATTTACAGCTCAGTCCTTGGAGTCTTTCTCTGCCGACGGTTTTTTATTTATAAATATAATATATATATAATTAATATAATTAATTATATATTATATTATATTTATATGCATAGTTAACTTGTAATTTTTAGTCCGTTGCGTCGAGCGTTAAGAGTTGACTCTGGTCCCGGTTCCGGATTTTCGAACGTCCTTGCGTACAATTTAATATCTTGTACTTTGCGTTTTGAATCTTGTACTTTTGTAATTTCGAGATGTTTCTTATCAATAATTGGAACCTTTTTGATTGTCTTTTGTACTTTTGAGCTTTTTGGTCGTTTGCGTCTTCAATTCGTCGAATCTGTCTTTTGTCTTCACCTTTTATTATTTAAACGAATATCACTTGTAAATAGAACAATTGCAACTAAAAGCTTGTCTTTCTTGAGGAATAATGCTATGAAATATATGTTCGTTTTTAGCATTATCAAATATTCCCACACTTGAGCGTTGCTTGTCCTCAAGCAATATCGTCTTGAAATACTAGAATCACTTCTTTATTCTTCACACTTTGTACATCAGTGATTTCTATATGGCGGTATAAACAATGGTAGTAACGATATGGTTTACAGTCCCACATGACTATAAAAATTTAGATCCATTAAGGAAATTGGACCTTTATGAAAACATTTGATCTTTTGAAATCTAGTTTTTACCCTAGATAAGTTTTCCGGAATAACCCTTTACCGGTGTTTGCAAAATATTTTTGTGGGTTTGGTGGGTTTTAGATTTGAAAATTTTAGCTCAAAACTTGCGGTTTTGTGTCACCCACTTGCTAACCTTGTATTTGGAAAGCAACACGTCCAGTTTACTTGTCCCGTATATTACCTTTCGGTAAACTACCGTCCGGTTGTAAAGGAAAGCGTTGAACAAGCAACTGTTAAGGCAATGTCCCGTGACATGCTTTTGATTATGGTCTATAACGTGTCGGACGCAATTACTATCCTTGGTAGGAGCAATAGTAAAGCTCACCCTTATAATTTTTCGGTCTGTCACAAGGTCCTGTCTTTGACCACTATGCAACCACCGTTCTTACGGTTGACACCCGATTTAGTTCAGGTGACCTAATGAATTCCAGGTGAATTCCTAGGATTTTACGTTCAATGGTAATGAACGCATTGAAAATGGGTTTTCAGAAAACAAATCGGTTTGTATTTTTGATCAAAATATTTTCTCGTTCAAGCTCGAGTTTAGATATCATTGAATTCCATGAGTTTGTAATTCTCAATCTTTAAAGTCAATCTCAAGGATTGAGTAATATCAGGCTTAAAAGCTGATTTTTAATCTTTAAGGAGATTATCCTTTCTGGGGATCTGATTCATTAGTCTTATCCAGCTAATTTGCATGGTGCCCCCCCCATTGTACGAGATAAATCCTTCTCATGGTTAGGATAAATCTGACCACATGGCGACCCTGTTTAATGCTGAGGTCCGTGGATTTCCTGCTGATTTTAGTGATGACTTTTCTAGATTTTTCGTCAACCTACAGCTGGTCTGGACAACAACTTCATGACATAAATCAAGAAGCGCGTGCTTTTTCGGAAGACTTTACTTCCTTTTAATGATGGAATTGATTCATCGTGTAGATCCACACTTGGCTTTTATTTTTCTTTTTATCGTCCTCTATTCCATTTTAAATGAATTTTGACATTTTAGTTTGTTTCTTAATTTATGTCCTTTCCGAGGTAACAATAATTTCGGTGTTAAAACCTAGTTTTATCGTTCATAAATATGTATAAACATGATTTTGAATTCATTTAATTGAAAATTTTGAAAAATTTTACTAGAATTGGGTAGTCAGTATATAAGACTAGGGCTGTTCTTTTTTATCAGAGAGCACTAGATTCTAATACAACTACTGCTGTACTAGTATTTTTAATGGTAACCAAGTGTATAAAGTAAAAAAAATTTTAAAATCCGAAAGAATTTAACCCCTTCCCACACTTAAGATCTTGCAATGCCCTCATTTGCAAGAAATCAGTAACAATTTAAATTATTGAGGGTGATTTGTGTGAAAATGATTAAATTTTACCAAAGTCTCCAAATATATTGGCGTTTGTTTGCTGAATGATAAATGGTGCACATCATTTGTTCATTCCGTCTTGTTGTTATTTCACATATATTTTGCATCTTGTCGTCAAAATTAGTTGCTTTTGCTGAACTTAATGCCAGTCTTTGAAAATGCGTTGTTTTACCCTGTTGTGTACATAAGATAAACTGCAAATATATATACATATTTTTGAAGTTTGGTATATTACCCCACATTCAAAAATTATTAACATCTAAGAATAAAAGTTAGATAATTATAAAAATAATTACAATATTAACAAAAGTATTAAACGTATCAATAATTACAAATTACAAAATAAAAAAAAATAAGTATACTAAGGATGATATTGGTACCAATAGGGGTTCCAGGCATAACCATAAGTGCTATAGAATGCTTCGGCAGGGTCATACGTAGGATACGGTGGCTGCATCTCTATAGACCAAGGAGGGAAGATGGGTTTCGGTGTAGGAATATAGTTTCTACCTATATGTTGGCAATGAGCTATGATCTGGTTCTGATGAACTTGCCAATCTTCAAATGCTCTCTGTCTAGCATTTTCGTATTCCTGAGAAGCTATAAACCTATGCATTTCTTGCATCTCATTCCCCCCTCCTACATTACCTTGTTGTTGGTTTCTCTCCACCTGTGGATGTCTACCATGGTATCGTACTGCGGCGTTATTTCGCCTCTTCAAAACTTTCGCACCATGGTATACATTTAAACCTATAGTATCGCGGGGTTCCGGCTCTTCTAGTAATAATCCCCCCCGACTTATATCCACACCGAGATATTCACCAATCAAAGTAATAAAAATACCACCTCCTATTATGCTATGTGGTCGCATCCCCCGAACCATAGCTGATAAATAATAACCCACACAATATGGTATACTTACAGCGCTTTGTGGGTCTCGAATACACATATGGTAAAACAAATCTTGTTCATTTACCTTTTCTTTGTTTTTACCCCTTTGTGTAATCGAATTAGCTAAAAACCTATGTATCACTCTTAATTCGGCTCTATCTATATCCAAATAAGAGTAATTTCCCCCTTTGAAACGGTGATGGCTTGTCATTTGACTCCACACACCGTGTGTATCAAAATTTTCATCTATCTTTCTACCGTTTAGTATCAATCCTCTACAATCGGCAGACGCTAACTCCTCAGGCGTATATATACGTAAAGCCTGAGCCATGTCCAGTAAAGACATGTGGCGCATCGAACCGCCTAACAAAAATCTAATAAAAGAACGATCAGTTAAACTAGCTACCCGATCATTCAA
Source organism: Rutidosis leptorrhynchoides (assembly GCF_046630445.1). Classification (NCBI taxonomy): domain Eukaryota; kingdom Viridiplantae; phylum Streptophyta; class Magnoliopsida; order Asterales; family Asteraceae; genus Rutidosis; species Rutidosis leptorrhynchoides. The sequence continues at coordinate 227,253,119 of NC_092337.1, read as the reverse complement.
CTCTATACTACATAACAATTCTTCACACCATACTTTATATACAGGTCTACGTATGGTGAATAAACATACCCAGTCATTAAAAGAAGAATTACCATACCTCTGTACAAGTAATTCCCTAATTGGCCCGGCCAATTCTACAGCTTCTAAGGGTCCCCATTCTATGACCCTCGGTACCTCAACAACCTTAGAATGAAGAGTATGCAAACCCCTTTGATATTTTGGATAATCTATCCAAAGTCTGTCAAATCTCAGGTTCGGGTGCAACTCTTCCAAGTGCATATCGGAAAAGGTCATGACTGGATGAGGTATATCCTGCTTGTAGTAGTTATCCACCTCCTGTTGTTCCAAATTCTCAGCAGGAGCATTGCGGGCTTGGGATGAAGATTCACCCCTTTCATTCTGCAAAACACATCAAACACAAATTTTGTGCATCCAAATATGCATTAGTGTCAGCAAAATCATCAATCAAAATAATTACAATGACATTATTAATTTATATCAAACTTAAGCTTATTTTCACATTTTTATCAAATCTACACTTTTTCAAATAAGCATATACGAAAATTTTCGCCAAGTTCATAAGCATTCAACTCAAATAACATGTCAAAATAATCATTACTAGCAATCAAACAAGTCTCAAATGGCATTATCTTTCAAAAATCAAGTTCATGAATTTTAGACTTGAAAAAGTCCACTTTAATTCTCAAAATCATGTTTAGGCTCAAAGTTTGGATCATTTAACTACCTAGACATGTTACACTACTTATTTTAGCAACAATTCATGACAAAAATCGGCCATAACCTATTTATATCAAAAAGCCCCAAATTTGCTCAAGAACACAAACCCTAGATTATTCTAAATTTGAAGTTTAAGGCTTCTAATCATGTTAAACAGCATCAATCTAGGTTATACAAGCATAATACATAAACAATTTAAGTCTAATTACACTAAAAAGCATCAAAATCAAATTGGGGAAAAAATAGCTCAAGAACACCAAATTTCAGATTAAATGGTGTTTAGGTGTAGAAATTTACCGTTTTTCTTGAGTAATTCTTAGATAGCATCATTCTCAACATGATTTTAGCAAAAGATTTGGTGATTAACGGTTAAAAATTGGGATTTTTGGGGTGTTTTTGGGTGGTTTTTCGGAGTATTTTCGCTGTTATTTTTTGCAGTGTGTTTTTGTGGTTGTGGACTGATCAGTTCGGGTGTTTAATATTTTTTTTCTGGGTTTTGATCCCTCCGCGAGTCGCGGAGATTAACCCTCCAAACTCCGCGAGTCGCGGAGTTTGGTATATTTTTTTTTTTTTATAATCATTAACTTATTAAAACAATTAAGTAATTAATTTTAAAATTTTGTTTCCCTTGTTATTTAGGACGAGGTCGTTTCGGATCGATGTCCTAGTCCGTCCTTCGACAAAATTTTAAAATTTGTCTTTTTGTAGCGATTATTTTAAAAGCTAAGATTTTTGGGTTTTTTCAATGTTTTTGGCATACTTTAATTCAATAAGATTAAAAATAATGATAATAAAAGTTCTCGTCCCTTCCTCGGGTAAAGCAATTTCGGTTCAAAGACCTAGTCTTCAACTTACGACGAATTTTAAAAATCATATTCTTAACTTAACGAGATAAAGTAAATTTTTGTTTTTAAATTCACAAAACTTAAATATAAAATTCAAAATTAATATTAAAAATTCACACCAAACTTAAAATGCATAAAATTAAAAATTTATATTTTTTAAAAATTAAAAATTCATACCAAATTTAAAATTTAAAATGCATAAAATTAAAAATTCATATTTTAAAAATAAAAAAAAATTCACACCAATCTTAATTTAAAAATTCATATTATAAATTCACACCAAATTTATATTAATTTTTCAAATATTTACAAGTTATTGTTTTTACAAAGTTTACAATATTAATTTAAGATTTAAATATTAATTTTTAAAAATATGGTAAAAATAAATTTAAAAATCTTTTTGTCTTTTTATCCCACTTTAATCAATCAAATATTATCAAAAATATGCGCCCCTCTTTTCGGTAAAGTTATTTCGGTTCCAAGACCTAATTTAACTCATGACGAATTTTTGAAATATTTTGGTTTGATTGATTAAAGATATTTATACCTTAAGAATAAACGTTAAATTTCGCAGTGATGTAATAAATTTTTGAATGATATCAATAATTTCGGTCGCCAAACCTAATTTTATTCAATACCAATTTAATACTTTTTAGCGAACAAATTAGCGTTTATTATCAAAAGGTTAAAAATAAAAAATAAAAATAAAAACTGTACAGACATACCTGTGAAATAGATTTCTTAGTTATATGATCTATCCCATTCATAAGATAGCCGGTTTAATTGATTTTCCATGGCTACATAGGCGTAACCTCAAGCATTCAGTGTCTTTTCTTCTAAACATATGAACGGTCCGTCTCTGCATAAAGTAACAAATTCGGTATTTGAATAGGTTTGATTATTTGAACATTTACCTTCATGTGACCATTTTCCGCATTTGTGACATCGTTCTAGGTGTCGTGCTCTTCTTTTTGCTGCGGATTTTGATTTTCCTTTACCAAATTGTAACTTATTATCTTCGCATCTGGATTCTTTTCTAACTCCGTCCATTCTTTCTCTGATTACTGATACTATTTCACTCGGTAGTATGTCATTATTTCTTTTAGTGATCAAAGCGTGTAGCATTAGACCATGGTTTAGTTCACAGGCAGTCTTCATTTTGTAAAAACCTAAAAAAAATAAAAATTCAGAATGGGGGGAGAAGACTAGTTCTTTAGGGTCTGCTAGGGAAAGACCATTCGGGTTCCATTTTCGAGAACTACACGAAAACAGAAAATCTAACTCTAACAGAAATACATATTATCCTTTAAAGACTTGATTCTCCCCACACTTAGTTAGCTGTGGTGTCGAAATTGTGATTAACTTCGTTGTCGACTTCCATCGGACCATGTATGTAATGTTTAACTCTGTGACCATTGACTTTAAATTCAATCCCATTTGAATTTATCAATTCTATCGTTCCGTATGGGAAAACTCTTTTGACTATGAATGGTCCAGACCATCTTGATTTCAATTTTCCAGGAAATAGCTTGAATCGTGAATTGAAAAGAAGAACTCTGTCTCCTTCTTTAAATTCTTTTGAACTTCTGATTCTTTTATCATGCCATTTCTTCGTTCTTTCTTTATAGATTAACGAATTTTCGTATGCTTCATGTCTTAATTCTTCTAATTCATTTAGTTGACTTAATCTTAGACGTCCGGCTTCATGTAAATCAAGATTACATGTCTTCAAAGCCCAAAATGCTTTGTGTTCAATTTCTACTGGAAGATGACATGCTTTTCCATAAACAAGTCTAAAAGGTGTGGTTCCAATTGGAGTTTTGTAGGCTGTTCTAAAAGCCCAGAGTGCATCCTCCAATTTAATGGACCATTCCTTCGGATTTGATCCTACGGTTTTCTCTAGAATGCGTTTTAAAGCTCGGTTGGTATTTTCAACTTATCCACTTGTTTGTGGATGATATGCGGTGGAGATTTTATGAGTTACTCCATATCTTTTAAGAACTTTCTCAAGTTGATTATTACAGAAATGAGTACCCCGATCACTTATTAAAGCTTTCGGTGTTCCAAACCTTGCAAAAAGACGTTTTAAAAAGTTGACTACAACTCGTGCATCGTTAGTTGGGAGAGCTTGTGCTTCCGCCCATTTAGATACATAATCAATGGCTACGAGTATATATAGATTATTATGAGATTTTGGAAATGGACCCATAAAGTCAATACCCCAAATGTCAAATACTTCACATACTTGGATGACATTTTGTGGCATTTCATCACGTTGACTTATTTTTCCGGCCCTTTGACATGCATCACAGGATTTGCAAAGAAGGTGTGCGTCTTTGTAAATTGTAGGCCAATAGAATCCAGCTTCATAAACTTTTCTTGCTGTTAGTTGAGGCCCATAATGCCCTCCTGTTGGTCCTGTGTGATAATGGTTTAAAATTTTACTAGCTTCATTTCCAAATACACATCGGCGTATTATTCCATCGGGACAACTTTTAAACAGATGTGGATCTTCCCAAAAATAGTGTTTTATATCACTGAAGAATTTCTTTCGTCTTTGGTACGATAATCCTTTTTCAAGGAATCCACAAACTAAGTAGTTTGCATAGTCTGCAAACCATGGGATTTCTTTATAATCTATCTTCAATAGATATTCATCAGGAAAGTTGTCTTGTATGGCCGATTCATTTAGAACTTCTAACTCAGGATTTTCAAGACGAGAAAGATGATCAGCGGCGAGATTTTCTGCTCCTCTTTTATCTCGGATTTCAATATCAAACTCTTGTAAGAGTAAGATCCAACGGATTAATCTTGGTTTAGCATCTTGTTTTGAAAATAGGTATCTAAGAGCAGAATGGTCGGTATAGACCACCGTTTTTGCTAGAACGAGATATGATCGAAATTTGTCAAAAGCAAAGACAATAGCAAGGAGTTCTTTTTCAGTAGTTGTATAGTTCTTTTGTGCTCCTTGTAATGTTTTACTAGCATAATATATAGGTTGAAATCGTTTTTCAATCCTTTGTCCTAAAACGGCTCCCATTGCAAAATCACTTGCATCGCACATTAGTTCAAATGGTAGATTCCAATTTGGTGTTATCATGATCGGCGCATTAGTGAGTTTTTCTTTAAGAATATTAAAAGATTTGATACATTCATCTGAAAAGATGAATGGCGCATCCTTTTCTAGGAGTTTATTCATAGGAGTGGCAATTTTAGAAAAATCTTTTATGAAACGTCGGTAAAAACCGGCATGCCCTAGAAAACTCCTAACTCCTCTAACATTGGTGGGATGTGGAAGTTTAGCAATTACATCTACTTTAGCTCTATCCACTTCAATTCCTTCTTTTGAAATTTTATGTCCAAGAACGATGCCTTCTTTAACCATGAAATGGCATTTCTCCCAATTAAGTACTAGATTTGACTTTTCGCATCTAATTAGCATTCGTTCCAGATTAACTAGACATGATTTAAATGTATCACCGAAGACTGAAAAGTCATCCATGAATACTTCCATGCATTCTTCTATCATGTCGTGAAAAATCGCCATCATACACCTTTGAAAGGTTGCAGGGGCGTTACAAAGTCCAAATGGCATGCGTTTGTAAGCAAAAGTACCATAAGGGCACGTGAATGTGGTTTTCTCTTGGTCCTCGGGTGCTATTGGAATTTGAAAATATCCGGAAAATCCATCTAGAAAACAATAGTAACTATTTCCGGCTAATCTTTCCAACATTTGATCTATGAAAGGTAAGGGAAAGTGATCTTTTCTGGTGGCGTCATTTAATTTTCTATAATCAATACATACACGCCATCCTGTTACAGTCCTAGTAGGAATAAGCTCATTTTTCTCATTTGTAATGACAGTCATGCCACCCTTCTTAGGTACGCATTGTACTGGACTTACCCATGGACTATCAGAAATTGGATATATCAAACCTGCATCTAGCAGTTTAATAATCTCTTTCTTAACTACATCTTGCATATTAGGATTTAGTCTTCGTTGGCGTTGCACATACGTTTTATGACCTTCTTCCATAAGGATTTTATGTGTGCAATACGAAGGACTTATTCCTTTAATATCATGAATCTTCCATGCAATGGCTGGTTTATGAGCTTTCAACACAGAAATGAGTTGTGATTTCTCATTTTCAGTAAGAGAAGACGATATTATTACAGGTAATTCAGATTCACCATGTAAATAAGCGTATTCCAAATGGTTTGGAAGTGGCTTTAACTCTAATTTCGGAGGTTCTTCTATCGATGATTTATATCGATATCTGTCTTCTTCTTTTAGCATTTGAATTTCTTCTGTTGTTGGTTCATATCCATTAGCTATAAGTGTAGCTAACATTTCAGCTTCATCAATTGGTTCATTACCTTCTCCTAAAGAACATTCTCCTGTTCCTTGTAATTCTGGAAATTCTTCTAATAATTCTGCATGTGCATCTATAGTTTGAATATAATAACATGTATCATCTGCAGATTGTGGTTGTTGCATTGCTCTATCAACTGAAAAGGTAACACTCTCATCCTCTATACTTAGGGTCAGTTTCTTACCGAACACGTCTATCATTGCTTTAGCCGTGTTTAAGAATGGTCTTCCTAATATGAGAGGAACTTGAGAATCTTCTTCCATGTCCAAAACAACAAAATCTACTGGAAATACTAAAGTACCAACTTTAACTAGCATGTTCTCCATTATCCCTCTAGGATATTTTATTGATCTATCGGCTAGTTGTATGCTTATTTTGGTTGGTTTCAATTCTCCAAGGTCTAGTTTAGCGTATAGTGAATACGGCATTAGATTTATACTAGCACCTAAGTCTGCCAATGCTTCTATTGAACTAAGACTACCCAGAAAACATGGAATTGTGAAACTTCCTGGATCAGATAGTTTTTCTGGTATCTTATTCAACAGCACTGCTGAACAATTAGCATTCATAGTAACAGCCGAGAGTTCTTCCATTTTCTTTCTATTTGAGATTAGATCTTTCAAGAATTTAGCATACCTTGGCATTCCTGAAATCACATCAATGAAAGGAAGATTTACATTTATTTGTTTAAACATATCCAAGAATTTGGATTGCTCGGCTTCAAGTTTCTCTATCTTCATTTTACTCGGGTAAGGAAGTGGTGGTTGGTATGGTTTAACATAAGGTTTATCCTTAACTGTGTTATCTTCTTTAACCTTCTCAACTACCGGTTCTTTTTTCTTATCTTGATCAGGTTGTGGTTCTTGTAGAGTAGGAATAGTTTCATCAGAAGTTACAGGTATTTCAGGTGGTTTAAGTGTTGTACCACTTCTTGTGGTAATAGCTTTAGCTGTTTCATTTCGGGGGTTAGCGTTTGTATCACTAGGTAGACTTCCCGGTTTTCTTTCACCTATTAACCTTGCTAGGTTACTTACTTCTTGTTCCAGATTTTGAATAGAAGCTTGTTGATTTCTAAATGCTTGAGCATTTTGTTCATTAGTTTGTTTTTGAGAGGTGAAAAACTGTGTTTGAGTTTCAACTAGCTTTGTCATCATATCTTCTAAATTCGGCTTTTTATCATCGGTTTGTTGTGGTGGTTTGTTTTGAAAATTCGGTCTTTGCTGATTGTAAGTATTATTGGATACTTGTTGATTGCTAGGACCTTGTTGGTTGTTGTATGGAATATTTCGGTTATAATTCTGGTTTTGATTGTAAATTGGTCTTGGCGGTTGATAATTATTCTGATAATTATTTCCAGGCCTTTGGTTTATGTATGAAATATTCTCTCTTTGTTCCATTGTTAATTCAATACTGAGACAATCTTTTGTCAAATGTGGTCCTCCACACTGCTCACAACTAATTCGTATTGAGTGAATATCTTTAGTCATCTTTTCCATTCGTCTTTCCACAGCATCTATCTTTGCGGAAATGGAATCTAAGTCATGGCTAGAATCGGCTCTAGCTGCTTTAGATGATCTAACGATATCTTTTTCTTGGTGCCACTCATGTGAGTGGGAAGCAGTGTTATCAATAATTTTGTAAGCATCAGTTTCGGTTTTCTTCATAATAGAACCACCAGCTGCTATATCTATGTCTTTTCTTGTAGTGATGTCGCATCCTTGGTAGAATATTTGTACTATTTGACAGGTGTCTAAACCATGTTGCGGACATCCTCTTAACAACTTTCCATATCTTGTCCACGCCTCATATAGAGTTTCATTTGGTTTCTGTGTAAACGTAACAATTTCTGCTTGAAGTCTTACGGCTTTAGATGCAGGAAAGAATTGTTTAAGAAATTTGTCAATTAAAACGTCCCATGTATCGATCGCCCCTTCAGGTAACGATTCCAACCAATCTTTGGCTTCTCCCTTTAAAGTCCAGGGAAATAACATGAGATATATCTGTTCATCCTCCACTTCTCGGATTTTAAATAGTGTGCAGATCCTATTAAAGGTACGTAGATGTTCATTTGGATCTTCCTTCGGCGCACCACTAAATTGGCATTGATTAGTCACCATGTGTAGAATTTGTCCTTTGATTTCATAATCTGGCGCATTAATGTCTGGATGAGTAATTGCGTGACCTTGGCCAGTGCGTTTAGCTCTCATTCGGTCTTCCATACTTAAAGGTTCCAGATTCTCCATAATTGAATTTGTTGAATCGGTATCACTAGATGATTCTGTTTTAATGGTTCGTTCCTCAACAATCTCTGTTTGAATGATTGGTGGCTCCGGAGGAAAGTTTAATGGTTCAGGATCTATGAACCGTTCCTGAATATTCTCCGGATTCTCAATTGTGAGGTCGGGTTCAAAAAATGGATTATCGGAAATTTGAACTGAAGTACTTGGTCGACTGGATGACGATTCTAAAGAAAAATTAACGGCGGTTATATTTGCTAAATGTCTTGATCTAGTTACAGGTGGTGAACGTACAAAAGGTGATGAACGTCTTGCTCGGTGCATTCACTGAATATCCTATTAGTTTTTAAAAAGGAAAGAAAAATTATAATAAGTTATCCAATTAATAGACTTTTCTGATTTTGCCCACGTTTCGAATAGCCAAAAGATGCAGCAGAGGGGCAGGATTCGTTTGGTCTCAATATAATTGAGGACTGTTTGGCTCCAATAACCCGGTCCACGTACAAATCCAACTATTACTACGAACCAGAAAATTTTGATGTCTATCAATTTAACCACTTAAAATAAATTTTCGTAATTTTAAGAAATTTAGATAAGAAGTAGAAAAAATTCTAAGTCCTAAAAACTAGAATAGCGAGAAATAAGAGAGAAAAAGAGTTCGTCGAAAAAGGTCGAAAAACGAAAAATGGTTGAAAAATAAAAGGTGACGGAAAAATAAAAGAAACTTATAAAAACTTAAAAATACTTGACTAACCTAACCTTATTACTACAACTAACTTAAAATTATAATCGCAAATTTATATTACTAATTGGAATGATAATTGATACATAGTAAAAGGTGTCTAAAAATATTAAAGCTTACAGGAAAAACTAAATCCCAAATGGAAATAACTTAAAAAGAAACTAAAACTTAAAAAGGCGTCGCAAAATTCTAAAGTACCTAAATCTTAGTCTAAAGAAAAAGCACTTAAGGAATTCTACGGCAAAGCCTAAAAATCTAGGAGTAAAAATGACTATAGCAAAAACTAAGTTTAAAACTAAATATGAGCTAAAAATATAAATATTACGCTACAACGATTAAAAAGGAACAAAATATAAAAATATATAAAAGTTGTAAAAAGTACAATTTTTATAAAAATATTATTTTTATATTATTTATTTAATAAAACTACTAATTTTACAATTTAATAAAACTAATTTAAATAAAATAAAACAAATTAAATAAAAAGTAAATCTTAAAATAAAACTAATAATAATAATAATAATTAGGGTTAAATAATAATAATAATTAATTAAAACCCGTAATTAATGCTGAATTAGGGCTTCTGTCCGTGTGTCAGGTACCCTCCGCGAGTCGCGGTAATTATTGCATCAAACCCCGCGAGTCGCGGGGTTCAGAATTTCAGTTGACAGATTTAAATATTCGACGCGTTTTTTCTTTATTTATTTATTTTTATTTTCTGTTTTCTATTTTTATATAAATAAAAGATATTTAATAAAATTTATATTATTATAAACTAAAATAAAGATAAAGAAACTTATAAAACTTAAATATTTAACAAAATCTTAAAAATACTTATATTTTTGTTTTTCTTTTTATATTTTTGAATATTTAAAACGTATTTTTACAAAAGCGAATTTTAATAAAAGTAAACAAAAAAATCCTTTTTTTTTTTATATTAGCGTTGCGCTTCCGGCTTTTAAGATAAACTTTCCCCGGCAGCGGTGCCAAAAATACTTGATGTCAAAGCAGAGGGATATAAAATACTATTAATTTTTACAAGGAAACACTATTAAATACGATACAATTTTACACAAGATATTTATTTATTTATAGAATGGATATACTTAAACCTTGCTACAACACTTATAGGCAGTGTACCTAATCGTACAATAGTGTAGTTTTTAGTAAGTCCGGTTCGTTCCACAGGGAAATCTTTAAACAAAGCTCAACGCTATATTAGTTTACTTTTATAAAAATACAAACATATATATAAGTAATATTATTATTATAAAGGGGGGTTTTTACCGTTTAATGACCGGTTTGTCGATTTTAAAACTTTAGTCGCAGTTAAAACCTAATGTAAAATATAAAATAAATACAAGACTTAAATTAAAGCGTAAAGTAAATAATGATAATGAAATTGCGAATAATAAAAGTGCGATAAAATAAAATTGCGATAATTAAAAAGTACGATAATTAAAAGTGCGATTAAATAACAATAAATAAAAGTGCGATAATTAGAAGTGCAATTAAATATAAAATAAAGGAAATTAAATATGAAATAAAAGAATTATGCTTATTTAAACTTCTGTAATCATGATGTTTGACGTGTTGATTTTAGTTTTATGCCCATGGGTTAATTGTCGTTTGTCCTGGATTATTTAATATGTCCGTCTGGTTTTTGTCCATAACAGTCCATCAGTCATAAATATAAAGTGCGAGTGTCCTCATCAAATTATTCTTATACCCGAAGTTAAATATTCCAACTAATTGGGGATTCGAATTGTAACAAGGTTTTAATACTCTGTTTAATGAATACACCAGGTTATCAACTGCGTGTAAACCAAGGTTTTACTACTTTGTTAGCAATTACACCAATTACCCTTGAATGTAATTTCACCCCTGTTTTAATTATTCTAGTGGCTATTAATCCATTCCCGTGTCCGGTTAAATGAACGATTATTCGTACATATAAATACCCCGCCCATCGTGTCCGAGCGAGTGTATATGGTAATTTATAGGGACGCCCAATTGTAAATCTTTATATTAACATTAACAAACTTTCATTTAATTAAACAAATATAAAGCCCATTAATAGCCCATAGTCTAATTTCCACAAGTGTCGTTCTTTTGTCCAAACCCCAATTATGGTACAAAGCCCAATTACCCAATTTTAGTAATTAGCCCAACATCATGATTACTTCGTTTTAAATAAGCATAATAATAACTTAGCTACGAGACATTAATGTAAAAAGGTTGAACATAACTTACAATGATTAAAAATAGCGTAGCGTTACACGGACAGAATTTCGACTTACACCCTTACAACATTCGCTAACATACCCTTATTATTAGAATTATAATTAAAATTAAAATTAAAATATAAATTATATATATATATATATATATATATATATATATATATATATATATATATATATATATATATATATATATATATATATATATATCGTATATATGAGAGAAGAGAGAAATAGATTATGAAAAATGATCAGAATTCGGTTTGCTTTATAGCCAGAGTCGATTTTTGGGGCTCCGCGACTCGCGGCGAAAACCTCTTCAAACTCCGCGAGTCGCGGAGGATGAATTTACAGCTCAGTCCTTGGAGTCTTTCTCTGCCGACGGTTTTTTATTTATAAATATAATATATATATAATTAATATAATTAATTATATATTATATTATATTTATATGCATAGTTAACTTGTAATTTTTAGTCCGTTGCGTCGAGCGTTAAGAGTTGACTCTGGTCCCGGTTCCGGATTTTCGAACGTCCTTGCGTACAATTTAATATCTTGTACTTTGCGTTTTGAATCTTGTACTTTTGTAATTTCGAGACGTTTCTTATCAATAATTGGAACCTTTTTGATTGTCTTTTGTACTTTTGAGCTTTTTGGTCGTTTGCGTCTTCAATTCGTCGAATCTGTCTTTTGTCTTCACCTTTTATTATTTAAACGAATATCACTTGTAAATAGAACAATTGCAACTAAAAGCTTGTCTTTCTTGAGGAATAATGCTATGAAATATATGTTCGTTTTTAGCATTATCAAAACCATTACAGTTTAACGAAAAATATCACAAAATTAATTAATTAGTTATAGTATACCAGTAGTCTAATATTTCATTTATCTTACAGTTATCATTGAGACAAAACATCAAACACCTAATGTGCAACATCTTATAAATAGAAAATCATTCATCATGTACATACACATAACTACACTCAGATTGAAAAAATTTACTAATTACTAGAAAGATCATGTAAGAAATATATCAACTCTCGGTTTCTATGAATTGATTTTAAGTATCTAATTTTACAAATGAAGATCACTTAATTCATAAAACAAGAGAATTAGCTAAATTCTTAATTCATAAAAAAAATAAGAGACTTGGCTAAATTCCTAATTCATATAACAAAGAAGAGACCTAATTCATAGAGACCTAATTCATAAAACAAGAAGAAACCTGTTAGAATTCATCCATTTGTTCTTCGTTAAACTTCGCTATTTTTCAATTGATTAACAGAACCACCGAACAATCAAATGACGATTTTCTTCAAAACAATCACAATGATAATCAGAAGTCTTCTTTTACGCTCAGATTCTAAAATTACAGTTCAGATCGATGGAACCTTCGTCATCTCGGAATCATGATTTTGAAGCTTTCTATTTGAGTCCGTAACGTGAAATCAAAATCGTGTTATAAGGATCTGAGATTGGATAAGATATAAGTTAAAGGAGATGAACTGAAGAACGTATGAACTGAACCCTAACTGTAGTCAATTATTTCCTTTTCTTTTATTGCAAAGGAAAATTAAATTATGAAAATGACCAAAATACCCCTTCACGTTTTTAGCATAAAATTGGAATTTTTAAAATGTGTGGCCCATATTCATTTATCCAGTTTGTACCCCATTTAGTGCTTATCTATGGATTGGTCCAATATATATATATATATATATATATATATATATATATATATATATATATATATATATATATATATATATATATATATATTAGTAATTATAACATCTTACATGCATTAAATCTCATATCTATATATTATGTATTGAAGATAATAAATTAACAAGTAGTGATATTAATATTAATGTTAATAATAATACTTGAAGTAATAATTACATTGGTATAACAATTTATATTTTAGACTTGTAATTAATTTAATGTAATATTGATTAGGTATGTAATATAAATTTTACATAATATCTTTTATCAGATATTGAATATTTATAAATTATATATATATATATATATATATATATATATTCGTAACTAATTGTTCGTGAATCGTCGATAATGGTCGAAGTCAAATGAATGTTCGAAAATAGTTCAAAAGTTTTGAGATTCAATTTATTAGACTTTGCTTATCATGTCGAAATAATATTAAGATTAAAGTTTAAATTTGATCGAAAATTTCCGGGTCGTCACAGTACCTACCCGTTAAAGAAATTTAGTCCCGAAATTTGAGTGCGGTCATCATGGTTAACAATAAAAATGTTTTCATGACTCATATGAGCCAATACATAGAGTTTTTATTACCATTGAGTAATAAGGATAAAATAATTCGATTATTCAAAAAGTACGAATGAAGCTATCACAAAAGAGTGAAATGAGTAAATGTAGATTCATCTTATCATTTGACGTAGATATGATTGATTCCCAGATTTCAAGGGATTTGAAGAAAATCTTCGTAATAAGATTTGATTCTCTGGTAACCAAGGGAGTTAGGATCTGCTTTAAATGCGATCGTCCATTATAATTGTTCTGTCGGAGATTTTCTTATAAATTCACCTCCTTCGTTTTCTTACAACTCACACCTTCTGTTGATGAATTTTATGCAAGTCTCTAGACATCTACCCACATTCATTGCAGGTACAACAGTTTACAGGCCACCATGATCGCTCGTTATTATCCTATCCGTGTTTGTATGTGGTTACAGGTACTGCAGGAACGAGATTTGGATGTTTGACTATGTTAGACTAGGTCAGACGTACGAGTGAAGCCTCACTCGTACGGCTGACAGGCTCATACGCACAGTTGATGCTGAGGTAAGTCACAATTACAACCTAAATGAGAAGACACGAGTGAGTGATCACCCGAACGGCTGATGAAGCCAATTCGTACGTGTGATGGATGAATTGTACTGGTGAGTCAACAGCAGAGGTATATAAAGTCTTATGTTCTTCATTTTAGATTAAGCCTCTCATTTGTTACACACACTCAGATCTGGTAAGCTCCTCCGATTCTCTCTCAACCCAAATCACCCAGGTGGTGAATAATAGCTCTAGGTGTTGATCTAATCACACTTGATTTAGTTGTGGTTTGACTAAATTAATCCCAAAAAGTTTAACCTATTCACTAGAGGGTTTGATTCACTTATTCCGTCATTATGTGAGTTAAATCTATTGATTTCTAAGTTCCTAGTCATGTTTCATCACCTTCTATTCTTTCCCCCTCAACTCATATTTTAAAGTATTCATCAATATGCTACATCCAGTTCTGATTCTCAATATACTTTTCATATCGGTCATTCTTCTTTTTCATCTACCGCCGGAAGAATCTATTTACTTCTACTATACTCTTGGTTTTATAGTGTTTCTAGTTCTCCCGTGTCTTTATATTGCTATACGCATCGATATATATGGTTTATAATTTCTGGTTTGTCGTTGGGCTTTATATCTTCCCTTATATTTCAAAGTCTTTGCTTCTGTCTTCTATAATTATTGTCATTCACAGTTAATGCTCTCTTTTATTTGCTTCAATTTATACCCCAATTTCTATTTCGTAGTTTTGTCCTTTCGTTTCTTCTTCTTGCGATTAAGCACCGATTGTAATGGTCTAGAATTCGTAGATATAAATTTCAGAATGAACATAGTTAATGTTCTAGAATAGAAACGGTAATAGTACAATCTGACTTGTCAAATTATCAGAATTCAAGAGAAAGATAGGACTATCAAGAAAACATGTTCTTGATATGTTTATAGATTTAAACGGAATGTAAGAGTCATGTAACATGGCACATGATGACGTTATGATCTGTGAATCATCACATTTCATTTAGAAACTCAGCATGACTTACTGTAATATAATCACATTGATCAAGTGTCATTATATTATACTAACTCATGCTGCATCTCCCAACACTACTTCAAAACATTCATACTTTATACTCGAAGGTTTCAGTATTTAGAAACTTAAACAGTTTCCTTTATGATGTGATACAGATAATGCGAGGAGATAAATGATTTTAGATAAGAATGGTTATGAAAATATATTCAGAAATATGGAGGATATTTATAATGAAAGATACGATGATATCTTAAAATTTCTAATATCAGAGGATGATGAAGAATATTGTCCGCAAGGGTTTAGATTCAGAAGTAAGGTATTCGACAATGACTTCAATAGGCACGGAATCATTTGGATCCTTTGAAGGTAGATTTCGTCCTTGTGATTTATCCACGGCCTCCTTCATACTTTGCTCAATCCGTTTTCCAGTTCCAAATCTTTTCTTTTCCTGAGCTTTGCCAACCCACTATTCTTTATCATCAAACTTTTTACTGTTAAGATCGTTTACAGTTTTTGCTGCTTCGTCAGCATTTCAAGAACTAGTTCGCAGTTCAAGGTGTTTTTCAGAAACTTTACATTTGTAAGTCCAGAAGATAGAAGTTATATATACACATATAACTGTTGGCGTAGACATGCTGCGAGATTTCAAAATACTGATTACTAATTTTCGATGATTCGTATGGCAATTCTCGTTACAAGATGCGGATGAGTAAATGATGGGGTTTCGATAAATATAATGATTTTTCGGAAAGTCAAAGATAAGTGAAGTTGTCGGTAAGTTTATTGCTAATGTGGCGAGATATGAAAGGTTTCCCAGTAACCATGGCGAAAAGGAAACGTATATATCAAGGTTATAATAAGGCTATTTCGACTGAAAAGTCGAAGTTGGCTTGCTGGAGCTGTGACAAAACTGTCTACTTTGAAACGGAATTGAAAAGTCATTTTTTTTTCTAGTAAATGCCAAAGGGTCTGGCGTGGATACGTGTCAAATGACGACTTTGGTTTCGAGAGCTTTTCAGGTACATAACTATGGGTAATATGTGATTGGATCATCCTTTCGATTTCTCATTATTTGAAGTGTCTTCAGAAATTTCGAAGGGTTTGAACACCGATTGTAATCGTTAATATACATATGATGTTCTAACACAGTTTTGAAGTCAAAGTATAGCTTTGAAAGATGTAGGAATCTAAGAGTGATGATTTTTGGTTATATCTCGAGTTGAATTTTGAGATTTTAAAATCAGAATATGTAATTTGATTTTGAATGAGTATGGTTGTTTTGATTTCTATAAAAGAATGTATATTGTTGTGAAAGTAGGGAGTAAAATGGATGATTTTTTGAATCAGATTCGAAGAATGTAACATGTTAATTGTGAATTTATATATATCTCTCGGGTATTACCTACCCGTTAAAAATTTTCACAATTAATATTTTGTACAAAAGAATTTTATTACAGCTTTTATGGAAATATACATGTGTATATTTCTTTAGATGTAATACAGATTTGATGAGTTAATACTAAACTTATTTGGTTGAAACTTGAATAGAGTAATCTCTATATTTTAGAAATCACATAAGTATTTCTTCAATGATATTATGAATCAATACTTTGTTATTTGTTGATGCATGATGTTGGTTTTTTTTTTTTCGTGAAATTCTTGTGGACTTCGCAAGGCACGAATGATGTTATCGGAAAAGTTTCAAGTACGTCGATGATGAAAGTGTAAAATCAAACATATATTTGAATAATACACTTGATTTATTATGAAATAGAGTTTATTGAATTGAAACAGAGATTGTAGTTAACGATGGTTAAGTTGCAGACGAAGGACGTACATCATTGCATATTTGTAATATGAATTAACCGATTAGTTAAGATTCACACACCATAGCTTAGTACGGAAAGATTTATTTTAATCTCAAAATTTATATATATATATATAAAATATACATATAATTTCTTCAGAGGGAATAAGTTAATACTTCATAACTCATTGATACAATATACGCGTTATTGATTCGTAATGATGTCCACAGTGATTCTTGAACTGACGGAGTTTGTGATGTTATAGGTGTTGCTGATTCTGATGATGCAGACGGTACCGTTGATGTTGTTGGTAAAACAAGTTTAGTTTGTAAATCACGCACCATTCTTGTCAAAGTTTTCTACTCTTCCTCCTCTCATTTTGGTTTACTCATTTGATTTATGGTTAGGGCTAGAGTAGATAATCTCTAAGACTTTAGAGATTACATAATCGCCACAGAATGTTTCTCCAATGAAGTTATGAATTAATATTTCATTTAGTTATTGTTGTTGGTACTCCTTGGTATCTATGGTGCGTATGACGTTGATGCTCGTGGGACAGATTGTGAAGTTGAGGTTTATGACACGGTTTTGGTTGGGGTTAGTAATGGTACTGTTGGCGTTGATGATGGTGTACTGGTTATGCTGCTGATGCTGCTGCTGGTGTTTGTAACCTTTGCACCATGTTCTCCAAAGCCACTACCCGAGCGCGAAGCTCGTTGACTTCTTCTATTACACCGGGGTGATTGTCGGTTCGGACGAGCGGATAAATAAAATATAGAATTTGATGTAGTATATAATCGTGACGAGATACTCTGGAAATGAGAGAGAAAATGGTGTCTCGAACAGATTCACCGGTAAGTGCTTCAGGTTCTTCGCCAAGAGAGCAATGTGGTGGATGGAAAGGATCGCCTTCTTGTTGTTTCTAATGATTGAGGAGGCTACGGACCCATCCCAAATTCATCCAGAATAGGTGATGACTGATTGGTTGATCCATTCCGGTCACACTGCTTTCGGAGCTTGAGTGAGATTCCATTTCGGAATCCTAGTGACTTGTACTGATGACAAATTCCATTTCATACGATTGGATAAAGGATTTTTCAATATAAAATGATTCTCTAGCTATCGGGTGGTATTCTAATTACATAGGATATCTATATATATAGATCAAAAGATTTCGTAGATTACGGAGGAATTTGTGGGATATGTCAGGCAAAGTTTAAAGTAACAGATACGATAAGATATGATTTAGCAGATACGCTAAAATATGAATTTTGTCTATACACTACTCATGCAATTAATGTAGCAAGACGTGTCTAAACTAATAATGATAAGCAGGTAATTTCCTAAGGATGATAAGCAGATGATTTCCAACTAGAAATGATAAGCAAAACTTTTGACATGCAGACACGGTCGAAGTCCAGACTCACTAATGCATCCTAACGACTTATCAGTTAGACACACTAATGCAGACCTGGTTCGCTAAGACCACCGCTCTGATACCAACTGAAACACAGTTGGGGATAACCACCATCCCACCCAGTGCCTTAACTATCCGGAAACCACTGAGTGTACCTCAGATACTAATTTTTGGGCCTGCCTCTCGGCTATTGCCAACCCTCGTAAGGGTTCGCAAGGAGTAAGAGCCAATGCTTTGTCACAGGTCACACTGTGAGAACCTCCTTTACGACTAACTCGCCACACATGGACGCGGTTATACCAGCTCTAATACCAACTAAAACGACCCGTCCTAATCCATCCGGACGAAGTCCATCTCGATTATAAACGATTCATAATAGTTGATTACATCGCGAGGTACTTGACCTCTATATGATACATTTTACAAACATTTCATTCGTTTTTAAAAGACAAACTTGCTTTACATTGTAAGTTGACGATATGCATACCATTTCATAATATATGCAACTATAATTGACTTAATAATAATCTTGATGAACTCAACGACTCGAATACAACGTCTTTTGAAATATGTCATGAATGACTCCAAGTAATGTCTCTAAAAGGAACAAATGCACAGCGGAAGATTTCTTTCATACCTGAGAATAAACATGCTTTATAGTGTCAACCAAAAGGTTGGTGAGTTCATTAGTTTATCATAATCATTCATTTTCATCATTTTAATAGACCACAAGAATTTCATTTCCAGTTCTCATAAATATACGTCCCATGCATAGAGACAAAAAAATCATTCATATGGATTGAACACCTGGTAACCGACATTAACAAGATGCATATAAGAATATCCCCTATCATTCCGGGAAATCCTTCGGACATGATAAAAACAACATCGAAGTACTAAAGCATCCGGTACTTTAGATGGGGTTCGTTAGGCCCAATAGATCTATCTTTAGGATTCGCGTCAATTAGGCGTGCAATAATTCTCAAAATTAGTGATGTTCCCTAATTCTTAGGCTACCAAGCAAAAAGGGGCATATTCGGCTTCGATCATTCAACCATATAATGTAGTTTCGATTACTTGTGTCTATTTCGTAAAACATTTATAAAAATTGCGCATGTATTCTCAGCCCGAAAATATAAAGGGTAAAAAGGCAAATGAACTCACAATACTGTATTTTGTAGTAAAAATACATATGACGACATTGAACAAGTGCAGGGTTTGAAATGTCCCATTCTTATTGATTAAAAACGTTCCATATTAATTGATTTCGTTGCGAGGTTTTGACCTCTATATGAGACGTTTTTCAAAGACTGTATTCATTTTTAAAACAAACCATAACCTTTATTTCATAAATAAAGGTTTAAAAAGCTTTATGTAGATTATCAAATAATGATAATCTAAAATATCCTGTTTACACATGACCATTACATAATGGTTTACAATAAAAATATGTTACATCGAAATCAGTTTCTTGAATGCAGTTTTTACACAATATCATACAAACATGGACTCCAAATCTTGTCCTTATTTTAGTATGCAACAGCGGAAGCTCTTAGTATTCACCTGAGAATAAACATGCTTTAAACATCAACAAAAATGTTGGTGAGTTATAGGTTTAACCTATATATATCAAATCGTAATAATAGACCACAAGATTTCATATTTCAATACACATCCCATACATAGAGATAAAAATCATTCATATGGTGAACACCTGGTAACCGACATTAACAAGATGCATATATAAGAATATCCCCATCATTCCGGGACACCCTTCGGATATGATATAAATTTCGAAGTACTAAAGCATTCGGTGCTTTGGATGGGGTTTGTTAAGCCCAATAGATCTATCTTTAGGATTCGCGTCAATTAGGGTGTCTGTTCCCTAATTCTTAGATTACCAGACTTAATAAAAAGGGGCATATTCGAGTTCGATAATTCAACCATAGATTGTAGTTTCAAGTACTTGTGTCTATTTTGTAAATCATTTATAAAACCTGCATGTATTCTCATCCCAAAAATATTAGATTTTAAAAGTGGAACTATAACTCACTTTCACAGATTTTTACTTCGTCGGGAAGTAAGACTTGGCCACTGGTTGATTCACGAACCTATAACAATATATACATATATATCAAAGTATGTTCAAAATATATTTACAACCCTTTTAATATATTTTGATGTTTTAAGTTTATTAAGTCAGCTGTCCTCGTTAGTAACCTACAACTAGTTGTCCACAGTTAGATGTACAGAAATAAATCGATAAATATTATCTTGAATCAATCCACGACCCGGTGTATACGTATCTCAGTATTGATCACAACTCAAACTATATATATTTTGGAATCAACCTCAACCCTGTATAGCTAACTCCAACATTCACATATAGAGTGTCTATGGTTGTTCCGAAATATATATAGATGTGTTGACATGATAGGTCGAAACATTGTATACGAGTCTATGGTATCTCAAGATTACATAATATACAATACAAGTTGATTAAGTTATGGTTGGAATAGATTTGTTACCAATTTTCACGTAGCTAAAATGAGAAAAATTATCCAATCTTGTTTTACCCATAACTTCTTCATTTTAAATCCGTTTTGAGTGAATCAAATTGCTATGGTTTCATATTGAACTCTATTTTATGAATCTAAATAGAAAAAGTATATATTTATAGTCGAAAAAATAAGTTACAAGTCGTTTTTGTAAAGGTAGTCATTTCAGTCGAAAGAACGACGTCTAGATGACCATTTTAGAAAACATACTTCCACTTTGAGTTTAACCATAATTTTTGGATATAGTTTCATGTTCATAATAAAAATCATTTTCCCAAAATAACAACTTTTAAATCAAAGTTTATCATAGTTTTTAATTAACTAATCCAAAACAGCCCGCGGTGTTACTACGACGGCGTAAATTCAATTTTACGGTGTTTTTCGTGTTTCCAGGTTTTAAATCATTAATTTAGCATATCATATAGATATAGAACATGTGTTTAGTTGATTTTAAAAGTCAAGTTAGAAGGATTAACTTTTATTTGCGAACAAGTTTAGAATTAACTAAACTATGTTCTAGTGATTACAAGTTTAAACCTTCGAATAAGATATATTTATATGTATGAATCGAATGATGTTATGAACATCATTACTACCTCAAGTTCCTTGGATAAACCTACTGGAATTGAGAAAAATAGATCTAGCTTCAAAGGATCCTTGGATGGCTTGAAAGTTCTTGAAGCATAATCATGACACGAAAACAATTTCAAGTAAGATTTTCACTCGAAATAAGATTGTAATAGTTATAGAAATTGAATTAAAGTTTGAATATGATTATTACCTTGTATTAGAAAGATAACCTACTGTAAGTAACAAAGCTTTCTTGATCTTGGATGATTACTTGGAATAGATTTAGAAAACTTGGAAGTAAACTTGCAATCTTGGAAGTATTCTTGATTTTATGAAACTAGAACTTTTGGAATTTATGAAGAACACTTAGAACTTGAAGATAGAACTTGAGAGAGATCAATTAGATGAAGAAAATTGAAGAATGAAAGTGTTTGTAGGTGTTTTTGGTCGTTGGTGTATGGATTAGATATAAAGGATATGTAATTTTGTTTTCATGTAAATAAGTCATGAATGATTACTCATATTTTTGTAATTTTATGAGATATTTCATGCTAGTTGCCAAATGATGGTTCCTACATGTGTTATGTGACTCACATGGGCTGCTAAGAGCTGATCATTGGAGTGTATATACCAATAGTACATACATCTAAAAGTTGTGTATTGTACGAGTACGAATACGGGTGCATACGAGTAGAATTGTTGATGAAACTGAACGAGGATGTAATTGTAAGCATTTTTATTAAGTAGAAGTATTTTGATAAGTGTCTTGAAGTCTTTCAAAAGTGTATGAATACATATTAAAATACTACATGTATATACATTTTAACTGAGTCGTTAAGTCATCGTTAGTCGTTACATGTAAATGTTGTTTTGAAACCTTTAGGTTAACGATCTTGTTGAATGTTGTTAACCCATTGTTTATTATAACAAATGAGATGTTAAATTGTTATATTATCATGATATTATGATATATAATATATCTTAGTATGATATATATACAGTTAAATGTCGTTACAACGATAATCGTTACATATATGTCTCGTTTCGAAATCATTAAGTTTGTAGTCTTATTTTTACATATGTATTTCATTGTTAATACACTTAATAATATATTAACTTATCATTTAACATAATTAACCAAGTGTATCAATATCTTAATATGATTCATATGTACCTAGTAAGACGTTGTTATAACGATAATCGTTATATATATCATTTTCGAGTTTCTTAAATTAATAGTCTCATTTTTATGTATATAACTCATTGTTAAAATACCTAATGAGATACATACTTATAATAAAATGATGTTAACTATATATATAACCATATATACGTCATCGTATAGTTTTTACAAGTTTTAACGTTCGTGAATCACCGGTCAACTTGGGTGGTCAACTGTCTATATGAAACCTATTTCAATTAATCAAGTCTTAACAAGTTTGATTGCTTAACATGTTGGAAACACTTAACCATGTAAATAACAATTTCATTTAATATATATATAAACATGGAAAAGTTCGGGTCACTACAGTACCTACCCGTTAAATAAATTTCCTCCCGAAATTTTAAGCAGTTGGAGGTGTTGACGTATCTTCTGGAAATAAATGCGGGTATTTCTTCTTCATCTGATCTTCACACTCCCAGGTGAACTCGGGTCCTCTACGAGCATTCCATTGAACCTTAACAATCGGTATCTTGTTTTGTTTAAGTCTCTTAACCTCACGATCCATTATTTCGACGGGTTCTTCAATGAATTGAAGTTTTTCATTGATTTGGATTTCGTCCAACGGAATAGTGAGATCTTCTTTAGCAAAACATTTCTTCAAATTTGAGACGTGGAAAGTGTTATGTACAGCCGCGAGTTGTTGAGGTAGCTCCAGTTGGTAAGCTACTGGTCCGACAGGATCTATAATCTTGAATGGTCCAATGTACCTTGGATTTAGTTCCCCCGTTTACCAAATCGTACAACGCCTTTTCAAGGTGAAACCTTAAGCATGACCATTTCTCCAATTTCAAACTCTATATCGTTTCTTTTACTGTCCGCGTAGCTCTTTTGTCGACTCTGGGCGGTTTTCAATCTTTGTTGAATTTGGATGATTTTCTCGGTAGTTTCTTGTATTATCTCCGGACCCGTAATCTGTCTATCCCCCACTTCACTCCAACAAATCGGAGACCTGCACTTTCTACCATAAAGTACTTCAAACGGCGCCATCTCAATGCTTGAATGGTAGCTGTTGTTGTAGAAAAATTCTGCTAACGGTAGATGTCGATCCCAACTGTTTCCGAAATCAATAACACAAGCTCGTAGCATGTCTTCAAGCATTTGTTTTGTCCTTTCGCTCTGCCCATCAGTTTGTGGATGATAGGCAGTACTCATGTCTAGACGAGTTCCCAATGCTTGCTGTAATGTCTGCCAGAATCTTGAAATAAATCTGCTATCCCTATCAGAGATAATAGAGATTGGTATTCCATGTCTGGAGACGACTTCCTTCAAATACAGTCGTGCTAACTTCTCCATCTTGTCATCTTCTCTTATTGGCAGGAAGTGTACTGACTTGGTGAGACGATCAACTATTACCCAAATAGTATCATAACCACTTGTAGTCCTTGACAATTTAGTAATGAAATCCATGGTAATGTTTTCCCATTTCCATTCCGGGATTTCAGGTTGTTGTAGTAGACCTGATGGTTTCTGATGTTCAACTTTGACCTTAGAATACGTCAAACATTCTCCTACATATTTAGCAATATCGGCTTTCATACCTGGCCACCAAAAATGTTTCTTAAGATCCTTGTACATCTTCCCCGTTCCAGGATGTATTGAGTATCTGGTTTTATGAGCTTCTCTAAGTACCATTTCTCTCATATCTCCAAATTTTGGTACCCAAATTCTTTCAGCCCTATACCGGGTTCCGTCTTCCCGAATATTAAGATGCTTCTCCGATCCTTTGGGTGTTTCATCCTTTAAATTTCCCTCTTTTAAAACTCCTTGTTGCGCCTCCTTTATTTGAGTAGTAAGGTTAGTGTGAATCATTATATTCATAGATTTTACTAGAATGGGTTCTCTGTTCTTTCTGCTCAAGGCGTAGGCTACCACATTTGCCTTCCCCGGGTGGTAATGAATCTCAAAGTCGTAATCATTCAACAATTCAATCCATCTACGCTGCCTCATATTCAGTTGTTTCTGATTAAATATGTGTTGAAGACTTTTGTGGTCAATATACATAATACTTTTGACCCCATATAAGTTGTGCCTCCAAGTCTTTAATGCAAAAACAACCGCGCCTAATTCCAAGTCATGCATCGTATAATTTTGCTCGTGAATCTTCAATTGTCTGGACGCATAAGCAATCACCTTCGTCCGTTGCATTAATACACAACCGAGACCTTGCTTTGATGCGTCACAATAAATCACAAAATCATCATTCCCTTCAGGCAATGAAAATATAGGTGCCGTAGTTAGCTTTTTCTTCAATAATTGAAACGCCTTCTCTTGTTCATCCTTCCATTCAAATTTCTTCCCTTTATGCGTTAATGCAGTCAAGGGTTTTGCTATTTTGGAGAAATCTTGGATGAATCTTCTGTAGTAACCAGCCAATCCTAAAAATTGACGTATATGCTTCGGAGTTTTTGGGGTTTCCCATTTTTCAACGGTTTCGATCTTTTCCGGGTCCACCTGGATACCTTCTTTGTTCACTATGTGACCGAGGAATTGAACTTCTTCCAACCAAAATGCACACTTTGAAAACTTAGCGTACAGTTTTTCTTTTCTCAATACTTCTAGCACTTTTATCAAATGTTCTTCGTGCTCTTG
The DNA here is from genome assembly GCF_046630445.1 of Rutidosis leptorrhynchoides. NCBI lineage: Eukaryota > Viridiplantae > Streptophyta > Magnoliopsida > Asterales > Asteraceae > Rutidosis > Rutidosis leptorrhynchoides. Next base: position 227,227,925 of record NC_092337.1, on the reverse strand, counting down.
ATCATTCTTTGAGTAAATAAGTATGTCATCGATGAAAACAATGACAAACTTGTCAAGATATGGCCCACACACTCGGTTCATAAGGTCCATGAACACAGCTGGTGCGTTAGTCAATCCAAACGGCATAACCATAAACTCGTAATGACCATAACGCGTCCTAAAAGCAGTTTTTGGAATATCATCCTCCTTTACTCGCATTTGATGATATCCAGAACGTAAATCGATCTTCGAATAAACTGACGAGCCTTGTAGTTGATCAAATAAGTCGTCAATTCTCGGCAGTGGATAACGGTTTTTGATGGTAAGTTTGTTTAACTCTCTGTAGTCAATACACAACCTAAATGTACCATCCTTCTTCTTGACAAACAAAACAGGTGCTCCCCATGGTGATGTGCTTGGTCGAATGAAACCACGTTCTAATAGTTCTTGCAGTTAGCTTTGGAGTTCTTTCATCTCGCTGGGTGCGAGTCTATAAGGAGCACGAGCTATTGGTGCAGCTCCTGGTACAAGATCTGTTTGAAATTCAACAGATCGATGTGGAGGTAGTCCCGGTAATTCTTTCGGAAATACATCGGGAAATTCTTTTGTGACGGGAACATCATTGATGCTCTTTTCTTCAGTTTGTACTTTCTCGACGTGTGCTAGAACAGCATAGCAACCTTTTCTTATTAGTTTTTGTGCCTTCAAATTACTAATAAGATGTAGCTTTGTGTTGCCCTTTTCTCCGTACACCATTAAGGGTTCTCCTTCTTCTCGTACAATGCGAATTGCATTTTTATAACATACGATCTCTGCTTTCACCTTCTTCAGCCAGTCCATGCCAACAATTACATCAAAACTCCCTAACTCTACTGGTATCAAATCAATCTTAAATATTTCGCTACCCAGTTTAATTTCTCGATTTCAGCATATATAATCTGCTGAAATTAATTTACCGTTTGCTAATTCGGGTAAAAATTTACTATCCAATGGCATCAATGGACAATTTAATTTAGCACAAAAATCTCTACTCATATAGCTTCTATCCGCACCCGAATCAAATAAAATGTAAGCAGATTTATTGTCAATAAGAAACGTACCCGTAACAAGCTCCGGGTCTTCCTGTGCCTCTGCCGCATTAATATTGAAAACTCTTCCGCGGCCTTGTCCATTCGTGTTCTCCTGGTTCGGGCAATTTCTAATAATGTGGCCTGGTTTTCCACATTTATAACAAACTACATTGGCATAACTTGCTCCGACACTACTTGATCCGCCATTACTCATTCCGACACCATTTGTTCCTTTCGTTCTGTTAACCCCTGGTCCCTAGACCTCACACTTCGCCGCGCTATGACCATTTCTTTTACACTTGTTGCAAATTTTGGTGCAGAACCTCGAGTGATACTTTTCACACCTTTGGCATAGCTGCTTCTGATTGTTGTTGTTATTGCGGTTGTTATTGTTGTTGGGATGATTGTTGTAGTTGCTGTTGTTGTTGTTGTTGTTGTTGTTGTTGGGCCGTTTGTTGTAGTTGCGATTGATGTTGCGATTGTTGGGATAATTGTTGCGATTATTATTGTAATTGATGTTGTTGTTGTATTGGCGATTCTTATCACCGTTTTCCTCCCACTTTCTTTTGACTTGCTTCACATTGGCCTCTTCAGCCGTCTTTTCTTTAATTCTTTCCTCAATCTGGTTCACTAGTTTGTGAGCCATTCTACATGCCTGTTGTATGGAGGCGGGCTCGTGTGAACTTATATCTTCTTGGATTCTTTCCGGTAATCCTTTCACAACTGCGTCGATCTTCTCTTCCTCATCTTCGAACGCTCCCGGACATAATAGGCACAATTCTGTGAATCGTCTTTCGTACGTGGTAATATCAAATCCTTGGGTTCGTAACCCTCTAAGTTCTGTCTTGAGCTTATTGACCTCGGTTCTGGGACAGTACTTCTCGTTCATCAAGTGCTTGAATGCTGACCACGGTAGTGCGTACGCATCATCTTGTCCCACTTGCTCTAGATAGGTTTTCCACCATGTTAACGCAGAACCTGTGAAGGTATGCATAGCGTACTTCACTTTGTCCTCTTCAGTACACTTACTTATGACAAACACCGATTCGACCTTCTCGGTCCACCGTTTCAATCCGATCGGTCCTTCGGTTCCATCAAATTCCAAAGGTTTGCAGGCAGTGAATTCTTTGTAGGTGCATTCTACACGATTTCCTGTACTGCTAGATCCAAGGTTATTGTTGGTATGTAGAGCAGCCTGTACTGCGACTATGTTTGAAGCTAGAAAAGTACGGAATTCCTCTTCATTCATATTCACGGTGTGTCGAGTAGTCGGTGCCATTTCCTTCAAAATAGTCAAATGGAACAAGTTAATCATACAGAATATTAAGAGTAGTTAATAGTATTTCATAGCATAATATGAACTCATTTATAAAAGCTTTTTCTTCATATTAGCGTTTTATAAGTTTAAATTCGGGTAGTACCTACCCGTTAAGTGAAGGTTTTTCGTATGCCCGAGAGACATATTAAATTAATGTGGCTAATATGTTTTGATCCAAGTCGGGTCATACCCAATAACAAGCTTACCAACACCTTATTCATATTTGATCTTAGCGAATGGATCGTTGATTAAATACGCGACACTTGAACTTTAAGAAAAATGGTTTTCTTAAATATTACTTGATGTGTATATATAAATTATGGAATAATTTATATAATATGGATTTAATTATTTATAGGTTAAATAATTAATAAAGTTATGTTACATTTTATAAAATTGGTTTTATAAAATAAAGTAAACATAACTTATAATATGGAATTTTATATAATTGGTTTTATATATGATGTGTGCATAATTTATAAAATGCAAGTTTATAAAAGTTATTTTATAAGATCTAATTTTATAAAAGAACAAGTTTATAAATTTTGCAAGCTTATAGATTATGCCAAGTTTTATAAAGACTATTTTATATTATAACTTAAGGAAGTGGCATGGGAGTTGAAGTAAGCATGCTCTTTGATTCCTTCTTGGTCAAAGACAATTCCCTTTTCCATATACATGCAAGCATCTTGACTCCTAGAGACTTACACTAGCAAAATAAACACATCAAAGCAAAAATTCTGCTCTCTTGGGGAGCTGCTGGCCGTGGGGTTTCAAGGCTCAAAGGGAGTTCATTTTCAAGTTTTGCAAGTTCATTTTAAGTGTCTAATAAATCCTAACCAAAAGCTAGGGTGTTGGTGCAAAGTTTGGGGTATAATCTCTTGAGGTTTCATCCATTTGAAGCTCCATTCAACATCATCATCTTCATCACTTACTACCTAGCTTGGAGAAGGTATAAACTCTTTACTTGCTTGTAGTTTGTAAGTATATTTCATAACTTGATCCTAATTGGGATTTAACTTTAATTGGTTAAAGTATAACAAGTTTCAAAATGGTAATTTACATGCTTCCGCTTTCTTGATTCTTAAATGGTTTTAAGTATATTATGAACTTGTTAAATCCCAACAATGGTATCTAGAGCCGAAGTTGATGAAATATGCTTCGAGATGATATGTTAAACCCACTATATTTTGCATTTTATGAACATGCATGCAAGTAAAATGCAAAAATTTAAGGGTTTGGGTGGGTTTGGTATTTAGGCCGAATTTAAGGAGACCCAAAATGGGTTTTTGGGTTTTTCCATTTGGTCTAATTTTGGTTGTATGTAATGTTCACAATCCTAGCCTTGACCTTGTGTTGCATGCATGTGTGTTTGGTTGATTTATGATTCATTTGGTATGTATTATCATTCATTCAAAAGGCATGTAATAATTATTCATTTGGTTGTAATATTTATTATTTTGGTTATGTAATTTATTTTATATTTGGCATGTAAAATAGATTAGGTTGTATTTCATTTTCTAGACAAAATGTATTAGGATATATTTTTTAAAATGATGAAGATGATGAAGACTTGAAGAACACAAGAAGAAGCATTTGGATGCAAGATTAAGTGGGAGATTTTAAAATCTTCTACTTTGTGTTATTACCCTTAACCGGTGGCATTTGTTTTCGGCTAAACAAATGTCTACCAAAATTGGCTTGATTGTGAACATATGATTTTGCATGCGTGGTTGTTTTGTATGATTATGTGGATTGTATGTTTGTATGCTACAAGTTAATCACACAAGTTAACAACAAACTAAAATGGCAATTTAAATTGGTTAAAATTGACATTATTAACGACATGCAAAACGTCAATTTAAATGGTTAAATTAAAAACGGCTAAAAGGACATTAATAAACGGTTATTAAGGACATGATAAGGATCATACATATAAAATGGTTTATATTAAGTAATTGGCTTAATTACAAGACATGAAAATGGTTTTTCATAAGTACCATGCACTAAATGCATGTTGGTGTATGGTATAAAAGTTTTCTCAAACTAGAATTAACAAAAACTCAAAATCCCTTTCATTAACAAGGTAAACAAGTTAAACGCCATCCTATTGTGTGACACTTAAAAGTATTAGGGAACTCATGATGGGATAAAGGTCACCTAACCATTATGAGCAAACTAATGTGATTAAGGTAAATTTCGCATGCTTGTGGGATAAAGGTCACCTAACCACATGTATGTTAAATTTACAAGTCTATACAAGTAGGACGACTTGATTTGGGAATCATGAACTTAGGGTCACCGAAGCATGAAGAACAAATAGGCGTTGATGGGATAAATATGCCATGCAAAAGGATTGCATGATCCCATACTCTAGAAGTTGCAAATGGATTGCAATTGTCATTTATTGACTACCTAGCTAAATCAAATTGCGGGATAAAGGTCACCTAACCGAAATTTGGTTTACCGCTGGATTCTAGAATTTAATAATTCAATTTGATTTAAAGGGTATTGAATGTTAAATTAAAATCGATACTTAAACGAACTTTGTTAATTTTGTAGATGGCCGCCAATAACAACAACAACATTCCTAACGCACCACTTAACCTAAACCACCTATCATTAAGGTCTCTCTTAGAGAAAGACAAACTCAACCATACAAACTTTATGGATTGGTTCCGCAATCTTCGGATTGTCCTCAAACAAGAGGATAAAATGTATGTGCTTGAGGACCCCATTCCCGATCAACCGGATGAGAATGATGTGGAGGCAATGGCCTCTTACGATAAGTATTGCCATGACTCCCTTCAAGTCTCATGCTTAATGCTTGGGACTATGATACCCGAACTCCAAAAGGATTTCGAACATCATAGTGCATACGACATGATAACGCAATTGAAGGAGATGTTCCTTCAACAAGCGCGTGTCGAACGCTTCGAAACAGTTCTAGCGCTACATGCTTGTCGTATGGACGATACCCAATCGGTTTCATCTTATGTACTCAAGATGAAAAGCCTTATCGATCGTGCTAACCGTCTTAACCTAAACATATCTAATGAGTTAGCCACCGATCTTATCCTTAACTCCCTATCAAAAAGGTTTGATCAATTTGTAATTAATTACAATATGAATGGGATGGATAAGAGCATAGGTGAGCTTCACGGTATGCTTAGAACGGCAGAAACTAGCATGGGTAAAAGGGCTTTACCCGTGTTAGCAATCGATCAAGGTGGATCCAAAGGTAACACCTCTAAGCCAAAGGTGGCTAAGAGAAAAGGACCCGCCCATCAAGGCAAAGGGAAGGGGAAGATGGTTACCCCAACCATCAACAAAGCTAAAAAGCAAAAGGTAGCCGAGAAGGCAAACCCCAAGGAAGACCCATGTTTCGGTTGCGGTGAGATGGGTCATTAGAAACGAAACTGTCCGGTCTATCTTAAGGAGTTGATGGACAAGAGGGATGCAGGGCAAACCTCAGGTAATATATATATGGTATATATAGAGCTTAGTATTACTTCTTCTAATACATGGGTATTAGACACGGGATGTGGAACTCATATTTGCAATTCTTTGCAGGGGTTCAAAAGAAGTGATCGTATGGCGGGAACATCAAATCTCTATATGGGCAATGGTGCAAAGGTGCATGTTAAAGCTCAAGGAGAATTTGTTTTGAAGCTTCCAAGTGGATTGGAGCTTATTTTAGAAAATGTTTTGTATGCACCGGATTTATGTCGAAACATTATTTCTATTTCTCGCTTAAAACAATGTGGTTACGTTGTTAATTTTATTGATGATGATATTCATGTTTCTAAAGATAATGTATTCTATTTCGAGGCTTCGCCTTCAAATGGAATTTATGAATTGGTTCATGATGACACATCATCGAGCTCTATATACCACACTAGCACCAAGAAACTCAAAAGGGATTTGAGTGATTCCTATTTATGGCATTGTCGCCTTGGTCACATAAACAAGAACCGAATGCATACACTTCAAAGGAATGGACTTTTGAAATCAAATGAAATGGATTCGTTTGATGTATGTGAATCTTGTTTACAAGGCAAGATGACTAAAGCACCTTTCAAAGGAACTTATGAAAGGGCTAAAGATTTATTGGGATTAATGCATTCGGATGTATGTGGACCCTTTAAACCCATGACTAGGAATGGTGAAAGATACTTTGTTACTTTCATTGATGACTTTAGTCGTTTCGGATATGTCTACTTATTAAGACACAAGGACGAAACGTTTGAAGCATTCAAAGAATATCAAAACGAAGTACAAAATCAACTCAATAGGACAATTAAGGTACTTCGTACCGATAGAGGAGGTGAATACCTAAGCGATGCCTTCCAAGATCATCTTAGGAGTTGTGGGATTATCTCACAACTTACTCCACCCGGAACACCCCAACTTAATGGAGTTTCCGAAAGGAGGAACCGAACCCTAATGGATATGGTTCGATCTATGATGGCAAGAAGCTCGTTGCCTCTATCATTTTGGGGTTATTGTCTAAGCTCCGCGGCTCGTATTTTAAATATGGCCCCAACCAAGAAAGTGGAACGAACTCCTCACGAGATGTGGTTTGGTAAACCTCCATCTCTATCATACTTAAAGGTATGGGGATGTGAAGCTTATCCTAAGCGTTACGTCCCTAATAAGTTGAATGCTCGATCCACGAAGTGTATCTTCATAGGATATCCCAAGGATGATATGGGATACTATTTCTATGATCCATCCGAGCAGAATGTATTTGTTGCTCGGAAGGCGGAATTCCTTGAAACTAAGTTCCTAATGGAAGGAAATAGTGAAAGGAAGATAGATCTTGAAGAGGTTCAAGATCAAGTAGATGATACACAATTGGTTGACTCTAGCACTCAACATGAAAATGTTGATAGTGATCAAATGGATGATCAAAATACACAAGACATTCATAGATCTGGTAGGATTAGCAATCCTCCTGAGAGATATGGGTTTCTCATAGATGGTTGCTATACGGTTGATTTGGATGAACCAACAAACTACCAAGATGCTTTATCAAGGATTGATAAAGATAAATGGCAGGAAGCCATGAACGCCGAGATGCAATCCATGTATGAAAACCAAGTGTGGGAACTTGTTGAGCAACCTCCTAGCTCTAAGCTAGTTGATTGCAAATGGCTTTTCAAAATGAAAACCGACATACATGGAAACTTGGATACATATAAAGCTAGACTTGTTGCAAAAGGTTTCACTCAAACTCAAGGGGTTGATTATGATGAAACTTTCTCGCCTGTGGCAATGCTAAAGTCTATTAGGATATTATTTGCCATTGCTGCTCACTACGACTATGATATATGGCAAATGGATGTCAAAACCGCCTTCCTAAATGGATATCTTATGGAAGATGTCTATATGGTCCAGCCTGAAGGTTTTGTTGATCCAAAATATCCTAAAAGTGTATGCAAGTTAAAGAAGTCAATCTACGGATTGAAACAAGCATCAAGAATGTGGAATCATCATTTTAATGAGGAAGCCGAGAAATTTGGCTTCATTAAAAATGGTGATGAAGCTTGTGTATATAAGAAAGCTAGTGGGAGCACTATCATGTTCCTTGTACTATATGTGGATGATATATTATTATTTGGTAATGATATTACCACAATGCAAGGAGTCAAAACTTGGCTAAAGAGTTGCTTCTCCATTAAGGATCTTGGAGATGCACAATACATATTGGGGATAGGGATCTATAGGAATAGATCCAAGAGATTGATAGGTTTAAGTCAAAGTACATACATTGATAAAATCTTGAAAAGGTTCAAGATGGAAAACTCTAAGAGAGGTTTGGTACCTATTCAAAAAGGAACCGTTCTCAGTTCATCTCAGTGTCCTGCCACGAAAGATGAACAGGAGAGAATGAAGAAAGTCCCATACGCATCTGCTATTGGGTCTATCATGTATGCAATGATATGTACTAGACCGGATGTGTCATGCGCTCTAAGCTTGACAAGTAGATACCAGAATAACCCAGGAAATAGTCATTGGATTGCTGTTAAAAGCATATTGAAATACCTTAGGAGGACTAAGGATATGTTTCTAATATATGGGTCTGGTGAGGAGGAACTCGCTGTAAAAGGTTACGTGGACGCGAGTTTCCAAACTGATCGAGATGACTCTCGGTCACAATCCGGTTATGTCTTCATGTTAAATGGTGGTGCGGTCTCTTGGAAGAGTTCAAAACAGGAGGTTGTTGCGTTATCCACTACAGAGTCGGAGTACATTGCCGCCTCACTGGCAGCTCAGGAAGCTGCATGGATGAAGAAATTCATCGACGACTTAGGAGTGGTCCCTTCCATTCAGGACCCTCTTGAGATCTTTTGTGACAACGAGGGTGCGATTGCTCAAATCAAGGAACCTCGTGCTCATCAAAAGACTCGTCACATTGAGCGGAGATTCAACTACATCAGGGATGAGGTTGAAAAGGGAAAGATATGTATTCACAAAGTTCACACAGATCAAAATGTTGCGGATCCACTCACGAAGCTTTTACATGGACCAAAACATGAGGGACATGTTTGTGCATTAGGGCTTCGATATTCTAGTGATTGGAATTGATCTATTTTATGTATTGTAACGGAACGAATTAGTTCAAACTCATTAATATAATTATGGTATTAATTTAATTATGAGTCATGTTCCAATTTTGCATATTTTATCCATGAATAAACTATTATTCTAAATTCCGTAGTTGATCACATTTGTAGGAACAAGTGTGAGGTCTAGACTATTATGAACTTGGATTGGTTAACATTCAAATGGTGAATGTGGGGCAAGGTTGCAACCAAGGTTCATAGATATTTGTGGGACACAAATATTGGAAGACCCGCTCTCAAGATTTACTATATGGAGCCTTTGTGGTTGATCACATGTAATCTTGAGTAAAGGCGAATATCATAGTATCCTCTGACCTGAGATACATATTGGGTTCGGATATTCACCAAGTACTGTGCCTTGATTATTTCCTTCGCTATTCTGAAATATGGTAGTACATAAGGAAGAACTCAGGTATATTACAAAGTGTATATCTAGGACGTATGTAGTCAAGATGGAATTTGTCCCTCTTATTCGTTGAGAGTCAGATGTCTAAGGCCTGATAAAGTTAAATCTATAAGAGAGTGGTCACTCTGTATCTCTTGGATTTGACATGACATCTAGGATGAAAGGATATAATGAAAGATTCACCTACATATATCAGTTCGAGTAGGGAGCTCGAAAGGGATGATGTTATTGAATGGCACAAAGTCATAACATATTAGGGGTGATGGACGGTGTGTTAGGCTGTATCCATCACTTGCATTAATTTCTTATGTTTCTCGTGCAAGTGGGAGATTGAAGGTTTTTCGTATGCCCGAGAGACATATTAAATTAATGTGGCTAATATGTTTTGATCCAAGTCAGGTCATACCCAATAACAAGCTTACCAACACCTTATTCATATTTGATCTTAGCGAATGGATCGTTGATTAAATACGCGACACTTGAACTTTAAGAAAAATGGTTTTCTTAAATATTACTTGATGTGTATATATAAATTATGGAATAATTTATATAATATGGATTTAATTATTTATAGGTTAAATAATTAATAAAGTTATGTTACATTTTATAAAATTGGTTTTATAAAATAAAGTAAACATAACTTATAATATGGAATTTTATATAATTGGTTTTATATATGATGTGTGCATAATTTATAAAATGCAAGTTTATAAAAGTTATTTTATAAGATCTAATTTTATAAAAGAACAAGTTTATAAATTTTGCAAGCTTATAGATTATGCCAAGTTTTATAAAGACTATTTTATATTATAACTTAAGGAAGTGGCATGGGAGTTGAAGTAAGCATGCTCTTTGATTCCTTCTTGGTCAAAGACAATTCCCTTTTCCATATACATGCAAGCATCTTGACTCCTAGAGACTTACACTAGCAAAATAAACACATCAAAGCAAAAATTCTGCTCTCTTGGGGAGCTGCTGGCCTTGGGGTTTCAAGGCTCAAAGGGAGTTCATTTTCAAGTTTTGCAAGTTCATTTTAAGTGTCTAATAAATCCTAACCAAAAGCTAGGGTGTTGGTGCAAAGTTTGGGGTATAATCTCTTGAGGTTTCATCCATTTGAAGCTCCATTCAATATCATCATCTTCATCACTTACTACCTAGCTTGGAGAAGGTATAAACTCTTTACTTGCTTGTAGTTTGTAAGTATATTTCATAACTTGATCCTAATTGGGATTTAACTTTAATTGGTTAAAGTATAACAAGTTTCAAAATGGTAATTTACATGCTTCCGCTTTCTTGATTCTTAAATGGTTTTAAGTATATTATGAACTTGTTAAATCCCAACATTAAGTTCATACTTAGTAGCTAATATATAATTCAACTACTACAATTCTATATGAAAAACTGATTATAATAATATTTCGCGTTCAAACTTTTATACAATATTTTACAAACTTACAATGCCGCTTATTTTACATACATCATGAAATATAGCACACAATAACTTTGATACAAGATAGTTGTGAAGATAATTCTAGCTAGTACACAAGTCGTTCAGCAAAGGCAATAAAGACACGTAATTCATACGTCCAGAAACAAGTCATGCATTCTGGTTTTACTAGGACTACTTCCCATCCTTGGTCTTGTGGAACATAACCGTTATGGCCGTTGATAAGACAGCGTGTTGTAACGTCGTCAAAGGGACGAGGGTTACGTAATGACCAACAGTCTCGTAATAACCTAAAAACCTCATTTCTCACCCCAATTACCGACTCCGTCACTTGTGGGAACGTTTTGTTTAATAGCTGTAGCCCGATGTTCTTTATGTTGCATGTTAGCCGCTTTTTCTAAATCATGAAGTCCAATATTCGGATACATTGAGTCAAAATAATTTCTTAACCCGTTGCGTAAAATAGCATTTGGGTTCCCCGCAATATATGCGTCAAAGTAAACACATCGTAACTTATGGGTTTCCCAATGTGATATCCCCCATCTTTCAAACGAAAGTCTTTTATAAACCAAGACATTCTTGGAACGTTCTTTGAATGTCTTACAAACTAATCTCGCCTTAAATAGTTATGCCGAGGAATTCTGACCGACTCTAGACAAGATTTCATCAATCATGTCTCCGGGTAGGTCTCTTAAAATATTGGGTTGTCTATCCATTTTGTGTTTTTAAACTGTAAAATAAACAAGAGTTAGATTCATAAAAAAAAAAATACTTATTAATACAAGAAATTTTTACATATATCATAAAGCATAAGCACACTATATTACATATATTACACCACACGAATACAACTATCTTATTCCGACTCGCTCGTTTCTTCTTCTTCGGTTTTGGTTCGTTTTTCCAAGTTTCTAGGGATATATGATGTTCCCCTAATACGAGCTGTCGTTTTCTACAACGGTTTAGAAAAACCTGGTGGTTTAGAGGTTCCCGAGTCATTGTTACAACTTAAGGGCTTCGGGGGTTGACGATACATATAAAGTTCATCGGGGTTGAAATTAGATTTCTCTATTTTTATGCCCTTTCCCTTATTATTTTCTTTTGCCTTTTTAAATTCAGTTGGGGTAATTTCTATAACATCATCGGAATCCTTGTCGGGATCCGATTTATTGGAGAATTGGTAATCCTCCCAATACTTTGCTTCCTTGGCGGAAACACCATTGACCATAATTAACTTTGGTCGGTTAGTTGAGGATTTTCTTCTACTTAACCGTTTTATTATTTCCCCCACTGGTTCTTTTTCTTCTTCCGGTTCCGATTCTTCTTCAGGTTCTGATTCTTCTTCCGATTCCGACTCTTCTTCTGGTTCCTCTTCGGGAACTTGTGAATCAGTCCACGAATCATTCCAATTTACATTTGACTCTTCATTATTATTAGGTGAGTCAATGGGGCTTGTTCTAGAGGTAGACATCTATCACATAATATCAAACACGTTAAGAGATTAATATATCACATAATATTCACATGTTAAAAATATATAGTTTCCAACAAAATTTGTTAAGCAATCATTTTTCAAGTAAACACGGTCGAAGTCCAGACTCACTAATGCATCCTAACAAACTCGATAAGACACACTAATACAAAATTCTGGTTCTCTAAGACCAACGCTCGGATACCAACTTAAATGTCCCGTTCTTATTGATTAAAAACGTTCCATATTAATTGATTTCGTTGCGAGGTTTTGACCTCTATATGAGACGTTTTTCAAAGACTGCATTCATTTTTAAAACAAACCATAACCTTTATTTCATAAATAAAGGTTTAAAAAGCTTTACGTAGATTATCAAATAATGATAATCTAAAATATCCTGTTTACACACGACCATTACATAATGGTTTACAATAAAAATATGTTACATCGAAATCAGTTTCTTGAATGCAGTTTTTACACAATATCATACTAACATGGACTCCAAATCTTGTACTTATTTTAGTATGCAACAGCGGAAGCTCTTAGTATTCACTTGAGAATAAACATGCTTTAAACGTCAACAAAAATGTTGGTGAGTTATAGGTTTAACCTATATATATCAAATTGTAATAATAGACCACAAGATTTCATATTTCAATACACATCCCATACATAGAGATAAAAATCATTCATATGGTGAACACCTGGTAACCGACATTAACAAGATGCATATATAAGAATATCCCCATCATTCCGGGACACCCTTCAGATATGATATAAATTTCGAAGTACTAAAGCATCCGGTGCTTTGGATGGGGTTTGTTAGGTCCAATTGATCTATCTTTAGGATTCGCGTCAATTAGGGTGTCTGTTCCCTAATTCTTAGATTACCAGACTTAATAAAAAGGGGCATATTCGATTTCGATAATTCAACCATAGAATGTAGTTTCACGTACTTGTGTCTATTTTGTAAATCATTTATAAAACCTGCATGTATTCTCATCCCAAAAATATTAGATTTTAAAAGTGGGACTATAACTCACTTTCACAGATTTTTACTTCGTCGGGAAGTAAGACTTGGCCACTGGTTGATTCACGAACCTATAACTATATATACATATATATAAAAGTATGTTCAAAATATATTTACAACACTTTTAATATATTTTGATGTTTTAAGTTTATTAAGTCAGATGTCCTCGTTAGTAACCTACAACTAGTTGTCCACAGTTAGATGTACAGAAATAAATCGATAAATATTATCTTGAATCAATCCACGACCCAGTGTATACGTATCTCAGTATTGATCACAACTCAAACTATATATATTTTGAAATCAACCTCAACCCTGTATAGCTAACTCCAACATTCACATATAGAGTGTCTATGGTTGTTCCAAAATATATATAGATGTGTCGACATGATAGGTCGAAACATTGTATACGTGTCTATGGTATCTCAAGATTACATAATATACAATACAAGTTGATTAAGTTATGGTTGGAATAGATTTGTTACCAATTTTCACGTAGCTAAAATGAGAAAAATTATCCAATCTTGTTTTACCCATAACTTCTTCATTTTAAATTCGTTTTGAGTGAATCAAATTGCTATGGTTTCATATTGAACTCTATTTTATGAATCTAAACAGAAAAAGTATAGGTTTATAGTCGGAAAAATAAGTTACAAGTCATTTTTGTAAAGGTAGTCATTTTAGTCGAAAGAACGACGTCTAGATGACTATTTTAGAAAACATACTTCCACTTTGATTTTAACCATAATTTTTGGATATAGTTTCATGTTCATAATAAAAATCAATTTCCCAAAATAACAACTTTTAAATCAAATTTTATCATAGTTTTTAATTAACTAACCCAAAACAGCCCGCGGAGTTACTACGACGGCGTAAATCCGATTTTACGGTGTTTTTCGTGTTTCCAGGTTTTAAATCATTAATTTAGCATATCATATAGATATAGAACATGTGTTTATTTGATTTTAAAAGTCAAGTTAGAAGGATTAACTTTTATTTGCGAACAAGTTTAGAATTAACTAAACTATGTTCTAGTGATTACAAGTTTAAACCTTCGAATAAGATAGATTTATATGTATGAATCGAATGATGTTATGAACATCATTACTACCTCAAGTTCCTTGGATAAACCTACTGGAATTGAGAAAAATAGATCTAGCTTCAAAGGATCCTTGGATGGCGTGAAAGTTCTTGAAGCATAATCATGACACGAAAACAATTTCAAGTAAGATTTTTACTCGAAATAAGATTGTTATAGTTATAGAAATTAAATTAAAGTTTGAATATGATTATTACCTTGTATTAGAAAGATAACCTACTGTAAGTAACAAAGCTTTCTTGATCTTGGATGATTACTTGGAATGGATTTAGAAAACTTGGAAGTAAACTTGCAATCTTGGAAGTATTCTTGATTTTATGAAACTAGAACTTTTGGAATTTATGAAGAACACTTAGAACTTGAAGATAGAACTTGAGAGAGATCAATTAGATGAAGAAAATTGAAGAATGAAAGTGTTTGTAGGTGTTTTTGGTCGTTGGTGTATGGATTAGATATAAAGGATATGTAATTTTGTTTTCATGTAAATAAGTCATGAATGATTACTCATATTTTTGTAATTTTATGAGATATTTCATGCTAGTTGCCAAATGATGGTTCCCACATGTGTTAGGTGACTCACATGGGCTGCTAAGAGCTAATTATTGGAGTGTATATACCAATAGTACATACATCTAAAAGCTGTGTATTGTACGAGTACGAATACAGGTGCATACGAGTATAATTGTTGATGAAACTGAACGAGGATGTAATTGTAAGCATTTTTGTTAAGTAGAAGTATTTTGATAAGTGTCTTGAATTCTTTCAAAAGTGTATGAATACATATTAAAACACTACATGTATATACATTTTAACTGAGTCGTTAAGTCATCGTTAGTCGTTACATGTAAATGTTGTTTTGAAACGTTTAGGTTAACGATCTTGTTGAATGTTGTTAACCCATTGTTTATTATAACAAATGAGATGTTAAATTGTTATATTATCATGATATTATGATATATAATATATCTTAGTATGATATATATACAGTTAAATGTCGTTACAACGATAATCGTTACATATATGTCTCGTTTCGAAATCATTAAGTTAGTAGTCTTATTTTTACATATGTATTTCATTGTTAATACACTTAATAATATATTTACTTATCATTTAACATAATTAACCAAGTGTATCAATATCTTAATATGATTCATATGTACCTAGTAAGACGTTGTTATAACGATAATCGTTATATATATCGTTTTCGAGTTTCTTAAATTAATAGTCTCATTTTTATGCATATAACTCATTGTTAAAATACCTAATGAGATACATACTTATAATAAAATCATGTTAACTATATATATAACCATATATATGTCATCGTATAGTTTTTACAAGTTTTAACGTTCGTGAATCACCGATCAACTTGGGTGGTCAATTGTCTATATGAAACCTATTTCAATTAATCAAGTCTTAACAAGTTTGATTGCTTAACATGTTGGAAACACTTAATCATGTAAATAACAATTTCATTTAATATATATATAAATATATAAACATGGAAAAGTTCGGGTCACTACAGGGTTGGTCTCGGATTCACGAACCTATATCATTTGTATATTTATTAATATACATATTTGTAATCGAACACACACACACACACACACATACACACACACACACACACACACACACATATATATATATATATATATATATATATATATATATATATATATATATATATATATATATATATATATATATATATATATATATATATATATATATATATATATAATTTATTAGTTATATCTTTTTTTATATTAATAGTATATATATGTTTCATATATATTCATTTTGTATATGAAAATATTGATTTTAGTTATGTTATATGTATTAAATATGTTTTATATAAATATATTATTTGTTTGTTACTAATATTAATTATAATGATACAAAAGTTATATTAATATTGATAAAAAATAATAATAATAATAATAATAATAATAATAATAATAATAATAATAATAATAATAATAATAATAATAATAATAATAATAATAATACTTGATATTACTAAACAAAGTAATAATGTTAATAATAATTATATTAATAATAAGTATAGTAATATTATTAATAATAATAATACTTGTGAAATTATCACTTTTTCTGTTTTAGATAGTTATGATAATAATAATAATTATTATAATAATGATAGTAATTATAATATATCTATATATTTTAGTTATAATGATAATAATAATGATACTTCGTTTAAAAGTTCATAACCATGATTATTCTAATATCATAATTATTTTAATGTTCAAATTCGAGTTCAAATTATATCCTATGATTATTGATCAACTTTTTATGAAAAGCATCTTCGTAACACATCTATTAACCTTACATTCATGTTCTAAATCTTACACATTTTATAATATTTTATGACATGACACATAGTTTTTAATTATATTCGTAACCATTTCATAATATTTATAATAGTAGTAATAATAACCTTAACATTAATATTAAGGATGATAGTTATTATAATAATAATACTTATGATAATAATATTAATGATAATAATACTAATGATAATCATACTTTTATAATTGTTAAAATCATATTAGTACTTTTAATCTTAAATGATAATATTTATAATGATACTTGTATTAATAATAATAAGTGTTCTAAACTAACAATAATAATAATAATATAATAATAATAATAATAATAATAATAATAATAATAATAATAATAATAATAATAATAATAATTATGAAAATGAAAATATGAAATATATATACACTTATATAAGCCTTTCTAAAAAGGATAGCCCACGCCAGGGATCGAACCCGCGACCTCTTGCACACCCGACAACACCTACAACCACTCTTCTATCTCTATCTTTCCTGATTTAATTCATATTTAAACTCATTTAACCAGCTTTTCTGTGTTTTTACATTTCCTTCTTCAAACCAATTGGGCAACCCAATAATCAACCGTAGCTACCCATTGGGAACTTGGTTTATAAACGAAAATAAGAACGAAGTATATGTGGTGTTTCGATTTATCAGAAAAAAGAAAGCACGAAAAAAAATAAAAAAATAAAAAGATACAGGCCTCGTCGTTGTATGAACAAAGAAAAAAAATTGATTTTGTATTGAGTAACTTTTTAAGCAAAAATTCATACATAAACTAGTTTTCAAATCGTATATACAAACTTAAGGAATCATTAATTGCTCCATAAACTCAAAAACAAAATCGAATTTTGCCAAGAACATTTTTGTTTGACTTTTAAAAATTTTACTTTGACCTCAAAATTAACACTTGATAGATGGAATTGGATCTTGAAAGTTTACAGAAAGATTAAGTAAAAGGTTTCAAACACAATTGCATTTCTAGTTTTTGAAATTCAATTCGAAATCGATCTGTTAATAATAGTGGACATGAACAGAGTATATTTAGTGTTCTTCCCCTTTTTAAAAAAAAATAATAAATTAAAACTGTTAAAAGGAAACGTAATTGATATTTGATATTGCAAGGTCGTGTGATACCAGATATATCTTGAATTGATTGTTTATAATAACATTGAAGTCGACAGAATGAGTTCCTTAGTACAGAAAGATTAATAAAATAAATAAAGATGAATCCACTTTCTAACAGCTTTATACTATCGATTAGGATGTGTAACAAATTAGGATTCAAACAAAAATCAGATACAGTTAGTTGATTGTCATGTGGAACTGAATTTGGTTCTTATATGCATAAACAAGTACAATGAATTATTAATACAATAAGAAAAATAAATACTGATGTATAATATTAGTATATATATGCGTATATTTTCAGTCTTTATATAACTCTATATATACAGAAATATACTTTTCAGTATTTATATATGGTATGTACATCATAATTGTGTATATCTTATATATATATATATATATATATATATATATATATATATATATATATATATATATATATATATATATATGTATGTATGTATGTATGTATGTATGTATGTATGTATGTATGTATGTATGTATATTTATAGATTGTAATCAATCTTATAACTAACAATTATAATTATCATATTAATACACTTACTATTATGAATAATAATAATAATATTAGTAATTATAACATCTTACATGCATTAAACCTCATATCTATATATTATGTATTGAAGATAATAAATTAACAAGTAGTGATATTAAAATTAATGTTAATAATAATACTTGAAGTAATAATAACATTGGTATAACAATTTATATTTTAGACTTGTAATTAATTTAATGTAATATTTATTAGGTATGTAATATAAATTTTACATAATATCTTTTATCAGATATTGAATATTTATAAATTATATATATATATATATATATATATATATATATATATATATATATATATATATATATATATATATATATATATATATATATATATATATATATATATATATATATATATATATATATATATATATATATATATTTGTAACTAATTGTTCGTGAATCGTCGATAATGGTCGAAGTCAAATGAATGTACGAAAATAGTTCAAAAGTTTTGAGATTCAATTTATTAGACTTTGCTTATCATGTCGAAATAATATTAAGATTAAAGTTTAAATTTGATCGGAAATTTCCGGGTCGTCACATCTGATGCTGATTTTGATGATATTATTGTTAATTGCAAATCTATGAAATACCATCAAATTAGCTTAATATATGAGAAAATCAATGCTAAAATGGGTAAATCAAATCCTGATTTCTTGAAGGAACTTGTTGAAACTGAAAAGAATATGCAACATGAAAATTTTGTGCCTAAACATAGACTGGTTTATATCCTAACACTCATGCTAGAGAAATACATTTTAATGCTTGAGAATGAAGTGTTTAACAAACCTAGTTCTAGCATTATTGCCATAGATGAGGTGTTTGATGAACCAAATTTTGATGTGAAACCAATTCTACCGGCCTTACCTGCGTGTTCTGATAATGTTTTCTATGAAGACCTAGCACATGAACTAACTATCTACTTTAAGACAGAATCCCTAGGTCAACCAGATTTAGATGTAAAGGTAGAACCTCGAGATGAACCAACTGTTGAAAACTTGATAGACTTTGAGACAACAATTGATCCTTTGAATGAATTTTACGCAAACATACCTGTTGTACGAAACTTGAAACGTATATTAGGTATAGTTGAACAGGAAAATGTTGATTTGCAACTTAAGTGTCAATCATTAGAACAAATGCTTGCTTTGTGTGATAAGTTGCCTCCACTTCCTAAGAAAGAATGTACTTATGATTTTAAGGAAGGTGAATTGCTAGTTTCTGCAGACGAATTATGTCTTGAGATTAAGAGCTTAAAACAAAAAATAATTCAACTGAAACAGGCTAACACACATAAGTAATCATCTACTGTAGAAACCAATGTGCCTGAATGTGTTGGTGGGATTAATAAGAAAGGGAAGGGAACAACAACATCTACGGACGCAAAACCCATTACTATTCTTCAAAACCCACTACGTTCTCAATTTGGTAAACGTGTTTCAAAAGTTGCACCTTCAACCCAATTTGTTGTCAAGAGAGTTCATTCTCAAAATGGTTCTGTGTTAACTGAAAAGATTCCTATGATTCAAATGTCAAATCAATCAAAGAAAAGTCTTTTTAACGAATTCAGTCAAGTCAACACAACACACGAGTCCAAAACTTGATTTGAGTGAGTATGATGCAAAGGAACGTAAAATCAAATTGGAAATTTTGCAAAATCAATCATCTCATGTGTCAACTAAAAAGTTTGGACGTCTAACTAACAGAGATGTTTTTTGTGTCACAGGTCATAATCCAAATTTGACTTACAAGTCTGTATGGGTTCCTAAGTCCACGACTAAGAAAGTAGCAACCAAACCAAAGCAATCTGCTAGTCGACCTAGGAAATCATCTCTTGTCTTTCAATTTTTGTCTGTGAACAAAACATCTGCTTGGAATAAGTTGTGTGTTAAGACTTCTGATAATGATGTAAAACTTGATATTGCGTACGATGCTTCATGTAATGTGGATTTAAATGATGCTTTATTGTCTAAATTGCATGTTGCTTTACGTGATTATCTCGTTGTTGATCCAAAGTTTATTATTGGTACTAACCGTAGAGGACCTAAGAAACTTTGGGTACCTAAATTCTAGGAAATTAATGTTTTCAGGGTTTCGACGTCTGTGTTTGGTATATCGATTCCGGTTGCTCTCGACACATGACGGGCGATAAATCCTTGCTTGTCAATTTCATTGACAAATTCCTAGGAACGGTTACATTTGGAAAGATTGCAGAAATAACGGGTTATGGAGATTTTGTGAAAAATGGAATAACGATCAAACAGGTCTCATATGTTGAGGGTTTGGGATGCAGTTTATTTAGTGTCAGCAAATTTTGTGACGGAGATCTCAAGATTTTGTTTGAACGTCGTCAATGCTCAGTGCAATCCACCGATGGAAACGATCTCCTTGTTGGTAAACGTTGTGCTTCACTTTATACAATTGACCTCAATGATGCACCCTCACATGCAACCATGTGTTTGGTTACTCGTTTAACAAAGGAAAATTCATGGTTATGGCATCACCGGATGTCACGCCTGAATTACAATGGTATTAATTGATTGGTCTCTAAAGACTTAGTTGATGGTATTCCTGCTTTCAATATGATAAGCATCATGTGTGTCCATCATGTGCGATGGGTAAGCTGAAATGGACTAATCATTCGCTTAAGCAAAACCCCATTACTTCATCGTCCTTGCAATTATTACATATGGACTAATGTGGATCCATGCGTATTTCTAGCCTTGGTGGCCGAAAACATGTGCTTGTCATTGTAGATGACTATACCCGATTTACATGGATTTTCCTTCTAAAGACTAAGTCAGAACCCCCCCCCCCCAATATCATTGAGTTCATTAAAAAGACTCAACGCTCTTTTAACAAACATGTTAAGAGTATTCGAACTGATAATGGGACGGAATTTAAGAATGACCTGCTTGATAGTTATTTGAAAGACCCAGGCATTGAACATCAGTTCTCTGCTGCACGAACCCCTCAACAGAATGGAGTAGACGAACGATGTAATCGTACGTTGTGCGAAGCAGCTCAAACGATGCTTGCTTACTCTAAACTACCTCCGAAAATGCGGGGAGGCCATTTCCACTGCATGTTATACCCAAAATCGTTGTATCATTAATAAACGTTTTGATAAAACTCCTTATGAGTTACTATATGGAAGATGCCCGAATGTCAAATATTTCTGTGTCTTTGGTTGTATATGCTATGTGCTTAATAATTTTAACAGCCTCGAAAAGTTTGATCCTCATGGCGATCAGGCCATATTTCTCGGTTATTCTTCGAACAAAGTTGCCTATCGTGCCTATCACAAACGGACAAAGACGATCAAGGAAAGCATTAATCTAAGGTTCGATGAGCTATCAGGAATGGCTTTTGAACAACTATGTTCAAAACCCGATCCTAACCTGACTACTTCTTCTTCCACGCAAAATTCAATTTTCTTGAAGAAGGGTGTTCCTATGGTAACAACAGAGGAACTGGATATCTTATTTGATAGTCTTTATGCTCCTCAACGGAATTCAAATGTTCAAGCCGTACCGATTACACCATCACAGTCAACTACTGTGGAGACTCAACCAAGTATTTTTGATGAAGATACAACACCAACTGATTCACCCGTTGCTTCTTCATCCTCCCTCCCACCTCTTGATGCTAATCTTGAACCAATTCAAGAGACATCTGTTAATACAACTCCAGTTGTTTCTCCAGATACTCAAATAGATCCATTAGAAAGTGTTACATCAGATCAAGTGGATCAAGTCTCAACGTCAACAACGGTTGATGTTTCAATGGATACCACTGATGTACAACCTCTTCCACATAACAATCGATGGACTAAAAGTCATCCAATTGATCTTATCATTGGTGATGCATCTGCTCCAGTCTCAATTCGAAGGGCAACTCGGAATATGTGTCTATACACTACCTTTCTTAGTAAGATTGAACCAACAACGGTTGCTCAAGCTTTACTAGATCCGAACTGGGTGGTAGCAATGCAAGAAGAGATCAATCTATTTGATCGTTTGAAAGTTTGACAATTAGTTCCAAGACCAACGGGTCAACAACCAATAGGGGTTAAGTGAATTTTTAAGAACAAGAAGGATTCTGAGGGAATTGTGGTTCGAAATAAGGCACGTCTTGTGGCCAAGGGATATCGACAACAAGAGGGTATTGATTATGACGAAATGTTTTCTCCAGTTGCTAGGATTGAGGCTATTAGTCTTTTCCTTGCATTTGCTTCTCATATGAAGTTCATGGTGTTTCAAAGGGATGTCAAAACTGCTTTTCTGAACAGTCATTTTCAAGAGGAAGTTTATGTTGATCAACCAGAAGGCTTTATCGATCCCATTCATCCAAACCATGTATACTACTTAGAGAAAGCTTTGTATAGTCTGAAGCAAGCACCACGAGCATGGTACGAGACCTTAACAAAGTATTTGCTGGACAATAGCTTCTCTCGTGGAATGATTGATACAACGTTATTCATCCGTAAAAACCACGGTCACATTCTCTTGGTTTAAATTTACGTTGATGACATTATTTTTGGTTCCACGTCCCCGGCCTTATGCAAAAAATTTGGTGACCTTATGGCCAACAAATTCGAAATGAGCATGCTTGACCAGTTAAATTTCTTCTTGGGGTTACAAGTAAAACAATTACCAAATGAGATTTTTATCAGTCAAACAAAGTATATCAATGATATGCTAAAACATTTTAAAATGACTGCTTTAAAACCAATGACAACCCCAATGAGGACTTTACTGGATGCTGATGCTAATGGGGAACCCTTTGACATTACACTTTATCGAAGCATGGTTGGTTCTTTAATGTATCTGACTGCAAGTAGACCCGACATTACACTTGCTGTAACTGTCTGTGCCCGCTTTCAGTCCAACCCTAAGAAATCACACTCCAAAGCGGTTGTTAGGATTTTTCAGTACCTTAAGGGTACACCTAACCTTGGGATCTGGTGCCCTCATGGATCCAATTTCAATCTCACTGCTTATACTGATGTGGATCATGGCGGTTGCCATGTTGATAGAAAGAGCACATCTGGATCAATTCAGATGTTGGGGAATAGGCTAGTTTGTTGGTCATCCAAAAAGTAGAACTTTGTGTCTTTATCAACAGCTGAGTCTGAGTACATTACTGCAGCTCACTGTAGTTCACAAGTTTTGTGGATGCAAACTCAACTTTTGGACTATGGCTTTAAGATTTCTAAGACCCCAATTTACTGTGATTCACAAAGTGCTCTAGAAATTTCAAGCAACCCGGTCCAGCATTCTAAGACTAAACACACTGATATTCGTTATCATTTCATTAAGGACCATGTAGAAAAAGGAGATGTAGAGTTATACTTTGTGCCTACCAAAGTGCAATTAGCTGACATGTTCACTAAGCCTTTAGATGAACTTAGGCTGAAGTTTTTGACCAAAGAGATTGGCATGGTAGAGTATAGTGCTTGACATTCCTTAGATCTGTTGGGACTTATACTTGGGATCTTGTGTTTAGGGGGAGTAGATACTTTCTAGGGGGAGCAACTGATTTCTTATGCTTTAGTTAACATCTTTCAAGGGGGAACCTTTTAGATCTGTGTTAACTTCCTGGGATTAAGTTTCAGTGGTTACAAAAGGGGGAGGTAACTCATTGATATCATATTTCAAGGGGGAGTTAATTCATTTTCTTGGGAAAATATCAAAATGGTGATTTACTTTCTTGTATATCACATTTTGAGGGGGAGAAAATGAATAGAAAATTGTTTTTTCAAAAGTGAATTTCATAAATTCTTTGGAAAAGATCAAATCCAAAATGATGTGAATTTTAAATGAATAAATGCTAATTTTAGCATTATACCGAATCTTACAACCAACAGTACAGATTCGGTAAGTTCAAAATTTTCATAAATTGTCTCAGAAATGTTTTTCATAAAAAATGTGATAGTCTTGAATGATTTTTGATAAAGATTTGTCAAAATTTGAATTCAATATGTTTAAATATGAAATTGGACTGTATTCGGTATTTAAGGCCCATTCGGTAAAGCCCATGTCTTTAAAACATTCGGTATCTATAAATAGCAGGGTCAAAGTCAAACTTTCTCTCACGTTACTCTAATTGCATACCGAATCTGAACAAATCTACCGAGTCTACCTAATCTACCGAATTTGTCTCTCTGTATCTTCAAATCTTTAGTATATTCTTGTTTTAATCAAATTTAAGTATCACATGTTGTAGATCTTAGATGATTGAACATTTGTAAACCAGAAAATAATGCAAATAACATGATTGTGACACTTAATTTTGAAAAAGTGTTGATTATACCGAATCTGAGTCGAGTTTCTTAATTCTTAGATTAAACTCATCTGATTTGGTTAAATTAGTTGATCTATCAATTGACTGAGTCTGATTACATGTTTAATTGAGTATTTGATGGATTCTGTACATACCGAATGTGTTCTTGCTATGCTATCGAGTCTGTTCAAATGATTAACATGCTTTTCTGCCTTGATTGAGTTGTTAATTGATTATAATCATATTTTTGCACGATAGAAGACTGAATATGCATGTTTGGATGATTATGTGTGATTTTTGAAGATACCGAATCTGTTCTTGGCATTTTACCTAGTCTGTAATTTGGTACTTTGAAAATAATGTGTTTTTCAACTTGATAAATCTTGCATTCTTTATTTAAGTCTTTGGTATAAAAACTCAAGCTTATTTGGTTACAGAATCTCAAGTTTTCATGACTACCGAATCTGCTTGATTTGTGCTTAAATATGACAAAGTGTGAAAGGACCCGTTCATATACATTATAAACGATTCACAATAGTTGATTACATCACGAGGTATTTGACCTCTATATGATACATTTTACAAACATTGCATTTGTTTTTAAAAGATAAACTTTATTCACATCAAAAGTTGACGGCATGCATACCATTTCATAATATCCAACTATAAATGATCTAATCTGTCATTTACTTAATCATAATCTTTATTGAACTCAATGACTTGAATGCAATGTCTTTTGAAATATGCCATGAATGACTCCAAGTAATATCTCTAAAATGAGCAAATGCACAGCGGAAGATTTCTTTCATACCTGAGAATAAACATGCTTTCAAGTGTCAACCAAAAGGTTGGTGAGTTCATTAGTTTATCATAAACGATCATTTTCATCATTTTAATAGACCACAAGATTTTCATTTCTTATAAATACACATCTCATATCAGGCATTTTCCAAACTGCATAGAGTTAAAAATCATTCATATGGATTGAACACCTGGTAACCGACGTTAACTTAATACATAGAATATCTCCAAAACAGAACCTCTCGTCTGTATAATAATCTCGAAGTACTAAAGCATTCGTACCCCGAATAGGACTTGTCAAGGTCCATAGATCTATCTTTAGGATTCGTGTCAATCAGGGGCCATTTATCTAAATTCTTAGGTTACCAGACTTGAAGGGCGATATTCGATTAATAATCCAACCATAGAATGTAATTTTAAGTACTTGTGTCTACTTCGTAAAACATTTATAAAATCAGCGCATGTATTCTCAGTCTCAAAATATATATATATATATATATATATATATATATATATATATATATATATATATATATATATATATATATATATATATATATATATATATATATATATATATATATATATATATATATGTATATATATATATAGCAAAAGCATTTAAAAAGGGAGCAAATGAAACTCACAATACTATATTTTGTAGTAAAAATACATATGACGTTATTGAACAAGTGCAATGTTGGCCTTGGATTCACGAACCTATATTAATTATATATATTTATATGTTTGATCAATATCTGTCTAACAATTTAGGTCAAGTCGTAGTGTATCACAATCCTAATGCTCGAGACTAAATATGCAAAAGTCAACAAAATCATATTGACCAAAATGTCTTTCAAAATTTATACATGATTATTATATAGTTTAAATATAGTCGTTTTATTTATTTAAATATTTTTAATAGATTTTATTAAAGTAAATAATATAGTTCTTTTATTAATAAATAAAATTTTATATTAAAATTTATATAATAAAAATATACTTTTATATATCTTAAGTAATAAAATTTATAAAGTTCATTTAATATCATAAAAATAATATAATAGGTATTATTAATGTAATTATATTATACGTAGTAAAATATCTTTGTATCAAATATTATTTGATAAAATAATATTGATAATAATAATAATAATAATAAGTAAAAGTTGTATTATTTTGTAATAATTATTATTATTCTACTAATAAAAATAACAATAATTATATTTCCTAAAAATGATAAAATGATATTTTTTATTAAGAATAGTACTAAAATGATAATAATAATAATAATGATGTTTCATATTAATAATGATATTTTAATTAAAAATAATAATTTTAGTAAAAATGATAGTTTTAATATTAATAATACTTTTAATAATAATAAAAGCAAAATAATGAAAATGATATTTTTCCTTTAAATCAATATCTTACAATATCCTAATTTCATCATGATACTCATACTCATTATTTCCTAATCGCTTCGTTTAATAGCTTTTAGTCCTCTTTTTTATCGCGTTCATATTAATAATAATAATAGTAATCATAATAATTAGATGTTACTAATATTAGTTTTAATTATAATACTAATAATAATAATATTAATGATAATACTAATAACCATTTGAATGATAATAATAATAATAATAATAATAATAATAATAATAATAATAATAATTATAATAATTATAATAATAATAATTATAACCTTAACGATAATAACGATAGTAATAATAATAAAAATAACAATAATATCTTTTATTAATAACGATACTGATAATAATAATAATAATAATAATAATAATAATAATAATAATAATAATAATAATAATAATAATAATAATAATAATAATAATTATAATACTTAGATTATAAAGACGATAATAACGACGATAATAATAATCATTTTTAATAATAATACAAAAATTCAATTGACTTTAACTTCTAAACCGTTCATCGAAACCATTCGATATCTAAATGAAAAGTTCTCAATTTTTTGCTAGCTTTCCAATGACATGTATATCATATACCTTATCTTAATAGCATATGTATTTAATTCAAGATTCGACATAACCTATCTAATGACAATAACGAACGTATAAGCATGCATAATCCTATATACTCGAGCACTAGTCAGGGATACACTAATAATATATAAAAGTTAAGTTATGAGTGCTCACGTATCAATATTGAGATTCAATATTGCAGGAAAAGTACGTAGACGCAACGAAGATGATAAACACTAGTTTGACTCACGAGCAATACTCCCGAACCATACCCATAACCTCCATAGCTATAACCCATAATTTCCTTAGCTCTATCCCGCTCGAAAAACAATTTCAAAATCACTCGGACAGCACTCCGTCGTAATATTTTATGTATACTAATAATATCTTGAAATAATACGGAGTAAATATATATATGTAAATCGATTGAGAGAGTTTAGAGAAAAATATTTTCAAGTTTCTATGAAATAATGAAACATATTGAATTCTATTTATAATAAATTTTTGAATTATTAAAGTGAATTATTAAAGTATGAATTATTAAAGTGAATTATTAAAGTATGAATTATTAAAGTAAATTATTAAAGTATGAATTATTAAAGTGAATTATTAAAGTATGAATTATTAAAGTGAATTATTAAAGTATGAATTATTAAAGTGAATTATTAAAGTTAAAGTAAAGTAAAAATAAAGTAAATGTTAAGTTTAAGTATAGTAAAAGTATAAAACTATGTAGATATAATACGCGTATAAATATATATAATATTAATTTAAATCGTTATATATATTTAATATAAATATCGTTATCTTTATCATACTCGTTAAGTAATGAGTTGTCAAAAGTGGTTCTAGATATTTATAAAAGTTATATATGTTTTAATAATAATGTTCTTTTTAAACTGAAAACATTTTTGTACGTTTGAAACTAAATCAAATAAATATGATAATTTTGTTTTCCAAAACTAAATATATTTAAGAATCATTTTGTTTAAAGGTTAAAATAATGGAAATCGTTATATCATAAAATATTTTAGAAAAGTAGAATCATATATATTCATAATAGGTTTCAAGTTTTTAAATTACAGTCTATTGGTGAAGCATGCGATAAAGTTCAAAGGTTAAATAAACGTATGAAATCATCTTAATAAAAAATGTCGAGGTACTTAACTTGTCGATTTCCAACATCTAAGTTATTTACACTCCACGTTCCTACTTATAAATCACTTTACCATTTTTCGAGTGTTGTCAAAAAGAATAGATTTCTTAAATTACAGTGGACCTCATAACATAGACCCGTAATCATATCACAATGTATCTGATAAATCAATCATTTGATATTATCTTCTAATTCCATCGATAAACATATTGAAACAAATACATTCATATAAAGTATTATACGTTTAATACTTTATTAATATTCTCAAGTTATAATATATATATATATATATATATATATATATATATATATATATATATATATATATATATATATATATATATATATATATATATACATATATATACATATTTATTTATATAAAACGGTTCGTGAATCGTTGAAATTTGGCCGAGGTTATAATGAATGTATGAACACAATTTAAAATTCTTGAGATTTAACTTAACAAACTTTGCTTATCGTGTCGGAATAATATAAAGATAAAGTTTAAATTTGGTTGGAAATTTCTGGGTTGTCACAGTACCTACCTGTTAAAGAAATTTCGTCCCGAAATTTGAATGGGATGGTCATGGCTGACAATAAGTATGTTTTCATGATGTATACGAGTTGGAAATTAGAGTTTTATTATCATCAAGTAATATAGATAAAGCAATTTGATTTTTGTGAAGAGTACGAGTGAAGTTATCACAAAAGAATGAAATAAGTAAATGCACGTTCTTTTCAACCATTGACATAGTCACGGTTGATTTTCGAAATTCAAGGAATTTAGAGAAAATCTTCGTAATAATATTTGGTTCTTCGGTAATTAAGGAAGTTATGATCAGCTTTGATTGAATGCGATAATCTATTTTGATTGCTCTGTCAGATATTTTACTATATATCAACCCCCTTCGTTTCCTTATTTCCATAACTCACACCTTTTATTCTTTCTCCCTCAATTCATACTTTATAACATTCGCTAATATGATCCATCCAGTTCTGATTCTTGATATACTCATAACTTTCATATCTGTCATTCTTCTTTTTCATCTGCCACCGGAAGAATCTATTTACTTCTACTATACTCTTGGTTTTTGTGACAACCCGGAAATTTCCAACCAAATTTAAACTTTAATCTTTATATGTTTTCCGACACGATAAGCAATATTTGTTAAGTTAAATTGAAAGAATTTTAAACTATGTTCATACATTCATTCAACCTCGACCATGTTCCAACGATTCACGAACCATTAAACGAATATGATTATATATGTATATGTGTATATATATTATAACTTGAAACGTAAACAAAATATTAGATTAAATACTTTATATGATTATATCTGTTTCAAAATATTTATCAATGGAATTAGAAGATAAGATCAAATGATTGAATTATCAGATATATTGAATTATGATTACAAGTCTCTGTTGAAAGGCCCACGTTGATTTGAGAAATCTTTCCGTTTTAATAATATTCGAAAAATGGTAAAGTGATTTATAAATAAGAACAAATTGTCAATCATTGAGAACTAGACAAAGGATAGTGGAAGACTGAATCTCATAAAGACTCGATTGATCTATTTAGTTTCAAACGTATAAAAACGTTTTCAGTTTAAAAAGAACTTTATTATTAAAACGTATATAACTTTTATAAATATCTAGAACCACTTTTGACAACTCATTACTTAACTAGTATGATAAAGATAACGATATTTATATTTTATTTTATTAAATATATATAACGATTTAAATTAATATTATATATATTTATACGCGTATTATACGTACATAGTTTTATACTTTTACTATACCTAAACTTTACCTTTACTTTATTTTTACTTTACTTTAACTTTAATAATTCACTTTAATAATTCATACTTTAATAATTCACTTTAATAAATTATACTTTAATAATTCACTTTAATAATTCATACTTTAATAATTCACTTTAATAATTCATACTTTAATAATTCACTTTAATAATTCATACTTTAATAATTCACTTTAATAATTCAAAAATCTATTATAAATAGAATTCAATAGGTTTCATTATTTCATAGAAACTTGAAAATATTTTTCTCTAAACTCTCTCAATCGATTTACATATATATATATATATTTACTCCGTATTATTAGTATACAATCGATTTCGAAATTGTTTTTCGAGTAGGATAGGATTAAGGAAATTATGGGTTATAGCTATGGAGGTGATTGAGTATGGTTCATGGGTATGCTCGTGAGGTCAATATAGTGTTTATCATTTCCGTTGCGTCTACGTACCTTTCCTGCAATATTGAATCTCAATATTGATACGTGAGTACTCATAATTTAACTTTTACATACTAATAGTGTATCCCTGACTAGTGCTTGAGTATTTAGGATTATGCATGCTTGTACTTTTGATATTGCCATTAGACAGGTTAGGTTGAATATTGAATTAGTTACACTTGCGGTTGAGATAAGGTATAAGATATGCATGTCCTTGGAAAGCTAGCGAAAAATTAAGGACTTTTCCTTTAGATATCGAATGGTTTCGATGAACGGATTAGAAGTTATAATCAATTGAATTTTTGATATTTTTATTAAAAATGATTATTATTATCGTCGTTTTTATCGTCGTTCTAGTTTTATCTTATTATTATCATTATTATTATCTTTATCAATAAAAGGGATTTATCATTAAAAATTGTTATTTTTTTTATTATTACTATCGTTATTATCGTTAAAGTTATAATTAGTATTATTATTATTATTATCCAATTATTATTATTATTATTATTATTAGTATTATTATTATTATTATCATTATTAATATATATATCATTATTTAAAAATGGATATTGTCATTGTTATTATTATTATTACTATATTATCATTAAGATAATTATTATTATTATCGTTAAAAATGTTATAATAACTATCATTATTAATATTAGTGTAATTAAAACAAATATTTGTAACACCTAATTATTTTGATTACTATTATTATCATTATTATGAACACGATATAAAAGATGATTAAAAGCTATTAAACGAAACGATTAGGAAATAATGAGTAAGAGTATCACGATGAAATTAAAATATTATAAGATATTGATTTAGATAAAATTATCGTTCTTATTATTTTTATCATTACTATTATTATTAAAAATATCGTTAGTATTAAAACTATCATTTTAACAAAAATTATCATTTTAATAGAAATGTCATTGTTACTATAAAATATCATTATTATTATTATTTTAAAAAGAATTATTATTTTAAAGATAATATTAAAAATTATCGTAAATATTAAAGTTATCATAATTAGAATTATCGTTTTATCATAATGTCATCTTAGTAATTATAAATATTGATATTTTTATAATAATAATTATTATTACAAAATAATACAACTTTTACTTACTATCATTATAGATATTATTTTATCAAATAAATATGTGATACAAACATATTTTACTACGTGTAATAACTTACTTTAATAATACCTATCATATTATCTTTATGATATTAAATGAACCCTATAAATTTTATTACTTAATATATATAAAAGTATATTATATTATATAAATTTAATATAAAATTTTATTTATTAATAAATAAATTATATTATTTACTCTAATAAATCTTTTAAAAATATTTAAACTATATATTAATCATGTATAGATTTTTGGAAATTATTTTGAGTCAAATTTACTTTTGTTGACTTTTGCATATTAGTCTCGAGCATTAGGATTGTGGTACACTATGACTTGGCCTAATTTGTTAGACAAATATTGACCAACACATAATTATATATAATTAATTTAGGTTCGTGAATCCGAGGCTAACCTTGCACTTGTTCAATGACGTTATATGTATTTTTACTATGAAATACAGTATGGTGAGTTTCATTTGCCTTTTTACCCTTTATATTTTTGGGACTGAGAATACATGTGCTTTTATAAATGTTTGACGTAATAGACACAAGTAATTGAAACTACATTTTATGGTTGAATTATCGAAATTGAATATGCCCCTTTTTATTAAAGTCTGGTATTCTAAGAATTAGGGAACAGACACCCTAATTGACGCGAATCCTAAAGATAGATCTATTGGGCCTAACAAACCCCATCCAAAGTACCGGATGCTTTAGTACTTCGAAATTTATATCATGTCCGAAGGAGGATCCCGGAATGATAGGGGATATTCTTATATGTATCTAGTAAATGTCGGTTACCAGGTGTTCACCATATGAATGATTATTTTTGTCTCTATGCATGGGATGTATATTTATGAGAACTGGAAATGAAATTCTTGTGGTCTATTAAAATGATGGAAATAAATGATTATGATAAACTAATGAACTCACCAACCTTTTGGTTGACACTTTAAAGCATGTTTATTCTCAGGTGTTAAAGAAATCTTCCGCTGTGCATTTGCTCATTTTAAAGATGTTACTTGGAGTCTTTCATAGCATATTTCGAAGAACGTTGCATTCGAGTCATTGAGTTCATCAAAGATTATTATTAAATCAATTTATAGTTGGATAGTGGATATTATGAAATGGTATGCATGTCTGTCAATTTTCGATGTAAAGAAATTTTGTCTTTTAAAAACGAATACAATGTTTGTAAAATGTATCATATAGAGGTCAAATACCTCGCAATGTAATCAACTATTGTGAATAGTTTATAATGTATATGAACGGGTCATTTCAGTTGGTATCAGAGCGGTGGTCTTAGCGAACCAGGTCTGCATTAATGTGTCTAACTGATAAGTCGATAGGATGCATTAGTGAGTCTGGACTTCGACCGTGTCTGCATGTCAAAAGTTTTGCTTATCATTTTGTGTCAAAAATTAACTACTTATCATCCTCAGGAAATTACCTGCTTATCATTTTTAGTCTAAGACACGTCTTGCTGCATTGATTGCATGAATAGTGTATAGACAAAAATTCATATCTTAGCATATCTGCTAAATCATATCTTATCGTATCTGTTACTTTAAACTTTGCCTGACATATCCCGCAAAGTCCTCTGTAATCTACGAAATCTTTTGATCTATATATATATATATATATATATATATATATATATATATATATATATATATATATATATATATATATATATATATATATATATATATATATATATATATACTATGTAATTAGAATACCATCCGTTAGCCAAAATCATTTCATATCGGAAAAAAAAAATCCTTTATCCAATCGTACAAAATGGAATTCGTCATCAGTTCAAGTCACTCAGATTCCGAAATGGAATCCCATTCAAGCTCCGAAAGCAGTGTGACTGGAATAGATCAACCAATCAGTCATCACCTATTCTGGATGAATTGGGGATGGGTTCGTAGCCTCCTCAATCATTGGAGACAAGAAGAAGGTGATCCCTTCCATCCACCACATTGCCCTCTTGACGAAGAACCTGAAGCACTTACCGGCGAACCTGTCAGAAACACCATTTTCTCGCTCATTTCCAGAGTATCTCGTCACGATTATATATTACATCAAATTTTAGATTTTATTTATCCGCTCGTCCAAACCGACAATCACCCCGGTGTAATAGAAGAAGTCAACGAGCTTCGCGCTCTGGTAGTGGCTTTGGAGAATATGGTGCAGAGATTACAAACACCAGCAGCAGCATCAGCAGCATAACCAGTACCACCATCATCAACGCCAACAGTACCATTACCACCTCCAACCACAACCGCGTCGTAAACCTCAACTTAACAATCTGTCCCACGAACATCAACGTCATACGCACCATAGATACCAAGGAGTACCAACAACAATAACTGACGAAGTATTAATTCATAACTTCATTGGAGAAACATTCCGCGGCGATTATGTAATCTCTAAAGTCTTAGAGATTATCTAATCTAGCCCTAACCATAAATCAGTTAAGCGAACCAAAATGATAGAAGGAAGAGTAGAAACCCTGACAAAAATGGTGTGTGATTAACAAGCTAAACTTTCTTTACCAACAGCATCAACAGTACCGTCAGCGTTACCAGCATCGTCAGTACAGTCAACATCCGAATCAACAACATCGATAACATCACAAACTCCGTCAGTTCAAGAATCACTGTGGACATCATTACGAATCAATAACGTGTATATTGTATCAACGAGTTATGAGGAATTAACTCATTCCCTCTGAAGAAATTATATGTATATTATATATATATATATATATATATATATATATATATATATATATATATATATATATATATATATATATATATATATATATATATATATATTGAAATAAATCTTTCCGTGCTAAGCTATTGTGTGTGAATCTTAACTACTCGGTTAATTCATATTACAAATATGCAATAATGTACGTCCTTCGGCCGCAACTTAACCAGCGTTAACTACAATCTCTGTCGCAATTCAACAAATTCCAATTCATAATAAATCAAGCATATATTTGATTTTACACTTTCATCATCGATGCACCCGAAACTTTTCAGATAACATCATTCATACTTTGCGAAATTCACAAGAATTCCACGAACCGAACATCATACATCAATAAATAACGAAGTATTGATTCATAATTTCAATGTCATTAAAGAAATACTGCGTAAAAGTTATGTACTTTTTAAAGCCTTTAGGGATTATTCAATTCTAGTTTCAACCGTAAATCAAATGAGTTTAATTTAACATTAACTCATTAAATCTATGTTACATCTGAAGAAAATATACATATATATATATTTTCATAAAGACTGTAATAAAATTCTTTTGTACAAAATATTAATTGTGAAATTTTTTTTTAACGGGTAGGTAATACCCGAGAGATATATAAATTCACAATTAATATGTTACATTCTTCGAATCTGATTCAGCAAATCATCCATTATACTCCCTACTTTCACAACAATATACATTCTTTTATAAAAATCAAAACAAACATACTCATTCAAAATTTAATTACATATTCTGATTTTAAAATCTCAAAATTCAACTTGAGATATGACCAAAATCATCACTCTTAGATCCTTACAACTTTCACAAGCTATATTTTGACTTCAAAAATGTGTTAGAACATCAAATG
Source organism: Rutidosis leptorrhynchoides (assembly GCF_046630445.1). Taxonomy (NCBI): domain Eukaryota; kingdom Viridiplantae; phylum Streptophyta; class Magnoliopsida; order Asterales; family Asteraceae; genus Rutidosis; species Rutidosis leptorrhynchoides. The sequence continues at coordinate 227,192,082 of NC_092337.1, read as the reverse complement.
TATGTTAACGATTACAATCTGTGTTCAAACCCTTCGAAAATTTCTGAAGACACTTCGAATGATGAGCAATCGAGATGATAATCCAACCAGATGTTACCCACAGTTATGTACCCGAAAAACTCTTGAAACCAAAGTAAAAGTTTAAACAACGTATCCGCGTCAGATTCTTTGGCATTTATTAGCAAAAATAACTTTGCGACTCCTATTCAAAGTAGCCAGTTTTGTCACAGCTCCAGCAAGTCAACTTCAACTTTTCAGTCAGACTAACCTTATTATAACCTTGAGATATACACCTTCGTTACCAGGGAACCTTTTACATTCCACCACATTATTAGCAGATGTACCAACAACTTCATTACCCTTTGACTTTAGCCTCTCCAAAAAGTCATTATAATTATTCATTGAAACCCCATCATTTACTCATTCGCATCTTGTAATGAGAATTGCCATACGAATCATTGGGAATTAGCAATCAGTATTTTGAAATCTCGCAGGATGTCTACGCCAACAGTTATATGTGTATATATAACGTCTATCTTCTGGACTTAATTTGAATGTGAAGTTTCTGAAAAACACTCCGAACTACGAATTGGTTCTCCGAAAATGGAAAAAAAAATGCTGATGAATCAGCAAAAACTATAAACGACTTTAAACGGTAAAAGCTGGATGATAATGATGAAGTGTGTTGGCAAAGCGCAGAAAAAGAGAAGTTTTGGAACTGAAAAATGGATTGAGCAAAGTAGGAAGGAGGCTGTGGACAAATTACAAAGACTAAACCTGACTTCAAAGGATCCAAATGATTCAGTACCTGCTGAAGTCATTAACGAATACCTTGCTCCTGACTCTAAACCCCTGCGGACAATATTCTTCATCATCCTCTGATATTAGAAATTCTAAAATATCATCATATCTTTCATTATAAATATCCTCCATATTTCTGAAGATATTTTCTTAATTTTTCTTATTTGAAATCATTTACCTCTTCGTGCTATTTGTATTACATCATAAAAGAAACTATTTTAGTTTCAAAATTCTGAAACATTCAAGTTTAAAATAGGAATATTTTGAAGTAATGTTGGGAACTGAAACATGAATTAGTATAATATAATGACACTTGATCAATGTGATTATATTACAGTAAGTCATGCTGAGTTTCTAAATGAAATGTGATGATTCACAGATCATAACTTCATCATGTGCCATGTTATATGACTCTTGTATTCTATTTAACCTCTAAAATATCAAGAAAATATTTCTTGATGATTCGGCCTTTTCCAAGGTATTCTAGTAATTTGACAAGTCAAGATCGTGCCATCACAATTTCCTTCCTAGAACATTAACAATGTTCATTCCGAAATTCATATATGTGAATTCTGGACCATTACAAGCGGTGCTTAATCTCAAGAAGAAGAAACGAAAGGACAAAACTCCGAAATAGAAATTGGGGTATAAATTGCAGCAAATAAAAGAGAGCATTAACTGTGAATGATAATGATTATATAAGACAGAAGCATATACTTTGAAATATAAGGCAACATATAAATCCCAACGACAAACCAAAAATTATAAAACATATATATCGATGCATATAGCAATATAAAGACACGGGAGAACTAGAAACACTATAAACCTAAGAGTATAGTAGAAGTAAATAGATTCTTCCGGCGGTAGATGAAAAAGAAAAATGACAGATATGAAAGTTAGAAGTATATCGAGAATCAGAACTGGATGGAGCATATTGATGAATACTTTAAAATATGAGTTGAGGGGGAAAGAATAGAAGGTGATGAAACATGACTAGGAACTTAGAAATCAACAGATTTAACTCACACAATGGCGGAATAAGTGAATCAAACCCTCTAGTGAATATGTTATGTTTTTTCTGATTAATTTAGTCAAACCACAACTAAATCAAGTGTGATTAGATCAACACCTAGAGCTATTATTCACCACCTGGGTGATTTGGACTGAGAGAGAATCGGAGGAGCTTACTAGATCTGAGTGTGTGTAACAAATGAGAGGCTTAACCTAAAATGAAGAACATAAGACTTTATATACCCCTGCTGTTGACTCACCTATACGATTCATTCATCACACGTACGAGTTGGCTTCATCAGTCGTACGGGTGATCACTCACTCGTGTCTTCTCATTTAGGTTGTAATTGTGACTTAGCTCAGCATCAACCGTGCGTATGAGCCTGTCAGCTGTACTAGTGAGGCTTCACTCGTACGTCTGACTAAGTCTAACATAGTTAAACATCTAAATCTCATTCCTGCAGTTCCTGTAACCACATACAAACACGGATAGGATAATAACGAGCAATCATGGTGGCATGTAAACTGTTGTACCTGCAATGGACGCGGGTAGATGTCTAGGAACTTGCATAAAATGCATCAACAGAAGGTGTGAGTTGTAAGGAAACGAAGGAGATGAATTTATAAGAAAATCTCAAACAGAACAATTAAAATGGACGATCGCATTTAAAGCGGATCCTAATTCCCTTGATTACCGGAGAGTCAAATCTTATTAAGAAGATTTTCTTCAAATCCCTTGAAATCTGGGAATCAATCATATCTACGTCAAATGATAAGATGAATCTACACTTACTCATTTCACTCTTCTATGTTAGCTTCATTCGTACTCTTCATATAAATGGATTGTTTATCCAAATTATTCGATGATGATAAAACTCTAATTTTCAGCCCGTATGCATCATGAAAACATACTTATTATCATTCACGACCTTTCCACTCAAATTTCGGGACGAAATTTCTTTAACGGGTAGGTACTGTGACAACCCGGAAATTTCCAACCAAATTTAAACTTTAATCTTTATATGTTTCCGACACGATAAGCAATATTTGTTAAGTTAAATTGCAAGAATTTTAAACTATGTTTATACATTCATTTAACCTCGACCATGTTCCAACGATTCACGAACCATTAATCGAATATGATTATATATGTATATGTATATATATATTATAACTTGAAACGTAAATAAAATATTAGATTAAATACTTTATATGATTGTATCTGTTTCAAAATATTTATTAATGGAATTAGAAGATAAGATCAAATGATTGAATTATCAGATATATTGAATTATGATTACAAGTCTCTGTTGAAAGGTCCACGTTGATTTGAGAAATCTTTCCGTTTTAATAATATTCGAAAAATGGTAAAGTGATTTATAAATAAGAACAAATTGTCAATCATTGAGAACTAGACAAAGGATAGTGGAAGATTGAATCTCATAAAGACTCGATTGATCTATTTAGTTTCAAACGTACAAAAACGTTTTCAGTTTAAAAAGAACTTTATTATTAAAACGTATATAACTTTTATAAATATCTAGAACCACTTTTGACAACTCATTACTTAACTAGTATGATAAAGATCACGATATTTATATTTTATTTTATTAAATATATATAACGATTTAAATTAATATTATATATATTTTTACGCGTATTATACGTACATAGTTTTATACTTTTACTATACCTAAACTTTACCTTTACTTTATTTTTACTTTACTTTAACTTTAATAATTCACTTTAATAATTCATACTTTAATAATTCACTTTAATAATTCATACTTTAACAATTCACTTTAATAATTCATACTTTAATAATTCACTTTAATAATTCATACTTTAATAATTCACTTTAATAATTCATACTTTAATAATTCACTTTAATAATTCAAATATCTATTATAAATAGAATTCAATAGGTTTCATTATTTCATAGAAACTTGAAAATATTTTTCTCTAAACTCTCTCAATCGATTTACATATATATATATTTACTCCGTATTATTTCAAGATATTATTAGTATACATAAAATATTACGACGGAGTGCTGTCCGAGTGATTTCGAAATTGTTTTTCGAGTAGGATAGGATTAAGGAAATTATGGGTTATAGCTATGGAGGTGATTGAGTATGGTTCATGGGTATGCTCGTGAGGTCAATATAGTGTTTATCATTTCCGTTGCGTCTACGTACCTTTCCTGCAATATTGAATCTCAATATTGATACGTGAGTACTCATAATTTAACTTTTACATACTAATAGTGTATCCCTGACTTGTACTTGAGTATTTAGGATTATGCATGCTTGTACTTTTGATATTGCCCTTAGACAGGTTAGGTTGAATATTGAATTAGTTACACTTGCGGTTGAGATAAGGTATAAGATATGCATGTCCTTGAAAAGCTAGCGAAAAATTAAGGACTTTTCCTTTAGATATCGAATGGTTTCGATGAACGGATTAGAAGTTATAATCAATTGAATTTTCGATATTTTTATTAAAAATGATTATTATTATCGTCGTTTTTATCGTCGTTCTAGTTTTATCTTATTATTATCATTATTATTATCTTTATCAATAAAAGGGATTTATCATTAAAAATTGTTATTTTTTTTTATTATTACTATCGTTATTATCGTTAAAGTTATAATTAGTATTATTATTATTATTATCCAATTATTATTATTATTATTATTATTAGTATTATTATTATTATTATTATTATCATTATTAATATATATATCATTATTTAAAAATGGATATTGTCATTGTTATTATTATTATTACTATATTATCATTAAGATAATTATTAGTATTATCGTTAAAAATGTTATAATAACTATCATTATTAATATTAGTGTAATTAAAATAAATATTTGTAACACCTAATTATTTTGATTACTATTATTATCATTATTATGAACACGATATAAAAGACGATTAAAAGCTATTAAACGAAACAATTAGGAAATAATGAGTAAGAGTATCATGATGAAATTAAAATATTATAAGATATTGATTTAGATAAAATTATCGTTCTTATTATTTTTATCATTACTATTATTATTAAAAATATCGTTAGTATTAAAACATATTTTACTACGTGTAATAACTTACTTTAATAATACCTATCATATTATCTTTATGATATTAAATGAACCCTATAAATTTTATTACTTAATATATATAAAAGTATATTATATTATATAAATTTAATATAAAATTTTATTTATTAATAAATAAATTATATTATTTACTCTAAAAAATCTTTTAAAAATATTTAAACTATAAATTAATCATGTATAGATTTTTGGAAATTATTTTGAGTCAAATTTACTTTTGTTGACTTTTGCATATTAGTCTCGAGCATTAGGATTGTGGTACACTATGACTTGGCCTAATTTGTTAGACAAATATTGACTAACACATAATTATATATAATTAATTTAGGTTCGTGAATCCGAGGCCAACCTTGCACTTGTTCAATGACGTTATATGTATTTTTACTACGAAATACAGTATGGTGAGTTTTATTTGCCTTTTTACCCTTTATATTTTTGGGACTGAGAATACATGCGCTTTTATAAATGTTTGACGAAATAGACACAAGTAATTGAAACTACATTCTATGGTTGAATTATCGAAATCGAATATGCCCCTTTTTATTAAAGTCTGGTAATCTAAGAATTAGGGAACAGACACCCTAATTGACGCGAATCCTAAAGATAGATCTATTGGGCCTAACAAACCCTATCCAAAGTACCGGATGCTTTAGTACTTCGAAATTTATATCATGTCCGAAGGAGGATCCCGGAATGATAGGGGATATTCTTATATGTATCTAGTTAATGTCGGTTACCAGGTGTTCACCATATGAATGATTATTTTTGTCTCTATGCATGGGACGTATATTTATGAGAACTGGAAATGAAATTCTTGTGGTCTATTAAAATGATGGAAATAAATGATTATGATAAACTAATGAACTCACCAACCTTTTGGTTGACACTTTAAAGCATGTTTATTCTCAGGTGTTAAAGAAATCTTCCGCTGTGCATTTGCTCATTTTAAAGATGTTACTTGGAGTCTTTCATAGCATATTTTGAAGAACGTTGCATTCTAGTCATTGAGTTCATCAAAGATTATTATTAAATCAATTTATAGTTGGATAGCGGATATTATGAAATGGTATGCATGCCTGTCAATTTTCGATGTAAAGAAATTTCATCTTTTAAAAATGAATACAATGTTTGTAAAATGTATCATATAGAGGTCAAATACCTCGCAATGTAATCAACTATTGTGAATCGTTTATAATGTATATGAACGGGTCATTTCAGTTTTATAGTGTTTTTAGTTCTCCTGTGTCTTTATATTGCTATATGCATCGATATATATGGTTTGTAATTTCTGGGTTGTTGTTGGGTTTTATATCTTCCCTTATACTTTAAAGTCCCTGCTTCTGTCTTCTATAATCATTGTCATCTACAGTTAATACTCCCTCCTATTTGCTGCGATTTATACTCCAATTTCTATTTTGGGGCTTTGTCCTTTCGTTTCTTCTTCTTTCAATTAAGCATCGCTTGTAATGGTCCATAATTCTTAGATATAGATTTCGGAATGAACATTGTTAATGTTCTAAGAAGGAAATGGCAATGGCACGGTCTTGGTTTGTTAAATTACCAGAATACCCTGGAAAAGACCGAATCATCAAGAAATATTTTTTTAATATTTTAGAGGTTAAATAGAATACAAGAGTCGTGTAACATGGCACATGATGATGTTATGATCTGTGAATCATCACGTTCCATTTAAAAACTCAGCATGACTTACTGTAATATAATCACGTTGATCAAGTGTCATTATATTATACTAACTCATGCTTCAGTTCCCAACACTACTTCAATAGTATACATATTTTAAATTCGAATTTTTCAGAATTTAGAAACTAAAATAGTTTCTTTTATGATGTAACACAGATAGCACAAAGAGGTAAATGATTTCGAATAACAATAGTTATGAAGATATCTTCAGAAACATTGAAGATATTTATAATGAAAGATATGATGATATCTTAGAATATCTAAGATCAGAGAATGATGAAGAATATTATTCACAAGGGTTTAGATTCAGGAGTAAGGTATTTGATAATAATTTCAGCAGACACTGAATCATTTGGATTCTTTGAAGGCAGGTTTAGTCTTTGTGATTTGTCCATAGCCTCCTTCATAGTTTGCTTAATCCGTTTTCCAGTTCCAAACCTTCTCTTTTTCTGAGCTTTTCTAACACACTATACTTTATTATCAAACTTTTGACTGTTAAGGCCGTTTACAGTTTTTGCTGCTTCATCAGCATTTTCCAAACTTCGGAGAACTAGTTCGCAGTTTAGGGTGTTTTTCAGAAACTTCACATTGAAAGTATATAAGTCTAGAAGATAGACGTTATATATACACCTATAACCGTTGGCGGAGACATGCTGCAAGATTTCAAAATACTGATTGCTGATTCCCAGTAATTGGCATGACAATTCTTGTTACAAGATGCGGATGAGTAAATGATGGGGTTTCGATAAATATAATGACTTTTCATAAAGTCAAAGATCAGTGAAGTTGTTGGTAAGTTTATTTCTAATGTGGTGAGACATAAAAGGTTCTCCGGTAACGATGACGAAAGGGCAACGTCTATATCAAGGTTATAATAAGACTGTTTCAACTGAAAAGTTGAAGTTGACTTACTGAAGCTGTGACAAAACTGACTAATTTTAAAAGGAATCACAAAGTTATTTTTGCTAATAAATGGCAAAGGGTCTGACACGGATACGTGTTAAATTATTACTCTGGTTTCGAGAGCTTTTCAGATGCAAGACTGTGGTTAATATGTGGTTGGATCATCATCTCGATTGTTCATTATTTGAAGTGTCTTCAGGAATTTCTAAGGATTTTGAACACAGATTGTAATAGTTAATATACATATGATGTTCTAACATAGTTTTGAAGTCAAAGTATAGCTTGTGAAAGATGTAAGGATCTAAGAGTGATGATTTTGGTCATATCTCGAATTGAATTCTGAGATTTCAAAATCAGAATATGTAATTAAATTTTGAATGAGTATGGTTGTTTTGATTTCTATAAAAGAATGTATATTGTTGTGAAAGTAGGGAGTATAATGGATGATTTGCTAAATCAGATTCGAAGAATGTAACATATTAATTGTGAATTTACATATCTCTCGGGTATTACCTACCCCTTAAAAACAATTTTCACAATTAATATTTTGTACAAAATAATTTTATTACAGTCTTTATGAAAAAATATATATATATGTATATTTTCTTCAGATGTAACATAGATTTAATGAGTTAATGTTAAATTAAACTCATTTGATTTACGGTTGTAACTAGAATTGAATATCCCTAAAGGATTTAAAAATTACATAACTTTTACGGAGTATTTATTTAATGACATTGAAATTATGAATCAATACTTCGTTATTTATTGATGTATGATGTTCGGTTCGTGGAATTCTTGTGAATTTCGCAAAGTACGAATGATGTTATTTGAAAAGTTTCGAGTACATCGATGATGAAAGTGTAAAATCAAACATATATTTGAATAATACACTTGATTTATTATGAGATGGAATTTATTGAATTAAAACAGAGATTGTAGTTAACGATGGTTAAGTTGTTAAGGAAGGGTGTACATCTTAGCATATTAGTAATATGAATTTAATCGAGTAGTATCTACCCTTATTTAATTCATACATAATAGCTTAGTACGAAAGATTTATTTTGATCTCAAAATTTATATATATATAATGTACATATAATTTCTTCAGAGGAAATGAGTTAATACTTCATAACTCGTTGATACAATATACACGTCATTGATTCGTAATGATGTCCACGGTGATTCTTGAACTGACGGAGTTTGTGATGTTATAGGTGCTGCTGATTCTGATGACACTGACGACACTGACTGTGATGGTGATGCTACGGTACTGTTAATGCTGTTGGTAAAACAAGTCTAGCTTATAAATCACACATCATTTTTGTCAGGGTTTCTACTCTTCCTTCTATCATTTCAATTCACTCATCTGATTTATGGTTAGGGTTAGAATAGATAATCTCTAAGACTTTAGAGATTACATAATTGCCGCGGAGTGTTTCTCCAATGAAGTTATGAATAACTACTTCATCGTTTGTTGTTGTTGGTATTCCTTGGTATGTACAGGGCATATGACATTGGTGCTCGTGGGACAGATTGTAAAGTTGAGGTTTACGACGCGGTTGTGGTTGGGGGTGTAATGGTACTGTTGGCGTTGATGATGGTAGTACTGGTTATGCTGCTGGTGCTGCTTTTGGTGTTTGTAACCTTTGCACCATATTCTCCAAAGCCACTACCCGAGCGCGAAGCTCGTTGACTTCTTCTATTACACCGGGGTGATTGTCGGTTCGGACGAGCGGATAAATAAAATCTAGAATTTGTTGTAGTATATAATCGTGACGAGATACTCTGGAGATGAGAGAGAAAATGGTGTTTCGGACATGTTCGCCGGTAAGTGATTCAGGTTCTTCGCCAAGAGGGCAATGTGGTGGATGGAAAGGATCGCCTTCTTCTTGTCTCCAATGATTGAGGAGGCTACGAACCCATCCCCAATTCATCCAAAATAGATGATGGCTGATTGGTTGATCCATTCTAGTCACACTGCTTTCGGAGCTTGAGTGGGATTCCATATCGGAATTTGAGGGACTTGAACTAATGACAAATTCCATTTCGTTCAATTGAACAAAGAATTTTTCGATATGAAATGATTTTCCGGCTATCGGGTGGTATTCTAATTACATAGAATAACTATATATAGTGCAAAAGATTTCGTAGATTACGGAGGAATTTACGTGATATGTTAGGCAAAGTTTACAGTAACAGATATGCTAAGATATAAATTTTATCTATACACTATTCATGCAATCAATGCAGTAAGACGTGTCTAGACTAAGAATGATAAGCAGGCAATTTTTGACAAAAATGATAAGCAAAACTTTTGACAATGTAGACACGGTCGAAGTCCAGACTCACTAATGCATCCTAACGACTATCAGTTAGACACACTAATGCAGACCTGGTTCGCTAAGACCACCGCTCTGATACCAACTGAAAGGACCCGTTCATATACATTATAAACGATTCACAATAGTTGATTACATCGCGAGGTATTTGACCTCTATATGATACATTTTACAAACATTGCATTTGTTTTTAAAAGACAAACTTTATTCACATCAAAAGTTGACGGCATGCATACCATTTCATAATATCCAACTATAAATGATCTAATCTGTCATTTACTTAATCATAATCTTTATTGAACTCAATGACTTGAATGCAACGTCTTTTGAAATATGCCATGAATGACTCCAAGTAATATCTCTAAAATGACCAAATGCACAGTGGAAGATTTCTTTCATACCTGAGAATAAACATGCTTTCAAGTGTCAACCAAAAGGTTGGTGAGTTCATTAGTTTATCATAAACGATCATTTTCATCATTTTAATAGACCACAAGATTTTCATTTCTCATAAATACACATCTCATATCAGGCATTTCGCAAACTGCACTCTAGTTAAAAATCATTCATATGGATTGAACACCTGGTAACCGACGTTAACTTAATGCATAGAATATCCCCAAAACAGAACCTCTCGTCTGTATAATAATCTCGAAGTACTAAAGCATTCATACCCCGAATGGGACTTGTCAAGGTCCATAGATCTATCTATAGGATTCGTGTCAATCAGGGCCATTTCTCTAAATTCTTAGGTTACCAGACTTGAAGGGCGATATTCGGTTAATAATCCAACCATAGAATGTAATTTTAAGTACTTGTGTCTACTTCGTAAAACATTTATAAAATCAGCGCATGTATTCTCAGTCTCAAAATATATATATATATATATATATATAGCAAAAGCATTTAAAAAGGGAGCAAATGAAACTCACAATACTATATTTTGTAGTAAAAATACATATGACGTCATTGAACAAGTGCAATGTTGGCCTTGGATTCACGAACCTATATTAATTATATATATTTATATGTTTGATCAATATCTGTCTAACAATTTAGGTCAAGTCGTAGTGTATCACAATCCTAATGCTCGAGACTAAATATGCAAAAGTCAACAAAATCATATTGACCAAAATGTCTTTCAAAATTTATACATGATTATTATATAGTTTAAATATAGTCGTTTTATTTATTTAAATATTTTTAATAGATTTTATTAAAGTAAATAATATAGTTCTTTTATTAATAAATAAAATTTTATATTAAAATTTATATAATAAAAATATACTTTTATATATCTTAAGTAATAAAATTTATAAAGTTCATTTAATATCATAAAAATAATATAATAGGTATTATTAATGTAATTATATTATACGTAGTAAAATATCTTTGTATCACATATTTATTTGATAAAATAATATTGATAATAATAATAATAATAAGTAAAAGTTGTATTATTTTGTAATAATTATTATTATTCTTGTAAGACCCGAATATTTCATTGTACATATGTGTGTATAAGTTATTCAAGTTGTGGGGTAGGTTGTATTTAATTAAAAGGAAAAAGAAGCTGAACTGGCCATTTGGCGCGCCGCGCGGCCCTATGGCGCGCCGCGCCATTACGGGCTGACAGATTCCTTTTTTTTTTTAAATTAGATATTTTAAGGGCTTTTTGGTAATTTCACTTGGAATCCGACTCTAAGGCTTGGGATCAGTTTTGGTGAGCCCCATTACTCCATTTTCACCCACTTTATCATCATCCATTAATTCTAGTGAGAGAGAGTGATTCAAAAGTGAGAAAGCTCCATTTAAGGAAGAAGAAGCTCATTTCGGGTTAGAGCTCGGGTATTAAAGTTGTTCATCTCCTCTTTTGCTACGTTTTGATAGTTGTGGTAAGCCCTAAACCTAACTTCCTTATTTTAATTATATAAGAGTTAGGGTTTGTGTAAGTGTTGAACATTAAAACCCATTTGCTAGTAATTTGGGGGTTTTGGGTGAATTTGGGTCATGTGGACCCAAAGATGACTAACTAGGGTTTTCAAAGAGTTAAATTGATGTTTATGAACTTAATTAGTTAGTAAATTGCTAGCACACCAATATGTATGTAAATGGGTGTTGTGTGAGTTAGTGAATGACCCAAAATGGGTGTGTTGACTTTAAATTGGTCAAATGGGTCAAAATGGACCTAAGTTAGTTAATGTTTGTGATTAAGGCCTAAACCTTGTTTTGAAATGTGTTTTAAACCCATCTTGGTTAATGATTAGGGTTTTGGGTGTGTGTTGACCCGAAATTAGGGTTAAGGGTGCAAATGGGTCGATAATTGCACCTTGGGTCAAAATGACTTTAGAATGGAAAGAATTGATTGACCGACTTGAGTTTGCAATTGATAATATTTATAATGTGATAGGTACGTTACTTTGAGGTTTCGCAAGCTCGGGTACCTTTTCACAAGAGATTTTGAGGTGAGTGGAATAATTATATGTGTAGGTACATAATGTATCTATTTGTTGTAGCGTGAGATGTGAAGTGTCGAGGTGCTAAGACACCACGTTTCACGTGATGAGTGAAGCATCGAGGTGTTAAGATGCCACTCGGGGTGAAGCATCGAGGTGTTAAGATGCCACCTAGGAGTGTAGTGTCGAGGTGTTAAGACACCACTCCGTAAAATAATGAGTGAAGCATCGAGGTGTTAAGATGCCACTCGGGGTGAAGTGCCGAGGTATTAAGGTGCCACCCTAGGGGTTAGTGGTACGAGGTGTTAAGTACCTAACGGATGTTGTGAACACCGATGGCATTTTCGCGAGCGCCGTTCCCTTGTACGATTGATTAACCATGGTCGTTTGTGTTGTAAGCATATTATATTATTCGAGTTATATTTATATGCGATTGCTATGCTAGCTCGTGGTATGGGAAGTTACTAGCTTGGTATTTGAGACGTTAAGCTAATTGTGTTTGCTAGCATGATTGCGGTATATGTGTAAGTGTATGCAAGTAGGTATAATTATATATGTATTCGTATCATTATTGCATTCACTAAGCTTTGCTTACCCTCTCGTTGTTTACCATTTTTTATAGGTTCGGTTGTGAACAAGGGTAAGGGCATTGTCTTGGATTAGAGATTTCGTCGTTGCTAGAGAATGCTTTTGGGCTATGTAGCTTTTGGAGTATTGACCGAGACTTGGGTAGTTTAATCCCAAACAACATGCTCGTAGTGTAGTTTGGTACTTAAACTTTTGATGGTCGAAACTCATATTTTGAATTAAACTCGTAAAACGGCCGATGTGGGCCCCACTTCGTAAAACTCATTTTTATTAATGAAATGTGTTAGTTTTACATATTTGAATATGTTGTTAAAAGCGTTTTATCTAATTATGTCGGGAAGTGGCCAATCTTTTTAGCATTTCAAGACTTTTTGGACAGACCAGAATGGCGCGCCGCGCCATATGCTGTTCCAGCAATTTTTATTTATTTTTTTGTTATTTTTACGCGGGTTGTTCGTGGCTTGGTTTGGGTCGTTACAAGTGGTATCAGAGCATGGTCTAAGGGATTTAGGTGACTTGAGATAGGCGCCTAGACTTAGACTTTTTGTATGCGCGTTATGCGGGACTTGTAGGACTTTGGGTCGGATCGGGTTTTGGTTAGTGCATAGGTTTATGTGAACTAATCATGCGCTATTGTTTTGTTTGGAATTGAAATCGTCAAGCGAGATAGACATGGTACTAGTAAGTTAATGCGATGTGCTCGCGTAACAATGATTAGCTACCATTGTTACGGGTTTAAATCGTGTCAAACAAGCGATGTACGATGATTGTTGAGCAAGACGGGGTAGAGTGGTGTATATGTGTATACATATGGGTTAAGTCCTTTCGTTTTATTGCTTAATTTACTTCGTTTTATAGAATGAAGATGAGAAATGGACATGACACCAATGACGGAGGTACGAGTGAGGACGTTGAACTCACGGCCAAGGTTGAGGCCATCTTTAAAAGGCTAAAGAGGGATTTTCTTGACGACATTCGAAAGGTCTTCCAAGAGTCGGTCGATGGACAAGTGACCGAGATGATCAATGATCGAATGAAAGCCGCAATAGAGAAGGCTTTAGAGGCCAGAAACATTTATCCTCGAGGCGAAGGGGGTGAAGGTAATGGTGGGGGTGGAAGGCGGGACTTCCACTACAAAAATTTCAAGGATACTCAACCTCCGATGTTTAATGGGGTGCGAGATCCGTTAAAAAGCACGTGTTGGATTTTCGATATCGAGGGGGCTTTCCGTACCGCGGAGTGTCCTCCCGAAAGGAAGGCGAGGTATGGTTCTAGTATGTTGAGGGAAGAAGCCAAGTTGTGGTGGCACGACAAAATCAACTTATATGGAGAAGAGCAATGCATGAACTTGACATGGGAGGAGTTTAAGAAGGAATTCTTCAAAGAATACCGAACTTCTTACGATCTTGATAGAATCCGGGACGAGTTGCACCATTTGCAACAAGGTTCAATGGACTTGGTCACACTCAAGTCTACCTTTTTGGCAAAAACTCGTTTTTGTCCGGAATATGTGGGTGACGATCATAAGCTGATGAAAGATTTTTACCGTACTTTGAATGATGAGTTCAAGGGCAAGATTAGTCGAGGTATGGCTAAGTCTTTTGAGGAGTTATTTGAATTGGTCCGGGGTTTTGAGCCGGATGTTCCAAGAAAAAGCGATTTCACGTTTTTCAAAAGAAAGTTTGAAGGTTCTAGTCATTCTAACTTTTCAAACAAGAAGAACAAGAACAAGAAGGGTTCCGAGAGTGTTAATAGCGTAAAGAAGGGCACTTCCGGGGGTTTTTCTTATACGTGCTACAATTGTGGGCAACCGGGTCATATGGCTCGTGAATGTCCTAAACCATCTTTCGGAAACAAGGTCACTTGTTTTAATTGCGGAAAAGAAGGGCATAAGAAGCCGGAGTGTCCCGATTTGCGAAACGATAACGTGAAGCGATTAGAGAAGGCGGCGGGTACGGCAAGGGGTCGCAACTATTTGATGACCAATGATGAAGCCAAACAATCGAACGAAGTTGTCTCAGGTACTTTCATGGTTAATTCTAATCCGGCAAGGATTCTCTTCGATAGTGGTGCAAATTTGTCGTTTGTGTATCCTAAATTTGTGCCTAAACTTAATAGACCGTTAGCTAAGTTAAGCCGTCCGGTAGAACGAAATAGCAGACAGCAAGATGGTGCTAGTGGTCAATGTGTGTAAAAATTGTGATGTTGTGTTTGGTGCAAAAAACTTTAAGATAGATCTCATTCTGATGACTTTGGGCGACTTTGATATTGTTGTGGGTATGGATTGGCTCGATCGTAATAGAGCTGATATTGCATGTCAAGAAAAATTTATTCGTGTGAAGACCCCAAGTGGGGGAGAGTTAATTATTCACGGTGATAAGCGTAGAAGACTTGTGCCGATATGCACTTTTGCACGGGCACATCGTCTCCTCGATAGTGGGGCATGAACTTTCTTGCCCATGTTGTTGATACTCGTGATGAGCCACCACCCATTAGTGAAATTCCGGTGGTTAGTGATTTCGAAGACGTTTTTCCGGACAAGTTTCCGGGTGTTCCGGCGGAAAGACAAGTTGAATTTCGCATTGAGTTGGTTCCGGGGGCTACCCCCATTGCTAAGACTCCTTATCGTTTAGTGCCGATGGAAATGCAAGAATTGTTAAATCAAACCCAAGAGTTGCTCGAGAAGGGTTTTATTCGACCGAGTGCTTCTCCATGGGGTGCTCCGGTTTTATTCGTAAAGAAGAAGGATGGTAGTATGCGGATGTGCATCGATTATCGGGAGTTGAATAAAGTGACAATCAAGAATCGTTATCCATTGCCTCGGATTGACGATTTGCTTGACCAACTCCAAGGTGCGATGTATTTCTCGAAGATTGACCTACGGTCCGGCTATCATCAAATGCGGGTCCATGAGGAAGATATTGAGAAGACGGCTTTTCGAACGCGTTATGGGCATTTTGAGTTTGTAGTTATGCATTTTGGTCTTACGAATGCATCGGCGGCATTCATGGATCTGATGAACCGAGTGTGCCAACCTATGTTGGACAAGTCGGTGATTGTGTTCATTGACGACATACTAGTCTACTCGAAAAGTATGAACGAACATGAACGTCATTTGCATGAAGTATTGAAGACGTTACGAAGGGAGAAGTTATATGCTAAGTTCTCCAAATGTGAATTTTGGCTAAGGGAGGTTCAATTCCTTGGCCACATTGTGAACAAGGACGGTATTCAAGTAGATCCGATGAAGATAGAGACGGTGAAGAGATGGAGACAACCGAATACGCCTACGGAAATCCGAAGTTTTCTCGGATTGGCCGGTTATTATCGTCGGTTTATCCAAGACTTTTCTAAGATCGCTTCTTCGTTGACGAAATTAACAAGGAAGAACGCGAGGTTTGTTTGGGAGAACGAGCAAGAAATTGCTTTTCAATTGTTAAAGGAGAAG
Source organism: Rutidosis leptorrhynchoides (assembly GCF_046630445.1). Taxonomy (NCBI): domain Eukaryota; kingdom Viridiplantae; phylum Streptophyta; class Magnoliopsida; order Asterales; family Asteraceae; genus Rutidosis; species Rutidosis leptorrhynchoides. The sequence continues at coordinate 227,175,704 of NC_092337.1, read as the reverse complement.
TTGTGTCAAGCTCCGGTGTTAGTTTTGCCGGAAGGGGTGGAAGACATGACGGTTTATTGTGATGCATCTTTAAATGGGCTCGGGTGTGTTCTAATGCAAAGAGGTAAATGAAATGTCCCGTTCTTATTGATTAAAAACTTTCCATATTAATTGATTTCGTTGCTAGGTTTTGACCTCTATATGAGACGTTTTTCAAAGACTGCATTCATTTTAAAACAAACCATAACCTTTATTTCATCAATAAAGGTTTAAAAAGCTTTACGTAGATTATCAAATAATGATAATCTAAAATATCCTGTTTACACACGACCATTACATAATGGTTTACAATACAAATATGTTACAACAAAATAAGTTTCTTGAATGCAGTTTTTACACAATATCATACAAGCATGGATTCCAAATCTCGTCCTTATTTAAGTATGCGACAGCGGAAGCTCTTAATAATCACCTGAGAATAAACATGCTTAAAATGTCAACAAAAATGTTGGTGAGTTATAGGTTTTAACCTATATATATCAAATCATAATAATAGACCACAAGATTTCATATTTCAATACACATCCCATACATAGAGATAAAAATCATTCATATGGTGAACACCTGGTAACCGGAATTAACAAGATGCATATATAAGAATATCCCCATCATTCCGGGACACCCTTCGGATATGATATAAATTTCGAAGTACTAAAGCATCCGGTACTTTGGATGTGGTTTGTTAGGCCCAATAGATCTATCTTTAAGATTCGCGTCAATTAGGATGTCTGTTCCCTAATTCTTAGATTACCAGACTTAATAAAAAGGGGCATATTCGATTTCGATAATTCAACCATAGAATGTAGTTTCACGTACTTGTGTCTATTTTGTAAATCATTTATAAAACTTGCATGTATTCTCATCCCAAAAATATTAGATTTTAAAAGTGGGACTATAACTCACTTTCACAGATTTTTACTTCGTCGGGAAGTAAGACTTGGCCACTGGTTGATTCACGAACCTATAACAATATATACATATATATCAAAGTATGTTCAAAATATATTTATAACACTTTTAATATATTTTGATGTTTTAAGTTTATTAAGTCAGCTGTCCTCGTTAGTAACCTACAACTAGTTGTCCACAGTTAGATGTACAGAAATAAATTGATAAATATTATCTTGAATCAATCCACAACCCAGTGTATACGTATCTCAGTATTGATCACAACTCAAACTATATATATTTTGGAATCAACCTCAACCCTGTATAGCTAACTCCAACATTCACATATAGAGTGTCTATGGTTGTTCCGAAATATATATAGATGTGTCGACATGATAGGTCAAAACATTGTATACCTGTCTATGGTATCTCAAGATTACATAACATATAATACAAGTTGATTAAGTTATGGTTGGAATAGATTTGTTACCAATTTTCACGTAGCTAAAATGAGAAAAATTATCCAATCTTGTTTTACCCATAACTTCTTCATTTTAAATCCGTTTTGAGTGAATCAAATTGCTATGGTTTCATATTGAACAGAAAAATTATAGGTTTATAGTCAGAAAAATAAGTTACAAGTCGTTTTTGTAAAGGTAGTCATTTCAGTCGAAAGAACGACGTCTAGATGACCATTTTTGAAAACATACTTCCACTTTGAGTTTAACCATAATTTTTGGATATAGTTTCATGTTCATAATAAAAATCATTTTCTCTGAATAACAACTTTTAAATCAAAGTTTATCATAGTTTTTAATTAACTAACCCAAAACAGCCCGCGGTGTTACTACGACGGCGTAAATCCGGTTTTACGGTGTTTTTCGTGTTTCCAGGTTTTAAATCATTAAGTTAGCATATCATATAGATATAGAACATGTGTTTAGTTGATTTTAAAAGTCAAGTTAGAAGGATTAACTTTTATTTGCGAACAAGTTTAGAATTAACTAAACTATGTTCTAGTGATTACACGTTTAAACCTTCGAATAAGATAGCTTTATATGTATGAATCGAATGATGTTATGAACATCATTACTACCTCAAGTTCCTTGGATAAACCTACTGGAATTGAGAAAATTAGATCTAGCTTCAAAGGATCCTTGGATGGCTTGAAAGTTCTTGAAACAGAATCATGACACGAAAACAATTTCAAGTAAGATTTCCACTCGAAATAAGATTGTTATAGTTATAGAAATTGAATTAAAGTTTGAATATGATTATTACCTTGTATTAGAAAGATAACCTACTATAAGTAACAAAGGTTTCTTGATCTTGGATGATTACTTGGAATGGATTTAGAAAACTTGGAAGTAAACTTGCAATCTTGGAAGTATTCTTGATTTTATGAAACTAGAACTTTTGGAATTTATGAAGAACACTTAGAACTTGAAGATAGAACTTGAGAGAGATCAATTAGATGAAGAAAATTGAAGAATGAAAGTGTTTGTAGGTGTTTTTGGTCGTTGGTGTATGGATTAGATATAAAGGATATGTAATTTTGTTTTCATGTAAATAAGTCATGAATGATTACTCATATTTTTGTAATTTTATGAGATATTTCATGCTAGTTGCCAAATGATGGTTCCCACATGTGTTAGGTGACTCACATGGGCTGCTAAGAGCTGATCATTGGAGTGTATATACCAATAGTACATACATCTAAAAGCTATGTATTGTACGAGTACGAATACGGGTGCATACGAGTAGAATTGTTGATGAAACTGAACGAGGATGTAATTGTAAGCATTTTTGTTAAGTATAAGTATTTTGATAAGTGTCTTGAAGTCTTTCAAAATTGTATGAATACATATTAAAACACTACATGTATATACATTTTAACTGAGTCGTTAAGTCATCGTTAGTCGTTACATGTAAATGTTGTTTTGAAACCTTTAGGTTAACGATCTTGTTGAATGTTGTTAACCCATTGTTTATTATAACAAATGAGATGTTAAATTTTTATATTATCATCATATTATGATATATAATATATCTTAGTATGATATATATACAGTTAAATGTCGTTACAACGATAATCGTTACATATATGTCTCGTTTCGAAATCATTAATTTAGTAGTCTTATTTTTACATATGTATTTCATTGTTAATACACTTAATAATATATTTACTTATCATTTAACATAATTAACCAAGTGTATCAATATCTTAATATGATTCATATGTGAAAGGACCCGTTCATATACATTATAAACGATTCACAATAGTTGATTACATTGCGAGGTATTTGACCTCTATATGATACATTTTACAAACATTGCATCCGTTTTTAAAAGACAATCTTTCTTTACATCGAAAATTGACATGTATGCATACCATTTCATAATATCCAAACTATAAATGACCTAATCTGTCATTTACTTAATAATAATCTCTAATGAACTTCAACGACTCGAATGCAACTTCTTTTGAAATATGTCATGAATGACTCCAAGTAATATCTTTAAAATGAGCTAATGCACAGCGGAAGATCTCTTTCAAACCTGAGAATAAACATGCTTTCAAGTGTCAACCAAAAGGTTGGTGAGTTCATTAGTTTATCATAATCATTTATTTCCATCATTTTAATAGACCACAAGAATTTCATTTCCAGTTCTCATAAATATACGTCCCATGCATAGAGACAAAAATAATCATTCAAATGGTGAACACCTGGTAACCGACATTAACAATATGCATATAAGAATATCCCCTATCATTCCGGGATCCTCCTTCGGACATGATATAAATTTCGAAGTACTAAAGCATCCGGTACTTTGGATGGGGTTTGTTAGGCCCAATAGATCTATCTTTAGGATTCGCGTCAATTAGGGTGTCTGTTCCCTAATTCTTAGATTACCAGACTTTAATAAAAAGGGGCATATTCGATTTCGATAATTCAACCATAGAATGTAGTTTCAATTACTTGTGTCTATTTCGTCAAACATTTATAAAAGCGCATGTATTCTCAGTCCCAAAAATATAAAGGGTAAAAAGGCAAATGAAACTCACCATACTGTATTTTGTAGTAAAAATACATATAACATCATTGAACAAGTGTAAGGTTGGCCTTGGATTCACGAACCTAAATTATTTATATATAATTATGTATTTGTCAATATTTGTCTAATACATTAAGTTAAGTCATAGTGTACCACAATCCTAATGCTCGAGTCTAGTATGCAAAGGTCGACAAAAATTAGTTTAACTCCAAATGATTTCAAAACTTTATAAATGTTTTATTATATAATTTAAATATCGTCGTTTTATATTTTTAAAATATATTTTTTTTTAAAGATTTAATAAAGTAAATAATATAATTCGTTTATAAATAAAATTTTATATTAAAATATACTTTTATATATCTTAAGTAATAAAACTTATAAAGTTCATTTAATATCATAAAAATACTGCGATAGATTCTATTAAGGTAGTTATATAATTTGTATTACATTTCTAGTTAATAATATAGTATTGATAATAATAATAAGTAACAGTCGTGTTATTTTGGAATAATAACAATTTGATAAAAAAATTAAGACAACGATATTAACGACGATAATAATCATTTTTACGAAATTTTAATTGACTATAACTTTTAATCCGTCCATCAAATCTATTTGGCATCTAAAGGAAAAGTTCTTAATTTTTTTCTAGCTTTTTAAGGACATGCAAATCTTATATCTTCCTTCAACTATAATATAACAACCTTTAAGATTCGGCATAACCTATCTAAGGGCACTATCAAATTTACAAGCATGCATAATCCTATTTTCTCGAGCACTAGTCAGGGATACACTATTAGTATGTAAAAATTAAATTAGGAGTACTCACGTATCAATATTGAGGTTCAATATTGTAGGAAAGGTACGTAGACGCAATGGAGGTGACAAACACTAGTTTAACCTCACAAGCATACCCATGAACAATACCCATCACCTCCATAACCATAACTCATAATTTCCATAGCTCTATCCCGCTCATAAAACCCGTTTTGAAATAACTCGCCCATGACCTCGTCGTAGTATTTTATGTATGATAATACTAATAATAATAATAATAATAACACTAACAATAATAATAATAAATATAATTATAGAGAGAGTGTGAGAGATAGATAGTTAGAAAACAATTATGATCGATCCTATATATATAGATTTATAAATAATATAATAATATAATATAATATTAAAAAAAATTAAAAACATGTTGCATAGTGAGCCGCCACCAAAATATGTCGGCACAAGATTACACGTTTCGTGTAGATAGGTATACGATTCGTGTATGGTGTCTTCATGAAAGTTGTAGATTTTTGAGTCCCGGTCGTTTGGACACCGGAATCACCCTTTTTCGAGTCAGTATGATTTAGTTATGATTTTTCTCGTGCAAGTGCGCAGGTTTAGTGATTTCCAACATTTTAACTTTCAATCTTGTGATGAAATGTTGTAGTCTTTTGGTGCTCATTAGAAATCTTTATTTTATTTTTATTTTTATTTTTATATCATTGAAAATCCATAAAAATATTTTATAATCAAATTCTATTATATCGAAAAAAAATGTGTTTGTACTAAATTGAATAAATATAATTTAGTTTTCCAGAATTAGTTATATTCAAAATCATTCTTTAAAAGGTTTCATCTATATCGTAAAACGTCTTCAATATTAAGAAAACTAAATAATTAACCTACCAAGTGACACAAGTCAATCATTGCAAGGTACGCTTTTGATAATTAAACGAGACTCTCCGCTAACCTCTGTCTAATCCTCAATAATAACACTTTTGTTCTTACATGGAATCACTTTACTAAATATTCCGAATACCGTTAAAAGTAAGAGTTTTCTAATTCAAGTGGACCTCATAACAAAGACTCGTAATTATAATTCAATGTACCTGATAAATCAATCACTTGATATTATCTTTTAATCTCATTGATAAACTTACATCGAACAAATACGTTCAAGTAAAGTATTATTCACTAACTACTGTGATAGCATTTCTATGTTCATAAAATAGATCTCGTAGCTTATATTCATATCAACTAATTCGTTCAATGCTTTCAAGTCACATAATAATCTCATAATCTATTTTTGTATCACCAAGCTCTTAAATGTTTTATCAATATTTCTTAGCTTAAAAAAAAATACACATATGTACATACACATACATTTCTATTTACACATTTTTGTTCGTGAATCGTCAGACATGGTCAAAGGGTAATTGATTACATGAATATAGTTTTCAAACTTTTCGAGACTCAACATTACAGATTTTGTTTATCGTGTCGGATACATATAAAGATTAAAGTTTAAATTTGATCGGAAATTTCCGGGTCACTACAGTACCTACCCGTTAAAAGAAATTTCGTCCCGAAATTTGATAGAGGTCGTCATAGCTAATAGTAAGAATGTTATTATGACGAATATAAGCTGATACATAGAGTTTTATCATGATTAAGAAGTACGGATAAAATAATTCGATTTCTCGAAGCGTATGAGTGAAGCTATCGTAAAAGAGCGAAATGAGTAAATGTAGATTTGTTTTAACTGATGACGTAGCTATGATTGATTTCCGGAATTTAAGGGATTTAAAGAAAATTTTCGTAATAAGATTTGGTTCTTCGGCGACTTAGGAAATCAGGATCTTCTTTGAGTAAATGTAATAATCTGTTCCGATTGCTCTGTCGGATATTTTTCTATAAATCCACCCTCTTTGTTTCCTTACAACTCACACCTTCTATTCTTTCTCCTCAGTTCATACTTTAAAACATTCGTCAATATGCTCCATCCCATTTTGATCCTTGATATACTCTTAATTTTTACATCTGTCATCCTTCTCTTTCATCTACCACCGGAAGATTTTATTTACTTCTACTATTATCTTGGGGTTATAGTGTTATTAATTTTTCCGTGCCTTTACGTGGCAATACGTATTGATATGCACGGTTTGTAGCTTCAGGGTGGTTGTTGAGTTTTATATCTTCCCTTATATTTCGATGCCCCTGCATCTGTCTTCTATAATCATTGTCACCCATAATTAATATTCTCTTTTATTTGCTGCGGTTTATGCTCCAATTTCTAGTTTGGAGCTTCATTCTTTCGTTTCCTCTTCCCGTCCTCGAGTCAAGCGAGTAATGGTCCAGAATTTGCAGTTATGAATTTCGGAATGAACATAGTTAATGTTCTAAGAAGGAAATCTTAATGATGCGATTTTGACTTGTCAAATTACCAGAATATCCTGTAAAAGATCGAATCATCAAGAAATATTTTCTTGTTATGTTTAAGGATTAGATCGAATGTAAGAGTCGTGTAAATGGCACATGATGATGGTGCTGTGAATCATCACATCCCATTAGAAACTTAACATGACCTACTGTAATATAATGACGTTGATCAAGTGTCATTATATTATATTAACTCATGTATCAGTTCCCAACACTACTTCAAAAACATTCATATTCGAATTTTTCAGTATTTAGAAACTAACACAGTTTCTTTTTATGTTGCAGATATTACAGAGAGATAATTGATTTCAAATGAGAATACTTATGAAAATATCCTCAGAATTATCAAGGATATTTATAATGAAAGATACTATGATATCTTAGAATATTCAAGATATGATGATGATGAATAATATTTGTCTGTGGAGATTTAGAATAAGAAATAAGGTGTTCGCTAACGAGTTCAGCAGGCACTGAATCATTTGGATCCTTTGAAGGCAGATTCAGTCTCTGTGATTTGTCCATGGCTTCCTTCATACTTTGCTCAATCCATTTTTCAGTACCAAATCCTTTCTTTTTCTGAGCTTTACCAACTCACTATCTTTTATCATCAAACTTTTGACCGTTTAAACCATCTACCATTTTTATGTTTCCTCTGCATTTAATGCAATAATATCTGAATCTCTGGTTATCAATCTAAGGTGGGTTCAGAAGAATCGTGTTTTAGATGATTAAACGCTGGTGGTAATATGGTGGAATATGAAAGGTTCCCCAGTAATAATGACGAAAGGGCAACGTATCTATCAGGGTTATAATAAGACTGGTTCGACTGAAAAAATCGAAGTTGACTTGCTGGATCCGTGACAAAATTGGCTACTTTGAAAAGGAATCGAAATGTTGTTCTTGATAGAAGAATTCGACGCAGGTACATGTTAGATTATGACTTTGGTTTCGAGAGTTTTTCAGGTACAAAACTTCGGGTAACGTGTGGTTGGATCATCATCTCAATTGTTTATTATTTGAAGTGTCTTCTAGAATTTCAGAGGGTTTTGATTGCAGATTGTCATAGTCAATATCTAAATGATGAAATCGTCCTAAATCCCGAATGATTTCTCATATCCATCTTGTGTGTTACGATTAAAAGTGATGTGCTATCACAGTTTTGAAGTCAAAGTATAGCTTTGAAAAATATAAGGATCTAAGAGTGATGATTTTGGTTGTATCTCGAGTTGAATTCTGAAATTCCCAAAATCAGAATATGTAATTAGATTCGAATGAGTATGATTGTTTTGATTTCTATAGAAGAATGTATATTGGTTTAGTTGATGATTATTGAATCAGAATTGAAGAATGTAACATATTAATTGTGATTTTATATATCTCTCGGGTATTACCTACCCGTTAAAAAAATTTCACAAATAATATTTTGAACAAGAATTCTCATTACAATCTTTATGAAAATATATGTGGGTATATTTTCTTCAGATGTAGTACAGATTCAATGAGTTAATATCATACTAAGCTCATTTGATTTTCGGATTGAATTAGAAATGAATTTTCTCTAAAACATTAGAGATTACATAAACTTTGCGGAGTATTTCACTAATGTAATCAATGCTTCAATATTTATATGTATTTCCTTAGTGAATCATGCTGATGCTCATGGAACTCTTGCTAACTTCGCAAGATACGAATATTGTTTTCCCGTAAATTTCGGGTATATCAAAGATGAAAGTGTATAATCAAACATGTTATTGAATGATACACTTGATTTATTATGAAATAAAATTCATTGAGTTGAAGCAGAGATTGTAGTTAACAATGATTAAATTGTTAACGAAGAATGTACATCATAGCAAATTAGTAATATGAATTAACCAGATAGTTAAGTTCCATACATAATAGCTTAGTACAGAAAGATTTATTATGGTAAAAAAATTTTTTTATAGAATATACATATAAATTCTTCGGAGGAACTGAGTTAATACTTCATAACTCGTTGATACAATATACTTGTTATTAATTTGTAATGGTTTCCACAGTGATTCTTGAATTGGCGAAACTTGTGAGGTTAGAGGTGCTGACGATTCTAACAATGTTGACAGCATTGACTGTGTTGGTGAGGAGATTGGTACTGCTGATGATGTTGGTAAAACAAGTCTAGCTTGTACCTTACGCACCTGTCTTGTTAGGGTTTCGGTTCTTCTCTCTATCATCTCTGTCCACTCATCTGGTTTACGGTTAAGGCTGAGATAGATAATCTCTAAAACTTTAGAGATTACCTAATCACCACAGAATGTTTCTCCGATGAAGTTATGAATCAATACTTCATCGTTTGTTGTTGTTGGTACTCCTTGGTATCTTTGGTGCGTGTGACGTTGATATCCGATATACAGATTGGGATATTGAGGTGTGTGATGCGGATGTGATTGTTGGTGGTGGTAATGATCCTGTTGATGTTAATAATGGTGGTTGATGTTGATGTCGGTGATGCTGCTGGTGCTTTTAGTATTGAGACTTGCGATGTGGATGTTACTGGCGGTACTGGTTACGCTGCTGGTGCTGCTGATGGTGTTTGTAACCTTCGCACCGTATTCTCCAAAGCCACTACCCGAGCGCGAAGCTCGTTAACTTCTTCTATTACACCGGGGTGATCGTCGGTTCGGACGAGCGGATAAATATAATCAAGAATTTGGTGTAGTATATAATCGTGACGAGATACTCTGGAGATGAGAGAGAAAATGGTTTCTCGAACAGGTTCGCCGGTAAGTGCTTCAGGTTCATTGTCAATAGGGCAATTTGGTGGATGGAAAGGATCACCTTCTTCTTGTCTCCAATAATTGAGGAGGCTACGAACCCATCCCCATTTCATCCAGAATAGGTGATGACTGATTGGTTGATCTATTCCGGTCATACTGCTTTCGGAGCTGGAATGAGACTCCATATCGGAATAGCTGTCGTAATCTGAGGAATTCGAACTGGTTGAGGGATCCATCTCGTATGATCAAGGGAATGAATTTTTGATATGAAATAGATTATAGGAGTTAGATTTGATATCTTTCTATACATAATTTACATATGTATATATAATACCAAAATCCCATAAATTACGGAGAATCTTTGAAAAATGTCAGTCAAAGTTCACAGTATCAGATATGCTAAGATAAGAATTCGTCTATACACTATTATGCAATAAATGCAGGAAAGCGCGTCTAGACTTAAAAATGATAAGCAGGTAATTTTCGACACGAAATGATAAGCAAAACTTTTGACATGCAGACACGGTCGAAGTCCAGACTCACTAATGTATCCTAACGACTTATCAGTTAGACACACTAATGCAGACCTGGTTCGCTAAGACCACCGCTCTGATACCAACTGAAAGGACCCGTTCATATACATTATAAACGATTCACAATAGTTGATTACATTGCGAGGTATTTGACCTCTATATGATACATTTTACAAACATTGCATCCGTTTTTAAAAGACAATCTTTCTTTACATCGAAAATTGACATGTATGCATACCATTTCATAATATCCAAACTATAAATGACCTAATCTGTCATTTACTTAATAATAATCTTTAATGAACTTCAACGACTCGAATGCAACGTCTTTTGAAATATGTCATGAATGACTCCAAGTAATATCTTTAAAATGAGCTAATGCACAGCGGAAGATCTCTTTCAAACCTGAGAATAAACATGCTTTCAAGTGTCAACCAAAAGGTTGGTGAGTTCATTAGTTTATCATAATCATTTATTTCCATCATTTTAATAGACCACAAGAATTTCATTTCCAGTTCTCATAAATATACGTCCCATGCATAGAGACAAAAATAATCATTCAAATGGTGAACACCTGGTAACCGACATTAACAATATGCATATAAGAATATCCCCTATCATTCCAGGATCCTCCTTCGGACATGATATAAATTTCGAAGTACTAAAGCATCCGGTACTTTGGATGGGGTTTGTTAGGCCCAATAGATCTATCTTTAGGATTCGCGTCAATTAGGGTGTCTGTTCCCTAATTCTTAGATTACCAGACTTTAATAAAAAGGGGCATATTCGATTTCGATAATTCAACCATAGAATGTAGTTTCAATTACTTGTGTCTATTTCGTCAAACATTTATAAAAGCGCATGTATTCTCAGTCCCAAAAATATAAAGGGTAAAAAGGCAAATGAAACTCACCATACTGTATTTTGTAGTAAAAATACATATAACATCATTGAACAAGTGTAAGGTTGGCCTTGGATTCACGAACCTAAATTATTTATATATAATTATGTATTTGTCAATATTTGTCTAATACATTAAGTTAAGTCATAGTGTACCACAATCCTAATGCTCGAGTCTAGTATGCAAAGGTCGACAAAAATTAGTTTAACTCCAAATGATTTCAAAACTTTATAAATGTTTTATTATATAATTTAAATATCGTCGTTTTATATTTTTAAAATATATTTTTTTTTTAAAGATTTAATAAAGTAAATAATATAATTCGTTTATAAATAAAATTTTATATTAAAATATACTTTTATATATCTTAAGTAATAAAACTTATAAAGTTCATTTAATATCATAAAAATACTGCGATAGATTCTATTAAGGTAGTTATATAATTTGTATTACATTTCTAGTTAATAATATAGTATTGATAATAATAATAAGTAACAGTCGTGTTATTTTGGAATAATAACAATTTGATAAAAAAATTAAGACAACGATATTAACGACGATAATAATCATTTTTACGAAATTTTAATTGACTATAACTTTTAATCCGTCCATCAAATCTATTTGGCATCTAAAGGAAAAGTTCTTAATTTTTTTCTAGCTTTTTAAGGACATGCAAATCTTATATCTTCCTTCAACTATAATATAACAACCTTTAAGATTCGGCATAACCTATCTAAGGGCACTATCAAATTTACAAGCATGCATAATCCTATTTTCTCGAGCACTAGTCAGGGATACACTATTAGTATGTAAAAATTAAATTAGGAGTACTCACGTATCAATATTGAGGTTCAATATTGTAGGAAAGGTACGTAGACGCAATGGAGGTGACAAACACTAGTTTAACCTCACAAGCATACCCATGAACAATACCCATCACCTCCATAACCATAACTCATAATTTCCATAGCTCTATCCCGCTCATAAAACCCGTTTTGAAATAACTCGCCCATGACCTCGTCGTAGTATTTTATGTATGATAATACTAATAATAATAATAATAATAACACTAACAATAATAATAATAAATATAATTATAGAGAGAGTGTGAGAGATAGATAGTTAGAAAACAATTATGATCGATCCTATATATATAGATTTATAAATAATATAATAATATAATATAATATTAAAAAAAATTAAAAACATGTTGCATAGTGAGCCGCCACCAAAATATGTCGGCACAAGATTACACGTTTCGTGTAGATAGGTACACGATTCGTGTATGGTGTCTTCATGAAAGTTGTAGATTTTTGAGTTACGGTCGTTTGGACACCGGAATCACCCTTTTTCGAGTCAGTATGATTTAGTTATGATTTTTCTCGTGCAAGTGCGCAGGTTTAGTGATTTCCAACATTTTAACTTTCAATCTTGTGATGAAATGTTGTAGTCTTTTGGTGCTCATTAGAAATCTTTATTTTATTTTTATTTTTATTTTTATATCATTGAAAATCCATAAAAATATTTTATAATCAAATTCTATTATATCGAAAAAAAATGTGTTTGTACTAAATTGAATAAATATAATTTAGTTTTCCAGAATTAGTTATATTCAAAATCATTCTTTAAAAGGTTTCATCTATATCGTAAAACGTCTTCAATATTAAGAAAACTAAATAATTAACCTACCAAGTGACACAAGTCAATCATTGCAAGGTACGCTTTTGATAATTAAACGAGACTCTCCGCTAACCTCTGTCTAATCCTCAATAATAACACTTTTGTTCTTACATGGAATCACTTTACTAAATATTCCGAATACCGTTAAAAGTAAGAGTTTTCTAATTCAAGTGGACCTCATAACAAAGACTCGTAATTATAATTCAATGTACCTGATAAATCAATCACTTGATATTATCTTTTAATCTCATTGATAAACTTACATCGAACAAATACGTTCAAGTAAAGTATTATTCACTAACTACTGTGATAGCATTTCTATGTTCATAAAATAGATCTCGTAGCTTATATTCATATCAACTAATTCGTTCAATGCTTTCAAGTCACATAATAATCTCATAATCTATTTTTGTATCACCAAGCTCTTAAATGTTTTATCAATATTTCTTAGCTTAAAAAAAATACACATATGTACATACACATACATTTCTATTTACACATTTTTGTTCGTGAATCGTCAGACATGGTCAAAGGGTAATTGATTACATGAATATAGTTTTCAAACTTTTCGAGACTCAACATTACAGATTTTGCTTATCGTGTCGGATACATATAAAGATTAAAGTTTAAATTTGATCGGAAATTTCCGGGTCACTACAATATGTACCTAGTAAGACGTTGTTATAACGATAATCGTTATATATATCGTTTTCGAGTTTCTTAAATTAATAGTCTCATTTTTATGTATATAACTCATTGTTAAAATACCTAATGAGATACATACTTATAATAAAATCATGTTAACTATATATATAACCATATATATGTCATCGTATAGTTTTTACAAGTTTTAACGTTCGTGAATCACCGGTCAACTTGGGTGGTCAATTGTCTATATGAAACCTATTTCAATTAATCAAGTCTTAACAAGTTTGATTGCTTAACATTTTGGAAACACTTAATCATGTAAATAACAATTTCATTTAATATATATATATAAACATGGAAAAGTTCGGGTCACTACAGTACCTACCCGTTAAATAAATTTCGTCCCGAAATTTTAAGCAGTTGGAGGTGTTGACGTATCTTCTGGAAATAAATGCGGGTATTTCTTCTTCATCTGATCTTCACGCTCCCAGGTGAACTCGGGTCCTCTACGAGCATTCCATCGAACCTTAACAATCGGTATCTTGTTTTGTTTAAGTCTCTTAACCTCACGATCCATTATTTCGACGGGTTCTTCAATGAATTGAAGTTTTTCATTGATTTGGATTTCGTCCAACGGAATAGTGAGATCTTCTTTAGCAAAACATTTCTTCAAATTTGAGACGTGGAAAGTGTTATGCACAGTCGCGAGTTGTTGAGGTAGCTCCAGTTGGTAAGCTACTAGTCCGACACGATCTATAATCTTGAATGGTCCAATGTACCTTGGATTTAGTTTCCCCCGTTTACCAAATCGAACAACGCCTTTCCAAGGTGAAACCTTAAGCATGACCATTTCTCCAATTTCAAACTCTATATCTTTTCTTTTACTGTCCGCGTAGCTCTTTTGCCGACTCTGGGCGGTTTTCAATCTTTGTTGAATTTGGATGATTTTTTCGGTAGTTTCTTGTATTATCTCCGGACCCGTAATCTGTCTATCCCCCACTTCACTCCAACAAATCGGAGACCTGCACTTTCTACCACAAAGTGCTTCAAACGGTGCCGTCTCAATGCTTGAATGGTAGCTGTTGTTGTAGGAAAATTCTGCTAACGGTAGGTGTCGATCCCAACTGTTTCCGAAATCAATAACACATGCTCGTAGCATGTCTTCAAGCGTTTGTATCATCCTTTCGCTCTGCCCATCAGTTTGTGGATGATAGGCATGACTCATGTCTAGACGAGTTCCTAATGCTTGCAGTAATGTCTGCTAGAATCTTGAAATAAATCTGCCATCCCTATCAGAGATAATAGAGATTGGTATTCCATGTCTGGAGACGACTTCCTTCAAATACAGTTGTGCTAACTTATCCATCTTGTCATCTTCTCTTATTGACAGGAAGAGTGCTGATTTAGTGAGACGATCAACTATTACCCAAATAGTATCAAAACCACTTACAGTCCTTGGCAATTTAGTGATGAAATCCATGGTAATGTTTTCCCATTTCCATTCCGGGATTTCGGGTTGTTGAAGTAGACTTGATGGTTTCTGATGCTCAGCTTTGACCTTAGAACACGTCAAACATTCTCCAACGTATTTAGCAACATCGGCTTTCATACCCGGCCACCAAAAATGTTTCTTGAGATCCTTGTACATCTTCCCCGTTCCAGGATGTATTGAGTATCTGGTTTTATGAGCTTCTCTAAGTACCATTTCTCTCATATCTCCAAATTTTGGTACCCAAATCCTTTCAGCCCTATACCGGGTTTCGTCTTCCCGAATATTAAGATGCTTCTCCGATCCTTTGGGTATTTCATCCTTTAAATTTCCCTCTTTTAAAAATCCTTGTTGCGCCTCCTTTATTTGAGTAGTAAGGTTAGTGTGAATCATTATATTCATAGATTTTACTCGAATGGGTTCTCTGTCCTTCCTGCTCAAGGCGTCGGCTACCACATTTGCCTTCCCCGGGTGGTAACGAATCTCAAAGTTGTAATCATTCAACAATTCAATCCACCTACACTGCCTCATATTCAGTTGTTTCTGATTAAATATGTGTTGAAGACTTTTGTTGTCGGTATATATAATACTTTTGACCCCATATAAGTAGTGCCTCTAAGTCTTTAATGCAAAAACAACCGCGCCTAATTCCAAATCATGCGTCGTATAATTTTGTTCGTGAATCTTCAATTGTCTAGACGCATAAGCAATCACCTTCGTTCGTTGCAGTAATACACAGCCGAGACCTTGCTTTGATGCGTCACAATAAATGACAAAATCATCATTCCCTTCAGGCAATGACAATATAGGTGCTGTAGTTAGCTTTTTCTTCAATAATTGAAACGCCTTCTCTTGTTCATCCTTCCATTCAAATTTCTTCCCTTTATGCGTTAATGCAGTCAAGGGTTTTGCTATTTTGGAGAAATCTTGGATGAATCTTCTGTAGTAACCAGCCAATCCTAAAAATTGACGTATATGCTTCGGAGTTTTTGGGGTTTCCCACTTTTCAACGGTTTCGATCTTTTCCGGGTCCACCTGGATACCTTCTTTGTTCACTATGTGACCGAGGAATTGAACTTCTTCCAACCAAAATGCACACTTTGAAAACTTAGCGTACAGTTTTTCTTTCCTCAATACTTCTAGCACTTTTCTCAAATGTTCTTCGTGCTCTTGATCATTCTTTGAGTAAATAAGTATGTCATCGATGAAAACAATGACAAACTTGTCAAGATATAGCCCACACACTCGGTTCATAAGGTCCATGAACATAGCTAGTGCGTTAGTCAATCCAAAGGGCATAACCATAAACTCGTAATGACCATAACGCGTCCTAAAAGCAGTTTTTGGAATATCATCCTCCTTTACTCGCATTTGATGATATCCAGAACGTAAATCGATCTTCGAATAAACCGACGAGCCTTGTAGTTGATCAAATAAGTCGTCAATTCTCGGCAGTGGATAACGGTTTTTGATGGTAAGTTTGTTCAACTCACTGTAGTCAATACACAACCTAAATGTACCATCCTTCTTTTTGACAAACAAAACAGGAGCTCCCCATGTTGATGTGCTTGGTCGAATGAAACCACATTCTAATAGTTCTTGTAGTTGGCTTTGCAGTTCTTTCATCTCGCTGGGTGCGAGTCTATAAGGAGCACGAGCTATTGGTGCAGCTCCTGGTACAAGATCTATTTGAAATTCAACAGATCGATGTAGAGGTAGTCCAGGTAATTCTTTCGGAAATACATCGGGAAATATTTTTGCGACGGGAACATCATTGATGCTCTTTTCTTCAGTTTGTACTTTCTCGACGTGTGCTAGAACAGCATAGCAACCTTTTCTTATTAGTTTTTGTGCCTTCAAATTACTAATAAGATGTATCTTCATGTTGCCCTTTTCTCCATACACCATTAAGGGTTCTCCTTCTTCTCGTACAATGCGAATTGCATTTTTATAACATACGATCTCTGCTTTCACCTTCTTCAGCCAGTCCATGCCAACTATTACATCAAAACTCCCTAACTCTACTGGTATCAAATCAATCTTAAATATTTCGCTACCCAGTTTAATTTCTCGATTCCGGCATATATTATCTGCTGAAATTAATTTACCGTTTGCTAATTCAAGTAAAAATTTACTATTCAATGGCGTCAATGGACAACTTAATTTAGCACAAAAATCTCTACTCATATAGCTTCTATCCGCACCAGAATCAAATAAAACATAAGCAGATTTATTGTCAATAAGAAACGTACCCGTAACAAGCTCCGGGTCTTCTTGTGCCTCTGCCGCAATAATATTGAAAACTCTTCCACGGCCTTGTCCATTCGTGTTCTCCTAGTTTGGGCAATTTCTAATAATGTGGCCCGGTTTTCCACATTTATAACAAACTACATTGGCATAACTTGCTCCGACACTACTTGCTCTGCCATTACTCATTCCGACACCATTTGTTCCTTTCGTTCTATTAACTCCTGGTCCGTAGATCTCACACTTCGCCGCGCTATGACCATTTCTTTTACACTTGTTGCAAAATTTGGTGCAGAACCCCGAGTGATACTTTTCACACCTTTGGCATAGCTGCTTCTGATTGTTGTTATTGTTGCGGTTGTTATTGTTGTTGGGATGATTGTTGTAGTTGCTATTGTTGTTGTTGTTGTTGTTGTTGTTGTTGTTGTTGTTGTTGTTGTTGTTGTTGTTGTTAGGCCGTTTGTTGTAGTTGCGATTGATGTTGCGATTGTTGGGATAATTGTTGCGATTATTATTGTAATTGCTGTTGTTGTTGTATTGGTGATTCTTATCACCGTTTTCCTCCCACTTTCTTTTGACTTGCTTCACATTGGCCTCTTCAGCCGTCTGTTCTTTAATTCTTTCCTCAATCTGGTTCACTAGTTTGTGAGCCATTCTACATGCCTGTTGTATGGAGGCGGGCTCGTGTGAACTTATATCTTCTTGGATTCTTTCCGGTAATCCTTTCACAAACGCGTCGACCTTCTCTTCCTCATCTTCGAACGCTCCCTGACACAATAGGCACAATTCTGTGAATCGTCTTTCGTACGTGGTAATATCAAATCCTTGGGTTCATAACCCTCTAAGTTCTGTCTTGAGCTTATTGACCTCGGTTCTGGGACGGTATTTCTCGTTCATCAAGTGCTTGAATGCTGACCACGGTAGTGCGTACGCATCGTCTTGTCCCACTTGCTCTAGATAGGTATTCCACCATGTTAACGCAGAACCTGTGAAGGTATGCGTAGCGTACTTCACTTTGTCCTCTTCAGTACACTTACTTATGGCAAACACCGACTCGACCTTCTCGGTCTACCGTTTCAATCCGATCGGTCCTTCGGTTCCATCAAATTCCAAAGGTTTGCAGGCAGTGAATTCTTTGTAGGTGCATCATATACGATTTTCTGTACTGCTAGATCCAAGGTTATTGTTGGTATGTAGCGCAGCCTGTACTGCGGCTATGTTTGAAGCTAGAAAAGTACGGAATTCCTCTTCATTCATATTCACGGTGTGTCGAGTAGTCGGTGCCATTTCCTTCAAAATAGTCAAATGGAACAAGTTAATCATACAGAATATTAAGAGTAGTTAATAGTATTTCGTAGCATAATATGAACTCATTTATAAAAGCTTTTTCTTCATATTAGCGTTTTATAAGTTTAAATTCGGGTAGTACCTACCCGTTAAGTTCATACTTAGTAGCTAATATACAATTCAACTACTACAATTCTATATGAAAAACTGATTATAATAATATTTCGCGTTCAAACTTTTATACAATATTTTACAAACTTACAATACCGCTTATTTTACATAAAGCATGAAATATAGCACACAATAACTTTGATACAAGATAGTTGTGAAGATAATTCTAGCTAGTACACAAGTCATTCAGCAAAGGCAAAAAAGACACGTAATTCATACGTCCAGAAACAAGTCATGCATTCTGGTTTTACTAGGACTACTTCCCATCCTTGGTCTTGTGGAACATAACCGTTATGGCCGTTGATAAGACAGCGTGTTGTAACGTCGTCAAAGGGACGAGGGTTACGTAATGACCAACAGTCTCGTAATAACCTAAAAACCTCATTTCTTACCCCAATTACCGACTCCGTCACTTGTGGGAACGTTTTGTTTAATAGTTGTAGCCCGATGTTCTTTTTCTCACTTTGGTGAGAAGCGAACATTACTAACCCGTAAGCATAGCATGCTTCTTTATGTTGCATGTTAGCCACTTTTTCTAAATCATGAAGTCCTATATTCGGATACATTGAGTCAAAATAATTTCTTAACCCGTTGCGTAAAATAGCATTTGGGTTCCCCGCAATATATGCGTCAAAGTAAACACATCGTAACTTATGGGTTTCCCAATGTGATATCCCCCATCTTTCAAACGAAAGCCTTTTATAAACCAAGGCATTCTTGGAACGTTCTTCGAATGTCTTAAAAACTGATTTCGCCTTAAATAGTTGTGCCGAGGAATTCTGACCGACTCTAGACAAGATTTCATCAATCATGTCTCCGGGTAGGTCTCTTAAAATATTGGGTTGTCTATCCATTTTGTGTTTTTATACTGTAAAATAGACAAGAGTTAGATTCATAAAAAAAATACTTATTAATACAAGCAATTTTTTTACATATATCATAAAGCATAAGCACACTATATTACATATATTACACCACACGAATACAACTATCTTATTCCGACTCGCTCGTTTCTTCTTCTTCGGTTTTGGTTCGTTTTGCCAAGTTTCTAGGGATATATGATGTTCCCCTAATACTAGCTGTCGTTTTCCACAACGGTTTAGAAAAACCTGGTGGTTTAGAGGTTCCCGGGTCATTGTTACAACTTAAGGACTTTGGGGGTTGACGATACATATAAAGTTCATCGGGGTTGGAATTAGATTTCTCTATTTTTATGCCCTTTCCCTTATTATTTTCTTTTGCCTTTTTAAATTCAGTTGGGGTAATTTCTATAACATCATCGGAATTCTCGTCGGAATCCGATTCATCGGAGAATTGGTAATCCTCCCAATATTTTGCTTCCTTGGCGGAAACACCATTGACCATAATTAACCTTGGTCAGTTGGTTGAGGATTTTCTTTTACTTAACCGTTTTATTATTTCCCCCACCTGTTCTATTTCCTCCTCCGGTTCCTCCTCTTCCGGTTCTGATTCTTCTTCCGGTTCTGATTCTTCTTCCGGTTCTTCTTCGGGAACTTGTGAATCAGTCCAATATATATTCGACTCTTCGTTATTATTAGGTGAGTCAATGGGATTTGTGCTAGAGGTAGACATCTATCACACAATATAAAACGCGTTAAGAGATTAATATATCACATAATATTCACATGTTAAAAATATATAGTTTCCAACAAAATTTGTTAAGCAATCATTTTTCAAGTAAACACGGTAGAAGTCCAGACTCACTAATGCATGCTAACAAACTCGATAAGACACACTAATGCAAAATTCTGGTTCTCTAAGACCAACGCACGGATACCAACTGAAATGTCCTGTTCTTATTGATTAAAAACGTTCCATATTAATTGATTTCGTTGCTAGGTTTTGACCTCTATATGAAACGTTTTTCAAAGACTGCATTCATTTTAAAACAAACCATAACCTTTATTTCATCAATAAAGGTTTAAAAAGCTTTACGTAGATTATCAAATAATGATAATCTAAAATATCCTGTTTACATACGACCATTACATAATGGTTTACAATACAAATTTTTTACAACAAAATAAGTTTCTTGAATGCAATTTTTACACAATATCATACAAGCATGGATTCCAAATCTCGTCCTTATTTAAGTATGCGACAGCGGAAGCTCTTAATAATCACCTGAGAATAAACATGCTTAAAACGTCAACAAAAATGTTGGTGAGTTATAGGTTTTAACCTATATATATCAAATCATAATAATAGACCACAAGATTTCATATTTCAATACACATCCCATACATAGAGATAAAACTCATTCATATGGTGAACACCTGGTAACCAGAATTAACAAGATGCATATATAAGAATATCCCCATCATTCCGGGACACCCTTCGGATATGATATAAATTTCGAAGTACTAAAGCATCTGGTACTTTGGATGGGGTTTGTTAGGCCCAATAGATCTATCTTTAGGATTCGCGTCAATTAGGGTGTCTGTTCCCTAATTCTTAGATTACCAGACTTAATAAAAAGGGGCATATTCGATTTCGATAATTCAACCATAGAATGTACTTTCACGTACTTGTGTCTATTTTGTAAATCATTTATAAAACCTGCATGTATTCTCATCCCAAAAATATTAGATTTTAAAAGTGGGACTATAACTCACTTTCACAGATTTTTACTTCGTCGGGAAGTAAGACTTGGCCACTGGTTGATTCACGAACCTATAACAATATATACATATATATCAAAGTATGTTCAAAATATATTTACAACACTTTTAATATATTTTGATGTTTTAAGTTTATTAAGTCAGATGTCCTCGTTAGTAACCTACAACTAGTTGTCCACAGTTAGATGTACAGAAATAAATTGATAAATATTATCTTGAATCAATCCACAACCCAGTGTATACGTATCTCAGTATTGATCACAACTCAAACTATATATATTTTGGAATCAACCTCAACCCTGTATAGCTAACTCCAACATTCACATATAGAGTGTCTATGGTTGTTCCGAAATATATATAGATGTGTCGACATGATAGGTAAAAACATTGTATACCTGTCTATGGTTTCTCAAGATTACATAATATACAATACAAGTTGATTAAGTTATGGTTGGAATAGATTTGTTACCAATTTTCACGTAGCTAAAATGAGAAAAATTATCCAATCTTGTTTTACCCATAACTTCTTCATTTTAAATCCGTTTTGAGTGAATCAAATTGCTATGGTTTCATATTGAACAGAAAAATTATAGGTTTATAGTCAGAAAAATAAGTTACAAGTCGTTTTTGTAAAGGTAGTCATTTCAGTCGAAAGAACGACGTCTAGATGACCATTTTAGAAAACATACTTCCACTTTGAGTTTAACCATAATTTTTGGATATAGTTTCATGTTCATAATAAAAATCATTTTCTCAGAATAACAACTTTTAAATCAAAGTTTATCATAGTTTTTAATTAACTAACCCAAAACAGCCCGCGGTGTTACTACGACGGCGTAAATCCGGTTTTACGGTGTTTTTCGTGTTTCCAGGTTTTAAATCATTAAGTTAGCATATCATATAGATATAGAACATGTGTTTAGTTGATTTTAAAAGTCAAGTTAGAAGGATTAACTTTTATTTGCGAACAAGTTTAGAATTACCTAAACTATGTTCTAGTGATTACACGTTTAAACCTTCGAATAAGATAGCTTTATATGTATGAATCGAATGATGTTATTGATGTTATGCGAGGTGTATATAAAATAGTTATTAAATTTTAGCAGAAAATACTATTAAATACGATACAATTTTACACAAGATATTTATTTATTTATAGAATGGATATACTTAAACCTTGCTACAACACTTATAGGCAGTGTACCTAATCGTACAGTAGTGTAGTTTTTAGTAAGTCCGGTTCGTTCCACAGGGAAATCTTTAAACAAAGCTCAACGCTATATTAGTTTACTTTTATAAAAATACAAATATATATATAAGTAATATTATTATTATAAAGGGGGGTTTTTACCGTTTAATGACCGGTTTGTCGATTTTAAAACTTTAGTCGCAGTTAAAACCTAATGCAAAATATAAAATAAATACAAGACTTAAATTAAAGCGTAAAGTAAATAACGATAATGAAATTGCGAATAATAAAAATGCGATAAAATAAAATTGCGATAATTAAAAAGTACGATAATTAAAAGTGCGATTAAATAACAAATAATAAAAGTGCGATAATTAGAAGTGCAATTAAATATAAAATAAAGGAAATTAAATATGAAATAAAAGAATTATGCTTATTTAAACTTCCGTAATCATGATGTTTGACGTGTTGATTTTAGTTTTATGCCCATGGGTTAATTGTCCTTTGTCCTGGATTATTCAATATGTCCGTCTGGTTTTTGTCCATAACAGTCCATCAGTCATAAATATAAATTGCAAGTGTCCTTGTCAAATTATTATTATACCCGAAGTTAAATATTCAAACTAATTGGGGATTCGAATTGTAACAAGGTTTTAATACTTTGTTTAATGAATACACCAGGTTATCGACTGCGTGTAAACCAAGGTTTTACTACTTTGTTAACAATTACACCAATTACCCTTGAATGTAATTTCACCCCTGTTTTAATTATTCTAGTGGCTATTAATCCATTCCCGTGTCCGGTTAAATGAACGATTATTCGTACATATAAATACCCCGCCCATCGTGTCCGATCGAGTGTATATGGTAATTTATAGGGACGCCCAATTGTAAATCTTTATATTAACATTAACAAACTATCATTTAGTTAAACAAATATAAAGCCCATTAATAACCCATAGTCTAATTTCCACAAGTGTCGTTCTTTTGTCCAAACCCCAATTATGGTACAAAGCCCAATTACCCAATTTTAGTAATTAGCCCAACATCATGATTACTTCGTTTTAAATAAGCATAATAATAACTTAGCTACGAGACATTAATGTAAAAAGGTTGAACATAACTTACAATGATTAAAAATAGCGTAGCGTTACACGGACAGAATTTCGACTTACACCCTTACAACATTCGCTAACATACCCTTATTATTAGGATTTAAAATTAAAATTAAAATTAAAATATAAATTATATATATATATTACGTATATATTGAGAGAGAGATTGAAATAGAATATGAAATTTGATCAGAATTCGGTTTGCTTTATAGCCAGAGTAGAATTTTGGGGCTCCGCGACTCGCGGCAAAAGCCTCTCCAAACTCCGCGAGTCGCGGAGATAGAAATTACAGCTCAGTCCTTGGAGTTTTCTCTGCCGACGGTTTTTAATATATATATATAATATATATATAATTAATATAATTAATTATATATTATATTATATTTATATACATAGTTAACTTGTAATTTTTAGTCCGTTGCGTCGAGCGTTAAGAGTTGACTCTGGTCCCGGTTCCGGATTTTCGAACGTCCTCGCGTACAATTTTATATTTTGTACTTTGCGTTTTGAATCTTGTACTCTTGTAATTTCGAGACGTTTCTTATCAATAATTGGAACCTTTTTGATTATCTTTTGTTCTTTTGAGCTTTTTGGTCGTTTGCGTCTTCAATTCGTCGAATCTGTCTTTTGTCTTCACCTTTTATTATTTAAACGAATATCTCTTGTAAATAGAACAATTGCAACTAAAAGCTTGTCTTTCTTGAGGAATAATGCTATGAAATATATGTTCGTTTTTAGCATTATCAAATATTCCCACACTTGAGCGTTGCTTGTCCTCAAGCAATATTGTCTTGAAATACTAGAATCACTTCTTTATTCTTCACACTTTGTACATCAGTGATCTCTATACGGCGGTATAAACAATGGTAGTAACGATATGGTTTACAGTCCCACATGACTATAAAAATTTAGATCCATTAAGGAAATTGGATCTTTATGAAAACATTTGATCTTTTGAAAATTAAATCTAGTTTTTACCCTAGATAAGTTTTCCAGAATAACCCTTTACCGGTGTTTGCAAAATATTTTTGTGGGTTTGGTGGGTTTCAGATTTGAAAATTTTAGCTCAAAACTTGCGGTTTTGTGTCACCCACTTGCTAACCTTGTATTAGGAAAGCAACACGTCCAGTTTACTTGTTCCGTATATTACCTTTCGGCAAACTACCGTCCGGTTGTAAAGGAAAGCGTTGAACAAGCAACTGTTAAGGCAATGTCCCGTGACATGCTTTTGATTATGGTCTATAACGTGTCGGACGCAATTACTATCCTTGGTAGGAGCAATAGTAAAGCTCACCCTTATAATTTTTCGGTCTGGCACAAGGTCCTGTCTTTGACCATGCTATGCAACCACCGTTTTTACGGTTGACACCCGATTTAGTTCAGGTGACCTAATGAATTCCATGTGAATTCCTAGGATTTTACGTTCAATGGTAATGAACGCATTGAAAATAGGGTTTTCAGAAAACAAATCGGTTTGTAATTTTTGATCAAAATATTTTCTCGTTCAAGCTCGAGTTTAGATATCATTGAATTCCATGAGTTTGAATTCTCAATCTTTAAGGTCAATCTCTAGGATTGAGTAATATCAGTCTTAAAAGCTGATTTTAAATCTTTAAGGAGATTATCCTTTCTGGGGATCTGATTCATTAGTCTTATCCAGCTAATTTGCATGGTGCCCCCCCATTGTACGAGATAAATCCTTCTCATGGTTAGGATAAATCTGACCACTTGGCGACCCTGTTTAATGCTGAGGTCCGTGGATTTCCTGCTGATTTTAGTGATGACTTTTCTAGATTTTTCGTCAACCTACAGCTGGTCTGGACGACAACTTCATGACCTAAATCAAGAAGCGCGTTTCTTTTTAGGAAGACTTTACTTCCTTTTAATGATGGAATTGATTCATCGTGTAGATCCATCTCTTCTTTTCTTTCATTGGGTAAAACAGTTTAGTTTAGTTCAAAGCAAAAGTATTTTCAGTTATTTGTTACAGATATATGTGACATATGTTTAAAATAACTTGGTAAATTTTCCCACACTTGGCTTTTATTTTCCTTTTTATCGTCCTCTATTCCATTTTAAATGAATTTTGACATTTTAGTTTGTTTCTTAATTTATGTCCTTTCCGAGGTAACAATAATTTCGGTGTTAAAACCTAGTTTTATCGTTCATAAATATGTATAAACATGATTTTGAATTCATTTAATTGAAAATTTTGAACCATTTTACTAGAATTGGGTAGTCAGTATATAAGACTAGGGCTGTTCTTTTTTATCAGAGAGCACTAGATTCTAATACAACTACTGCTTTACTAGTATTTTTAATGGTAACCAAGTGTTTAATATAAAATTTTAAAATCCGAAAGAATTTAACCCCTTCCCACACTTAAGATCTTGCAATGCCCTCATTTGCAAGAAATCAGTAACTATTTAAATTATTGAGGGTGATTTGTGTGAAAATGATTAAATTTTTACCAAAGTTTCCAAATATATTGGCGTTTGTTTGCTGAATGATAAATGGTGCACATCATTTGTTCATTCCGTCTTGTCGTTATTTCACATATATTTTGCATCTTGTCGTCAAAATTACTTGCTTTTGCTGAACTTAATGCCAGTCTTTGAAAATGCGTTGTTTTACCCTGTTGTGTACATAAGATAAACTGCAAACATATATACATATTTTTGAAGTTTGGTTTATTACCCCACATTCAAAAATTATTAAAATCTAAGAATAAAAGTTAGATAATTATAAAAATGATTACAATATTAACAAAAATATTAAATGTATCAATAATTACAAATTACAAAATAAAAAAAAAATAATAAGTAAACTAAGGATGATATTGGTACCAATAGGGGTTCCAGGCATAACCATAAGTGCTATAGAATGCTTCGGCGGGTCATACGTAGGATATGGTGGCTGCATCTCTATCGACCAAGGAGGGAAGACGGGTTTCGGTGTAGGAATATAGTTTCTACCTATGTGTTGGCAATGAGCTATGATCTGGTTCTGATGAACTTGCCAATCTTCAAATGCTCTCTGTCTAGCATTTTCGTATTCCTGAGAAGCTATAAACCTATGCATTTCTTGCATCTCATTCCCCCCTCCTACATTACCTTGTTGCTGGTTTCTCTCCACCTGTGGATGTCTACCATGGTATCGTACTGCGGCGTTATTTCGCCTCTTCAAAACTTTCGCACCATGATATACATTTAATCCTATAGTATCGCGGGGTTCCGGCTCTTCTAGTAATAATCCCCCCCGACTTATATCCACACCGAGATATTCACCAATCAAAGTAATAAAAATACCACCTCCTATTATGCTATGTGGACGCATCCCCCGAACCATAGCTGATAAATAATAACCCACACAATATGGTATACTTACAGCGCTCTGTGGGTCTCGAATACACATATGGTAAAACAAATCTTGTTCATTTACCTTTTCTTTGTTTTTACCCCTTTGTGTAATCGAATTAGCTAAAAACCTATGTATTACTCTTAATTCGGCTCTATCTATATCCAAATAAGAGTAGTTTCCCCCTTTGAAACGGTGATGGCTTGTCATTTGACTCCACACACCGTGTGTATCAAAATTTTCATCTATCTTTCTACCGTTTAGTATCAATCCTCTACAATCGGCAGACGCTAACTCCTCAGGCGTATATATACGTAAAGCCTGAGCCATGTCCAGTAAAGACATGTGGCGCATCGAACCGCCTAACAAAAATCTAATAAAAGAACGATCGGTTAAACTAGCTACCCGATCATTCAACTCTATACTACATAACAACTCTTCACACCATACTTTATATACAGGTCTGCGTATGGTGAATAAACATATCCAGTCATTAAAAGAAGAATTACCATACCTCTGTACAAGTAATTCCCTAATTGGCCCGGCCAATTCTACAGCTTCTAAGGGTCCCCATTCTATGACCCTCGGTACCTCAACAACCTTAGAGTGAAGAGTATGCAAACCCCGTTGATATTTTGGATAATCTATCCAAAGTCTGTCAAATCTCAGGTTCGGGTGCAACTCTTCCAAATGCATATCGGAAAAGGTCATGACTGGATGAGGTACATCCTGCTTGTAGTAGTTATCTACCTCCTGTTGTTCCAAATTCTCGGCAGGAGCATTGCGGGCTTGGGATGAAGATTCAGCCCTTTCATTCTGCAAAACACATCAAACACAAATTTTGTGCATCCAAATATGCATTAGTGTCAGCAAAATCATCAATTAAAATAATTACAATGACATTATCAATTTATATCAAACTTAAGCTTATTTTCACATTTTTATCAAATCTACACTTTTTCAAATAAGCATATACGAAAATTTTCGCCAAGTTCATAAGCATTCAACTCAAATAACATGTCAAAATAATCATTACTAGCAATCAAACAAGTCTCAAATGGCATTGTCTTTCAAAAATCAAATTCATGAATTTTAGACTTGAAAAAGTCCACTTTTAATTCTCAAAATCATGTTTAGGCTCAAAGTTTAGATCATTTAACTACATAGACATGTTACACTACTCAATTTAGCAACAATTCATGACAAAAATCGGCCATAACCTGTTTATATCAAAAAGCCCCAAATTTGCTCAAGAACACAAACCCTAGATTATTCAAAATTTGAAGTTTAAGGCTTCTAATCATGTTAAACAGCATCAATCTAGGTTATACAAGCATAATACATAAACAATTTAAGTCTAATTACACTAAAAAGCATCAAAATCAAATTGGGGAAAAAATAGCTCAAGAACACCTAATTTCGAATTAATGGTGTTTAGGTGTAGAAATTTACCGTTTTTCTTGAGTAATTCTTAGATATCATCCTTCTCAACATGATTTTAGCAAAAAATTTGGTGATTAACGGTTAAAAATTGGGATTTTTGGGGTGTTTTTGGGTGGTTTTTCGGGGTTTTTCGCAGCAGAATTCGAGTTGTTTTTGTGTGGTGAAGTGTACTGATCGTGCAGCTCTTTTATTTTTTTTTTTCTGGGTTTTTATCCCTCCGCGAGTCGCGGGAATTTACCCTCCAAACTCCGCGACTCGCGGAGTTTGGTAATATTTTTTTTTTTTTATATAATCTTTAACTTATTAAAACAATTTAGTAATTAATTTTAAAATTTCGTTTCCCTTGTTATTTAGGACGAGGTCGTTTCGGATCGATGTCCTAGTCCGTCCTTCGACAAAATTTTAAAATTTGTCTTTTTGTAGCGATTGTTTTAAAAGCTAAGATTTTTGGGTTTTTTCAATGTTTTTGGCATACTTTAAATCAATAAGATTAAAAATAATGATAATAAAAGTTCTCGTCCCTCCCTCGGGTAAAGCAATTTCGGTTCAAAGACCTAGTCTTCAACTTACGACGAATTTTAAAAATCATATTCTTAACTTAATGAGATAAAGTAAATTTTTGTTTTTAAATTCACACAACATAAATATAAAATTCAAAATTAATATTAAAAATTCACACCAAACTCAAAATTTAAAATGCATAAAATTAAAAATTAATATTTTAAAAATTAAAAATTCACACCAAACTTAATTTAAAAATTTATAAATTCATATCAAACTTATATTAATTTTTCAAATATTTACAATTTTAAATATATTGTTTTTACAAAGTTTACAATATTAATTTAAGATTTAAATATTAATTTTAAAAACATGGTAAAAATAAAATTAAAAATCTTTTTGTCTTTTTATCCCACTTTAATCAATCAAATATTATCAAAAATATGCGCCCCTCTTTTCGGTAAAGTAATTTCGGTTCCAAGACCTAATTTAACTCATGACGAATTTTTGAAATATTTTGGGTTGATTGATTAAAGATATTTATACCTTAAGAATAAATGTTAAATTTCGCAGTGATGTAATAAATTTTTGAATGATATCAATAATTTCGGTCGCCAAACCTAATTTTATTCAATACCAATTTAATACTTTTTAGCGAACAAATTAGCGTTTATTATCAAAAGGTTAAAAATAAAAATAAAAATAAAAACTGTACAGACATACCTGTGAAATAGATTTCTTAGTTATATGATCTATCCCATTCATAAGATAGTCGGTTTAATTGGTTTTCCATGGCTCCAAAGGCGTAACCTCGAGCATTCAGTGTCTTTTCTTCTAAACATATGAACGGTCCGTCTCTGCATAAAGTAACAAATTCGGTATTTGAATAGGTTTGATTATTTGAACATTTACCTCCATGTGACCATTTTTCGCATTTGTGACATCGTTCTAGGTGTCGTGCTCTTCTTTTCGCTGCGGATTTTGATTTTCCTTTACCAAATTGTAACTTATTATCTTCGCATCTAGATCCTTTTCTAACTCCGTCCATTCTTTCTCTGATTACTGATACTAATTCGCTCGGTAGTATATCATTATTTCTTTTAGTGATCAAAGCGTGTAGCATTAGACCATGGTTTAGTTCACAGGCAGTCTTCATTTTGTAAAAACCTAAAAAATAAAAATTCAGAATGGGGGGAGAAGACTAGTTCTTTAGGGTCTGCTAGGGAAAGACCATACGTGTTCCATTTTCGAGAACTACACGAAAACAGACAATCTAACTCTAACAGAAATACATATTATCCTTTAAAGACTTGATTCTCCCCACACTTAGTTAGCTGTGGTGTCGAAATTGTGATTAACTTCGTTGTCGACTTCCATCGGACCATGTATGTAATGTTTAACTCTGTGACCATTAACTTTAAATTCAATCCCATTTGAATTTATCAATTCTATCATTCCGTATGGGAAAACTCTTTTGACTATGAATGGTCCAGACCATCTTGATTTCAATTTTCCAGGAAATAGCTTGAATCGTGAATTGAAAAGAAGAACTCTGTCTCCTTCTTTAAATTCTTTTGAACTTCTGATTCTTTTATCATGCCATTTCTTCGTTCTTTCTTTATAGATTAAGGAATTTTCGTATACTTCATGTCTTAATTCTTCTAATTCGTTTAGTTGACTTAATCGTAGACGTCCGGCTTCATGTAAATCAAGATTACATGTCTTCAAAGCCCAAAATGCTTTGTGTTCAATTTCTACTGGAAGGTGACATGCTTTTCCATAAACAAGTCTAAAAGGTGTGGTTCCAATTGGAGTTTTGTAGGCTGTTCTAAAAGCCCAGAGTGCATCCTCCAATTTAATGGACCATTCCTTCGGATTTGATCCTACGGTTTTCTCTAGAATACGTTTTAAAGCTCGGTTGGTATTTTCAACTTGTCCACTTGTTTGTGGATGATATGCGGTGGAGATTTTATGAGTTACTCCATATCTTTTAAGAACTTTCTCAAGTTGATTATTACAAAAATGAGTACCCCGATCACTTATTAAAGCTTTCGGTGTTCCAAACCTTGCAAAAAGACGTTTTAAAAAGTTGACTACAACTCGTGCATCGTTAGTTGGGAGAGCTTGTGCTTCCGCCCATTTAGATACATAATCAATGGCTACGAGTATATATAGATTATTATGAGATTTTGGAAATGGACCCATAAAGTCAATACCCCAAATGTCAAATACTTCACATACTTGGATGACATTTTGTGGCATTTCATCACGTTGACTTATTTTTCCGGCCCTTTGACATGCATCACAGGATTTGCAAAGAAGGTGTGCGTCTTTGTAAATTGTTGGCCAATAGAATCCAGCTTCATAAACTTTTCTTGCTGTTAGTTGAGGCCCATAATGCCCTCCTGTTGGTCCTGTGTGACAATGGTTTAAAATTTTACTAGCTTCATCTCCAAATACACATCGGCGTATTATTCCATCGGGACAACTTTTAAACAGATGTGGATCTTCCCAGAAATAGTGTTTTATATCACTGAAGAATTTCTTTCGTCTTTGGTACGATAATCCTTTTTCAAGGAATCCACAAACTAAGTAGTTTGCATAGTCTGCAAACCATGGGATTTCTTTATAATCTATCTTCAATAGATATTCATCAGGAAAGTTGTCTTGTATGGCCGATTCATTTAGAACTTCTAATTCGGGATTTTCAAGACGAGAAAGATGATCAGCGGCGAGATTTTCTGCTCCTCTTTTATCTCGGATTTCAATATCAAACTCTTGTAAGAGTAAGATCCAACGGATTAATCTTGGTTTAGCATCTTGTTTTGAAAATAGGTATCTAAGAGCAGAATGGTCGGTATAGACCACCGTTTTTGCTAGAACGAGATATGATCGAAATTTGTCAAAAGCAAAGACAATAGCAAGGAGTTCTTTTTCAGTAGTTGTATAGTTCGTTTGTGCTCCTTGTAACGTCTTACTAGCATAATATATAGGTTGAAATCGTTTTTCAATCCTTTGTCCTAAAACGGCTCCCATTGCAAAATCACTTGCATCGCACATTAGTTCAAATGGTAGATTCCAATTTGGTGTTATCATGATCGGCGCATTAGTGAGTTTTTCTTTAAGAATATTAAAAGATTTGATACATTCATCTGAAAAGATGAATGGCGCATCCTTTTCTAGGAGTTTATTCATAGGAGTGGCAATTTTAGAAAAATCTTTTATGAAACGTCGGTAAAAACCGGCATGCCCTAGAAAACTCCTAACTCCTCTAACATTTGTGGGATGTGGAAGTTTAGCAATTACATCTACTTTAGCTCTATCCACTTCAATTCCTTCTTTTGAAATTTTATGTCCAAGAACGATGCCTTCTTTAACCATGAAATGGCATTTCTCCCAATTAAGTACTAGATTTGATTTTTCGCATCTAATTAGCATTCGTTCCAGATTAACTAGACATGATTTAAATGTATCACCGAAGACTGAAAAGTCATCCATGAATACTTCCATGCATTCTTCTATCATGTCATGAAAAATCGCCATCATACACCTTTGAAAGGTTGCAGGGGCGTTACAAAGTCCAAATGGCATGCGTTTGTAAGCAAAAGTACCATAAGGGCACGTGAATGTGGTTTTCTCTTGATCTTCGGGTGCTATTGGAATTTGAAAATATCCGGAAAATCCATCTAGAAAACAATAGTAACTATTTCCGGCTAATCTTTCCAACATTTGATCTATGAAAGGTAAGGGAAAGTGATCTTTTCTGGTGGCGTCATTTAATTTTCTATAATCAATAGATACACGCCATCCTGTTACAGTCCTAGTAGGAATAAGTTCATTTTTCTCATTTGTAATGACAGTCATGCCACCCTTCTTAGGTACGCATTGAACTGGGCTTACCCATGGACTATCAGAGATTGGATAAATTAAACCTGCATCTAGCAGTTTAATAATCTCTTTCTTAACTACATCTTGCATATTAGGATTTAGTCTTCGTTGGCGTTGCACATACGTTTTATGACCTTCTTCCATAAGGATTTTATGTATGCAATACGAAGGACTTATTCCTTTAATATCATGAATCTTCCATGCAATGGCTGGTTTATGAGCTTTCAACACAGAAATGAGTTGTGATTTCTCATTTTCAGTAAGAGAAGACGATATTATTACGGGTAATTCAGATTCACCATGTAAATAAGCGTATTCCAAATGGTTTGGAAGTGGCTTTAACTCTAATTTCGGAGGTTCTTCTATCGATGATTTATATCGATATCTGTCTTCTTCTTTTAGCATTTGAATTTCTTCTGTTGTTGGTTCATATCCATTAGCTATAAGTGTAGCTAACATTTCAGCTTCATCAATTGGTTCATTACCTTCTCCTAAAGAACATTCTCCTGTTCCTTGTAATTCTGGAAATTCTTCTAATAATTCTGCATGTGCATCTATAGTTTGAATATAATAACATGTATCATCTGCAGATTGTGGTTGTTGCATTGCTCTATCAACTGAAAAGGTAACACTCTCATCCTCTATACTTAGGGTCAGTTTCTTACCGAACACGTCTATCATTGCTTTAGCCGTGTTTAAGAATGGTCTTCCTAATATGAGAGGAACTTGAGAATCTTCTTCCATGTCCAAAACCACAAAATCTACTGGAAATACTAAAGTACCAACTTTAACTAGCATGTTCTCCATTATCCCTCTAGGATATTTTATTGATCTATCGGCTAGTTGTATGCTTATTCTGGTTGGTTTTAATTCTCCAAGGTCTAGTTTAGCGTATAGTGAATACGGCATTAAATTTATACTAGCACCTAAGTCTGCCAATGCTTCTATTGAACTAAGACTACCCAGAAAACATGGAATTGTGAAACTTCCTGGATCAGATAATTTTTCTGGTATCTTATTCAACAGCACTGCTGAACAATTAGCATTCATAGTAACAGCCGAGAGTTCTTCCATTTTCTTTCTATTTGAGATTAGATCTTTCAAGAATTTAGCATATCTAGGCATTCCTGAAATCACATCAATGAAAGGAAGATTTACATTTATCTGTTTAAACATATCCAAGAATTTGGATTGCTCGGCTTCAAGTTTTTCTTTCTTCATTTTACTCGAGTAAGGAAGTGGTGGTTGGTATGGTTTAACATAAGGTTTATCCTTAACTGTGTTATTTTCATTAACCTTTTCAACTAGCGGTTCTTTTTCCTTATCTTGATCAGGTTGTGGTTCTTGTGGAGTAGGAATGGTTTCATCAGAAGTTACAGGTATTTCAGGTGGTTTAAGTGTTGTACCACTTCTTGTGGTAATAGCTTTAGCTGTTTCATTCCTGGGGTTAGCATTTATATCACTAGGTAAACTTCCCGGTTTTCTTTCACCTATTAACCTTGCTAGGTTACTTACTTCTTGTTCCAGATTTTGAATAGAAGCTTGTTGATTTCTAAATGCTTGAGCATTTTGTTCATTGGTTTGTTTCTGAGATGTGAAAAACTGAGTTTGAGTTTCAACTAGCTTCGTCATCATATCTTCTAAATTCGGCTTTTTATCATCGGTTTGTTGTGGTGGTTTGTTTTGAAAATTCGGTCTTTGCTGATTGTAAGTATTATTGGATACTTGTTGATTGCTAGGACCTTGTTGGTTGTTGTATGGAATATTTCGGTTATAATTCTGGTTTTGATTGTAAATCGGTCTTGGCGGTTGATAATTATTCTGATAATTATTTCCAGGCCTTTGGTTTATGTATGAAATATTCTCTCTTTGTTCCATTGTTAATTCAATACTGAGACAATCTTTTGTCAAATGTGGTCCTCCACACTGCTCACAACTAATTCGTATAGCATGAATATCTTTAGTCATCTTTTCCATTCGTCTCTCGAAAGCATCTATCTTTGCCGAAATGGAATCTAAGTCATGGCTAGAATCGGCTCTAGCTGCTTTAGATGATCTAACGATATCTTTTTCTTGGTGCCACTCATGTGAGTGGGAAGCAGTGTTATCAATAATTTTGTAAGCATCAGTTTCGGTTTTCTTCATAATAGAACCACCAGCTGCTATATCTATGTCTTTTCTTGTAGTGATGTCGCATCCTTGGTAGAATATTTGTACTATTTGGCAGGTGTCTAAACCATGTTGCGGACATCCTCTTAATAACTTTCCATATCTTGTCCACGCCTCATATAGAGTTTCATTTGGCTTCTGTGTGAACGTAACAATTTCTGCTTGAAGTCTTACGGCTTTAGATGCAGGAAAGAATTGTTTAAGAAATTTGTCAACTAAAACATCCCATGTATCAATCGCTCCTTCAGGTAACGATTCCAACCAATCTTTGGCTTCTCCCTTTAAAGTCCAGGGAAATAACATGATATATATCTGTTCATCCTCCACTTCTCGGATTTTAAATAGTGTGCAGATCCTATTAAAGGTACGTAGATGTTCATTTGGATCTTCCTTCGGCGCACCACTAAATTGGCATTGATTAGTCACCATGTGTAGAATTTGTCCTTTGATTTCATAATCTGGCGCATTAATGTCTGGATGAGTAATTGCGTGACCTTGGCCAGTACGTTTAGCTCTCATTCGGTCTTTGTAACGACCCGGAAATTTCCGACCAAATTTAAACTCTAATCTCTATATGGTTCCAACACGATAAGCAAAAACCCTAAAGTTGACCCGCACTTTTTCGATCATTCTATACTTATAAGATTAATATTTACATAAATTAAACCTTACCAACATGTTAAGCAATCCAAATTGTTGAGACTTATGTTTTCGAAAAGAGATTTACACAACGTTTGACCGTTTAGTTTGACCGGTGATATCACGAACTATACAATATATGATAATTATACGTTTGTGTATATATATGTATATATACATATTTAACATGATCTAAGAATGTTTTAATATCTCATTTTGTATTAATAACAATAAGTTATAAGTATATTTTGAAACTACTAACTTAAGTTTTCAAAATGATAACAATACGTAACGTCATTTGACAACACCGGTACTTTATGTACGCAATACGTCATTTGACAACACCGGTACCGTGGGTCAAGATTAATCTCGACCAACACATATACGATGGGGTTTTATGGGAGTTTTATTTATTTCGTTGGGGGTTTATTTATTGCGGGTATATTAAACATCTAAAAATGAACCATTAAAATTGAATTACTAACATCGAAACGCTAACTACGGACTAAGGAATTATTCAAAGTATTAAAAGTATTATAAATATATATACGAGACGTTTGTTTAAAATGAAAATATATTGATATATTATATATGGATAGGTTCGTGATATCAACCGGAAGACCAAGTCAAAAATATATATATCTTCGAGACAACAGTGAGTATATAGTCCCTTTTAAACTTTAAATATTTTGGGCTGAGAATACATTCGCTGTTTTTATAAATGATTTACGTTATGGACACAAGTAACTGAAAAATATATTCTACGTTGAGTTGTACCACTGGCATACTTCCCTGTAGCTTGGTAACTAATATTTACAGCGGTATTGTAAACGCGAATCCTGTTGATAGATCTATCGGGCCTGACAACCCCAACCGGACTGGACGACCAGTATTCAACGGTTGCACAGTACTTCGTTTTGCGACTACACCTTGGTACGGTGTAGTAAGATTTCATATTAAAGGGAATATGCGACGTGATTAAATGTTAAGTATGGTTACCAAGTGCTCAACCACTTAGAATATTTTTATTGAAATGATTATATACGAAATCTTGTGGTCCATTGTTATAACGCTGCTAGCATCAAACCTATATATCTCACCAACTTTATGTTGACGTTTTAAAGCATGTTATTCTCAGGTACGAATTAAGTCTTCCGCTGTGCATTAGCTCATGTTAAGGATACTACTTGGGACCATTTAAGCTATGATACAAGGACGTTGCATTCGAGTCATTGAAGTTCATTAAAGACTATTGTTATGAAAATGGCAGATTAGATCATTTGGTTGTTATAAAATGTTAGGCTAATATGTCAACTCTCGATGTAATAATAGATTGCCTTTAAGAAATAAATGCAACGTTTGTAAAATGTATCATATAGAGGTCAAGTACCTCGCGATGTTATCAACTATTGTAATTCGTTTTTAATCTATATGGACGATGTCCGGATGATTAGTTTCGGATCCTTTCAGTTGGTATCAGAGCGTTGGTCATAGCGAACCAGGCCTTGCATTAGTGTGTCTAACTAGTAGTTGTTAGGATACATTAAGTGAGTCTGGACTTTGACCGTGTCTGCCTGTCAAAAGTTTTGCTTATCAATCCTAGTCGGAAATCATCTGCTTATCATCCTTAGGGAACTGCCTGCTTATCATTCTTAAGTCTAGACACGTCTTACTGCACTTAGTGCATCGATAGTGTATAGACAAAATTCATATCCTAGCGTATCTGTTATTATAGACATTGTTTGACGTATTTCAAAGATTCTCCGTAATTCATGGGATTTTGATATTATATATATACATATGTAAATTATGTATTGAAGAGTACCAAACCCAACTCCTATAATCTATTCCAAACCAAAAATTCATTTCTCCGACCATACAAGATGGATTCTTCATCCAGCTCAAATTCCTCCGACTTCGATAGCTTCGCCGATATGGATTTCCATTCGAGCTCCGAGAACAGCGTTACCGGAATGGATCAACCAATTTCCCATCATCTATTCTGGATGAATTGGGGATGGGTTCGTAATATACTAAATTTTTGGAGGCAAGAAGAAGGTGATCCATTCCATCCACCAAATTGTCCTCTTAACGATGAACCTGAAGCACTTACCGGCGAACCTATTCGAAACACCATTTTCTCGCTCATTTCTAGAGTATCTCGTCATGATTACATACTATCCCATACTTCAAATCTTGTTCATTCGCTCGTTCCAACCGTCAATCATCCCGGTATAATAGAAGAAGTCAACGAACTCCGTGCTCGGGTAGTGGTTTTGGAGAATATGGTGCGAAGGATACAAACACCAACAGCAGCACCAGCAGCATAATCCGTACTACCATCGTCAACGCCGACAGTACCTTATTCACCCCAATCACAACTGCGCCTTAAATCTCAACATCACAATCTGTATCTCGAATATCAACATCACACGACTCAATATCTGTACTTCGAATATGATCTTCATTCTATATATCGTTCTACATCAATTATCTTCGCTATACGTATCGTGTGACGATTATGTAATTTTTAAAGTCTTAGAGATTATGTAATCTAGAATTAACGATAAATCAAATGAGTTTAATATCTTATTGACTCATTAAATCTATGATTATCTCTGAAGAAAATATATATGCAATTATATTTTCATAAAGATAGTAATTAAAAATTCCTTCGTACAAACTATTAATGATGAAAATATTTTAACGGGTGGGTAGTACCCGAGGAATATTTAGAATTCATATTAATAAGTTATATTGTACATTCTTGAATCTGATTCAACGGTCATTTGTTATTCTACTTACAACCATCGATATACGTATCCGTTCACCCTAGAATAACCATTTCCATTTAAATTTCATATTTGAATTTTTACCTATCCAAATCCAACAAGTGGCATAAAGAAGAAACATTGGACAATTAAAATGAAATAAAATGTTGATTATAATATATGAAACTAAACAATTCTTCAAGTTTGCCACTTGATTTCATCCTAAACCTTATTTGTACTTCGACAATTATAATCCTCATTCAAATCTTTTCATGATTCTTGAAAACACCTCGATCGAGAAGTTGAACCAGCCACACCTCGTTTACGGAAGAAAGATTTATGCATACAGTGATGCACCTGAAAAATTTTCGAAACTGAAGTTATAGTTAAAACGTATCCGCGTCGAATTTCTTATCATTCATTATCAAAAACAATCATACGATTCCTTTTCAAGAAGCTAATTGTGTCACAGCTCCACTTCGACTTCTCAGTGAGACTACTCCTATTATAATCTCGATATTTATACTTTGTCCTTTCGCCGTTGTTACCGGAGAACCTTTTTCACAACATCATCAGCAGACGTACCAGCAACTCGTTATCTCTTTGGCAAAATCCGCAATCAGTATTTTGAAAATCTCGTAGAAATTCTCCCAGTTATACCGAGAACGACTATCCCTAAGAATTACATATTTCGAATGTGAAGTTCTGAAAAACATCCTGGACTATGAAGTAGTTCTTGAAATGCTAAAGAAGCAGCAAAAACTGTAAACGACTTTAACAGTCAAAAGTTTAATGATGAAGTACATTGTGTTGGTAAAGCTTAGAAAAAGAGGAGAGTTGGAACTGGAAAACGGATTGAGCAAAGTATGAAGGAGGATGTAGATAAATCACAAGAACTGAATCTGCTTTCAAAGGATTCAAACGATTCAGTGCCTGCTGAAACCATTAGTAAAAACCCTACCCCTTATCCTAAACCTTTCCCGATGATATTCTTCATCATCATCTTATCATAGATATTATAAGATATCTTCATATCTTCCGTTATGCATATTCTCCATATTTCTGGAGATATTTTCACAACTATTCTTATCTGAGAATATTTATCTCTCCGTAATATCTGCGTTACAACATAAAAGAAACTGTGTTAGTTTCTAAGTTCTAAAACCTTCAAGTTTAAAATAGGAATGTTTTG
The DNA here is from genome assembly GCF_046630445.1 of Rutidosis leptorrhynchoides. NCBI lineage: Eukaryota > Viridiplantae > Streptophyta > Magnoliopsida > Asterales > Asteraceae > Rutidosis > Rutidosis leptorrhynchoides. The sequence continues at coordinate 227,135,880 of NC_092337.1, read as the reverse complement.
AAGTAGTGTTGGGAACTGATACATGAATTAGTATAATATAATGAAACTTGATCAACTTCATTATATTACAGTAAGTCATGTTAAGTTTCTAATGGAATGTGATGATTCACAGTACCGTCATCATGTGCCATGTTACACGGCTCTTACATTCTATCAAGTCTCCAAACATATTAGAACGTATCACCTTGATAGTTCTATTTTTCCGGAATATTCGAGTAATTTAACGAATCAAGATCGTGCCATTACAATTTCATTCTAAAACCAATAGCTAGGTTCATTCCAAATTTTATACCTACGAATTCCGAACTATTGATCGTTTGACTCAAGGACGGGAAGAAGAAACGAAGGGACAAAGTCCCAAAATAGAAATTGGGGTATAGATCACAGCAAATAGGAGAGAATATTAACTATGGATGACAATGATTATGGAAAACAGAAGCAGGAGCATCGAAGTATAAGGAAATATATCAAACCCAACAACCACCCAGAAACTACAAACCGTGTATATCAATACGTATGGCGACGTAAAGACACGGGAGAATTAGAAACATTATAATTCCAAGAAAATCATAGAAGTGAATAGATTCTTCTGGCGGTAGATGGAAGAGAAGAATGAAAGATATAAAAGTTAGAAGTATAACAAAAATCAGAACGGGATGAAGCATTTCAAAGGATACCTTAAAGTAGGAATTAAGGAGAAAGAGTAGAAGATGCGAGTTGTGAAAAATAAGGAAACGAAGGGGTAGATTTATAGTAAAATATCCGACAGAGAAATCGAAACAGATTACCGCATTAAATCAAAGAAGATTCTGATCGCCGAAGAACCAAATCTTATTACGTAAAATTTTCCCTAAATCCCTTAAATCCCGGAAATCAATTCTAAACCACGTCATCGATTAAAAACGATTCCATATTTACTCATTTCACTATTTTATGATAGCTTCACCCGTACGCTTCAAATGATCAAATCGTTTTATCTATATCTCTCAATAATGATAAAACTTCATTATCATCTCATATTCGTCATGAAAACATTCCTATGGTTATTTATGACAACCTCTACCAAATTTCGAGGACGAAATTTCTTTAACAGGTGGGTACTGTAACGACCCGGAAATTTCCGACCAAATTTAAACTCTAATCTCTATATGGTTCCAACACGATAAGCAAAAACCCTAAAGTTGACCCGCACTTTTTCGATCATTCTATACTTATAAGATTAATATTTACATAAATTAAACCTTACCAACATGTTAAGCAATCCAAATTGTTGAGACTTATGTTTTCGAAAAGAGATTTACACAACGTTTGACCGTTTAGTTTGACCGGTGATATCACGAACTATACAATATATGATAATTATACGTTTGTGTATATATATGTATATATACATATTTAACATGATCTAAGAATGTTTTAATATCTCATTTTGTATTAATAACAATAAGTTATAAGTATATTTTGAAACTACTAACTTAAGTTTTCAAAATGATAACAATACGTAACGTCATTTGACAACACCGGTACTTTATGTACGCAATACGTCATTTGACAACACCGGTACCGTGGGTCAAGATTAATCTCGACCAACACATATACGATGGGGTTTTATGGGAGTTTTATTTATTTCGTTGGGGGTTTATTTATTGCGGGTATATTAAACATCTAAAAATGAACCATTAAAATTGAATTACTAACATCGAAACGCTAACTACGGACTAAGGAATTATTCAAAGTATTAAAAGTATTATAAATATATATACGAGACGTTTGTTTAAAATGAAAATATATTGATATATTATATATGGATAGGTTCGTGATATCAACCGGAAGACCAAGTCAAAAATATATATATCTTCGAGACAACAGTGAGTATATAGTCCCTTTTAAACTTTAAATATTTTGGGCTGAGAATACATGCGCTGTTTTTATAAATGATTTACGTTATGGACACAAGTAACTGAAAAATATATTCTACGTTGAGTTGTACCACTGGCATACTTCCCTGTAGCTTGGTAACTAATATTTACAGCGGTATTGTAAACGCGAATCCTGTTGATAGATCTATCGGGCCTGACAACCCCAACCGGACTGGACGACCAGTATTCAACGGTTGCACAGTACTTCGTTTTGCGACTACACCTTGGTACGGTGTAGTAAGATTTCATATTAAAGGGAATATGCGACGTGATTAAATGTTAAGTATGGTTACCAAGTGCTCAACCACTTAGAATATTTTTATTGAAATGATTATATACGAAATCTTGTGGTCCATTGTTATAACGCTGCTAGCATCAAACCTATATATCTCACCAACTTTATGTTGACGTTTTAAAGCATGTTATTCTCAGGTACGAATTAAGTCTTCCGCTGTGCATTAGCTCATGTTAAGGATACTACTTGGGACCATTTAAGCTATGATACAAGGACGTTGCATTCGAGTCATTGAAGTTCATTAAAGACTATTGTTATGAAAATGGCAGATTAGATCATTTGGTTGTTATAAAATGTTAGGCTAATATGTCAACTCTCGATGTAATAATAGATTGCCTTTAAGAAATAAATGCAACGTTTGTAAAATGTATCATATAGAGGTCAAGTACCTCGCGATGTTATCAACTATTGTAATTCGTTTTTAATCTATATGGACGATGTCCGGATGATTAGTTTCGGATCCTTTCAGTCTTCCATACTTAAAGGTTCCAGATTCTCCATAATTGAATTTGTCGAATCGGTATCACTAGATGATTCTGATTTAATGGTTCCTTCCTCAACAATCTCTGTTTGAATGATTGGTGGTTCCGGAGGAAAGTTTAGTGGTTCAGGATCTATGAACCGTTCCTGAATATTTTCCGGATTCTCAATTGTGAGGTCGGGTTCAAAAAATGGATTATCGGAAATTTGAACTGAAGTACTTGGTCGACTGGATGACGATTCTAAAGAAAAATCAACGGCGGTTATATTTGTTAAACGATGTCTTGATCGAGTTACAGGTGGTGAACGTACAAAAGGTGATGAACGTCTTGCTCGGTGCATTCACAGAATATCCTATTAGTTTTTAAAAGGAAAGAAAAATTATAATAAGTTATCCAATCAATAGACTTTTCTGATTTTGCCCACGTTTCGAATAGCCAAAAGATGCAGCAGAGGGGCAGGATTCGTTTGGTCTCAATATAATTGAGGACTGTTTGGCTCCAATAACCCGGTCCACGTACAAATCCAACTATTACTACGAACCAGAAAATTTTGATGTCTATCAATTTAACCACTCAAAATAAATGTTCGTAATTTTAAGAAATTTAGATAAGAAGTAGAAAAAATTCTAAGTCCTAAAAACTAGAATAGCGAGAAACAAGAGCGAAAAAGAGTTCGTCGCAAAAGGTCGAAAAAGAAAAAAAATGGTTGAAAATAAAAGGTGACGGAAAAATAAAAGAAACTTATAAAAACTTAAAAATACTTAACTAACCTAATCTTATTACTACAACTAACTTAAAATTATAATCGCAAATTGATATTACTAATTGGAATGATAATTGATACATAGTAAAATGTCTAAAAATATTAAAGCTTACAGGAAAAACTAAATCCCAAATGGAAATAACTTAAAAAGAAACTAAAACTTAAAAAGGCGTCGCAAAATTCTAAAGCACCTAAATCTTAGTCTAAAGAAAAAGCACTTAAGGAATTCTACGGCAAAGCCTAAAAATTTAGGAGTAAAAATAACTATAGCAAAAACTAAGTTTAAAATTAAATATGAGCTAAAAATACAAATATTACGCTACAGCGATTAAAAAGGTACAAAATATAAAAATATACAAAAAGTTGTAAAAAGTACAATTTTTATAAAAATATTATTTTTATATTATTTTTTTAATAAAACTACAAATTTTACAATTTAATAAAAACTAATTAATACTAAATACATAAATAAATAAAAAGTAAAAATAAAACTAAAACTAATAATAATAATAATAATAATTAGGTTTAAATAATAATTATAATTAATAATAATAACCCGTAATTAATGCAGTTTTAGGGTTTCTGTTCGCGTGTCAGATGGTCTCCGCGAGTTGCGGTGATTAATGAGGAAAACCCCGCGAGTCGCGGGGTTCAGAAATTCTGTTGACAGCTTTCAATTTTTACGCGTTTTTCTTTATTTTTTTTTTATTTTATGTTTTCTGTTTTTTTAAAATAAATAAAAGATTTTAAAATAAAACTTATATTTTTATAAACTAAAATAGAAATAAAGAAACTTATAAAACTTAAATATTTAACAAAATCTTAAAAATACATATATTTTTGTTTTTCTTTTTATATTTTTCGAATAATTAAAACGTATTTTTACAAAAATGAATTTTAATAAAAGTAAACTAAAAAATCTTTTTTTTTTCTTCTTATTATTAGCGTTGCGCTTCCGGCTTTTAAGATAGTTCCCCGGCAGCGGCGCCAAAAATACTTGATGTTATGCGAGGTGTATATAAAATAGTTATTAAATTTTAGCAGAAAATACTATTAAATACGATACAATTTTACACAAGATATTTATTTATTTATAGAATGGATATACTTAAACCTTGCTACAACACTTATAGGCAGTGTACCTAATCGTACAGTAGTGTAGTTTTAGTAAGTCGTTCGTTCCACAGGGAAATATTTAAACAAAGCTCAACGCTATATTAGTTTACTTTTATAAAAATACAAATATATATATAAGTAATATTATTATTATAAAGGGGGGTTTTTACCGTTTAATGACCGGTTTGTCGATTTTAAAACTTTAGTCGCAGTTAAAACCTAATGTAAAATATAAAATAAATACAAGACTTAAATTAAAGCGTAAAGTAAATAACGATAATGAAATTGCGAATAATAAAAATGCGATAAAATAAAATTGCGATAATTAAAAAGTACGATAATTAAAAGTGCGATTAAATAACAAATAATAAAAGTGCGATAATTAGAAGTGCAATTAAATATAAAATAAAGGAAATTAAATATGAAATAAAAGAATTATGCTTATTTAAACTTCCGTAATCATGATGTTTGACGTGTTGATTTTAGTTTTATGCCCATGGGTTAATTGTCCTTTGTCCTGGATTATTCAATATCTCCGTCTGGTTTTTGTCCATAACAGTCCATCAGTCATAAATATAAATTGCAAGTGTCCTTGTCAAATTATTATTATACCCGAAGTTAAATATTCCAACTAATTGGGGATTCGAATTGTAACAAGGTTTTAATACTTTGTTTAATGAATACACCAGGTTATCGACTGCGTGTAAACCAAGGTTTTACTACTTTGTTAACAATTACACCAATTACCCTTGAATGTAATTTCACCCCTGTTTTAATTATTCTAGTGGATATTAATCCATTCCCGTGTCTGGTTAAATGAACGATTATTCGTACATATAAATACCCCGCCCATCGTGTCCGATCGAGTGTATATGGTAATTTATAGGGACGCCCAATTGTAAATCTTTATATTAACATTAACAAACTATCATTTAGTTAAACAAATATAAAGCCCATTAATAACCCATAGTCTAATTTCCACAAGTGTCATTCTTTTGTCCAAACCCCAATTATGGTACAAAGCCCAATTACCCAATTTTAGTAATTAGCCCAACATCATGATTACTTCGTTTTAAATAAGCATAATAATAACTTAGCTACGAGACATTAATGTAAAAAGGTTGAACATAACTTACAATGATTAAAAATAGCGTAGCGTTACACGGACAGAATTTCGACTTACACCCTTACAACATTCGCTAACATACCCTTATTATTAGGATTTAAAATTAAAATTAAAATTAAAATATAAATTTTATATATATATTACGTATATATTGAGAGAGAGATTGAAATAGAATATGAAATTTGATCAGAATTCGGTTTGCTTTATAGCCAGAGTAGAATTTTGGGGCTCCGCGACTCGCGGCAAAAGCCTCTCCAAACTCCGCGAGTCGCGGAGATAGAAATTACAGCTCAGTCCTTGGAGTTTTCTCTGCCGACGGTTTTTAATATATATATATAATATATATATAATTAATATAATTAATTATATATTATATTATATTTATATACATAGTTAACTTGTAATTTTTAGTCCGTTGCGTCGAGCGTTAAGAGTTGACTCTGGTCCCGGTTCCGGATTTTCGAACGTCCTCGCGTACAATTTTATATTTTGTACTTTGCGTTTTGAATCTTGTACTCTTGTAATTTCGAGACGTTTCTTATCAATAATTGGAACCTTTTTGATTATCTTTTGTTCTTTTGAGCTTTTTGGTCGTTTGCGTCTTCAATTCGTCGAATCTGTCTTTTGTCTTCACCTTTTATTATTTAAACGAATATCTCTTGTAAATAGAACAATTGCAACTAAAAGCTTGTCTTTCTTGAGGAATAATGCTATAAAATATATGTTCGTTTTTAGCATTATCAGTTATGAACATCATTACTACCTCAAGTTCCTTGGATAAACCTACTGGAATTGAGAAAAATAGATCTAGCTTCAAAGGATCCTTGGATGGCTTGAAAGTTCTTGAAACAGAATCATGACACGAAAACAATTTCAAGTAAGATTTCCACTCGAAATAAGATTGTTATAGTTATAGAAATTGAATTAAAGTTTGAATATGATTATTACCTTGTATTAGAAAGATAACCTACTATAAGTAACAAAGGTTTCTTGATCTTGGATGATTACTTGGAATGGATTTAGAAAACTTGGAAGTAAACTTGCAATCTTGGAAGTATTCTTGATTTTATGAAACTAGAACTTTTGGAATTTATGAAGAACACTTAGAACTTGAAGATAGAACTTGAGAGAGATCAATTAGATGAAGAAAATTGAAGAATGAAAGTGTTTGTAGGTGTTTTTGGTCGTTGGTGTATGGATTAGATATAAAGGATATGTAATTTTGTTTTCATGTAAATAAGTCATGAATGATTACTCATATTTTTGTAATTTTATGAGATATTTCATGCTAGTTGCCAAATGATGGTTCCCACATGTGTTAGGTGACTCATATGGGCTGCTAAGAGCTGATCATTGGAGTGTATATACCAATAGTACATACATCTAAAAGCTGTGTATTGTACGAGTACGAATACGGGTGCATACGAGTAGAATTGTTGATGAAACTGAACGAGGATGTAATTGTAAGCATTTTTGTTAAGTATAAGTATTTTGATAAGTGTCTTGAAGTCTTTCAAAATTGTATGAATACATATTAAAACACTACATGTATATACATTTTAACTGAGTCGTTAAGTCATCGTTAGTCGTTACATGTAAATGTTGTTTTGAAACCTTTAGGTTAACGATCTTGTTGAATGTTGTTAACCCATTGTTTATTATAACAAATGAGATGTTAAATTTTTATATTATCATGATATTATGATATATAATATATCTTAGTATGATATATATACAGTTAAATGTCGTTACAACGATAATCGTTACATATATGTCTCGTTTCGAAATCATTAATTTAGTAGTCTTATTTTTACATATGTATTTCATTGTTAATACACTTAATAATATATTTAATTATCATTTAACATAATTAACCAAGTGTATCAATATCTTAATATGATTCATATGTACCTAGTAAGACGTTGTTATAACGATAATCGTTATATATATCGTTTTCGAGTTTCTTAAATTAATAGTCTCATTTTTATGTATATAACTCATTGTTAAAATACCTAATGAGATACATACTTATAATAAAATCATGTTAACTATATATATAACCATATATATGTCATCGTATAGTTTTTACAAGTTTTAACGTTCGTGAATCACCGGTCAACTTGGGTGGTCAATTGTCTATATGAAACCTATTTCAATTAATCAAGTCTTAACAAGTTTGATTGCTTAACATTTTGGAAACACTTAATCATGTAAATAACAATTTCATTTAATATATATATAAACATGGAAAAGTTCGGGTCACTACAGTACCTACCCGCTAAATAAATTTCGTCCCGAAATTTTAAGCAGTTGGAGGTGTTGACGTATCTTCTGGAAATAAATGCGGGTATTTATTCTTCATCTGATCTTCATGCTCCCAGGTGAACTCGGGTCCTCTACGAGCATTCCATCGAACCTTAACAATCGGTATCTTGTTTTGTTTAAGTCTCTTAACCTCACGATCCATTATTTCGACGGGTTCTTCAATGAATTGAAGTTTTTTATTGATTTGGATTTCGTCCAACGGAATAGTGAGATCTTCTTTAGCAAAACATTTCTTCAAATTTGAGACGTGGAAAGTGTTATGCACAGTCGCGAGTTGTTGAGGTAGCTCCAGTTGGTAAGCTACTAGTCCGACACGATCTATAATCTTGAATGGTCCAATGTACCTTGGATTTAGTTTCCCCCGTTTACCAAATCGAACAACGCCTTTCCAAGGTGAAACCTTAAGCATGACCATTTCTCCAATTTCAAACTCTATATCTTTTCTTTTACTGTCCGCGTAGGTCTTTTGCCTACTCTGGGCGGTTTTCAATCTTTGTTGAATTTGGATGATTTTCTCGGTAGTTTCTTGTATTATCTCCGGACCCGTAATCTGTCTATCCCCCACTTCACTCCAACAAATCGGAGACCTGCACTTTCTACCATAAAGTGCTTCAAACGGTGCCATCTCAATGCTTGAATGGTAGCTGTTGTTGTAGGAAAATTCTGCTAACGGTAGGTGTCGATCCCAACTGTTTCCGAAATCAATAACACATGCTCGTAGCATGTCTTCAAGCGTTTGTATCATCCTTTCGCTCTGCCCATCAGTTTGTGGATGATAGGCAGTACTCATGTCTAGACGAGTTCCTAATGCTTGCAGTAATGTCTGCCAGAATCTTGAAATAAATCTGCCATCCCTATCAGAGATAATAGAGATTGGTATTCCATGTCTGGAGACGACTTCCTTCAAATACAGTTGTGCTAACTTATCCATCTTGTCATCTTCTCTTATTGACAGGAAGAGTGCTGATTTAGTGAGACGATCAACTATTACCCAAATAGTATCAAAACCACTTACAGTCCTTGGCAATTTAGTGATGAAATCCATGGTAATGTTTTCCCATTTCCATTCCGGGATTTTGGGTTGTTGAAGTAGACTTGATGGTTTCTGATGCTCAGCTTTGACCTTAGAACACGTCAAACATTCTCCTACGTATTTAGCAACATCGGCTTTCATACCCGGCCACCAAAAATGTTTCTTGAGATCCTTGTACATCTTCCCCGTTCCAGGATGTATTGAGTATCTGGTTTTATGAGCTTCTCTAAGTACCATTTCTCTCATATCTCCAAATTTTGGTACCCAAATACTTTCAGCCCTATACCGGGTTTCATCTTCCCAAATATTAAGATGCTTCTCCGATCCTTTGGGTATTTCATCCTTTAAATTTCCCTCTTTTAAAACTCCTTGTTGCGCCTCCTTTATTTGAGTAGTAAGGTTAGTGTGAATCATTATATTCATAGATTTTACTCGAATGGGTTCTCTGTCCTTCCTGCTCAAGGCGTTGGCTACCACATTTGCCTTCCCCGGGTGGTAACGAATCTCAAAGTTGTAATCATTCAACAATTCAATCCACCTACGCTGCCTCATATTCAGTTGTTTCTGATTAAATATGTGTTGAAGACTTTTGTTGTCGGTATATATAATACTTTTGACCCCATATAAGTAGTGCCTCTAAGTCTTTAATGCAAAAACAACCGCGCCTAATTCCAAATCATGCGTCGTATAATTTTGTTCGTGAATCTTCAATTGTCTAGACACATAAGCAATCACCTTCGTTCATTGCATTAATACACAGCCGAGACCTTGCTTTGATGCGTCACAATAAATGACAAAATCATCATTCCCTTCAGGCAATGACAATATAGGTGCTGTAGTTAGCTTTTTCTTCAATAATTGAAACGCCTTCTCTTGTTCATCCTTCCATTCAAATTTCTTCCCTTTATGCGTTAATGCAGTCAAGGGTTTTGCTATTTTGGAGAAATCTTGGATGAATCTTCTGTAGTAACCAGCGAATCCTAAAAATTGACGTATATGCTTAGGAGTTTTTGGGGTTTCCCACTTTTCAACGGTTTCGATCTTTGCCGGGTCCACCTAGATACCTTCTTTGTTCACTATGTGACCGAGGAATTGAACTTCTTCCAACCAAAATGCACACTTTGAAAACTTAGCGTAGAGTTTTTCTTTTCTCAATACTTCTAGCACTTTTCTCAAATGTTCTTCGTGCTCTTGATCATTCTTTGAGTAAATAAGTATGTCATCGATGAAAACAATGACAAACTTGTCAAGATATGGCCCACACACTCGGTTCATAAGGTCCATGAACATAGCTAGTGCGTTAGTCAATCCAAAGGGCATAACCATAAACTCGTAATGACCATAACGCGTCCTAAAAGCAGTTTTTGGAATATCATCCTCCTTTACTCGCATTTGATGATATCCAGAACGTAAATTGATCTTCGAATAAACCGACGAGCCTTGTAGTTGATCAAATAAGTCGTCAATTCTCGGCAGTGGATAACGGTTTTTGATGGTAAGTTTGTTCAACTCACTGTAGTCAATACACAACCTAAATGTACCATCCTTCTTTTTGACAAACAAAACAGGAGCTCCCCATGGTGATGTGCTTGGTCAAATGAAACCACGTTCTAATAGTTCTTGCAGTTGGCTTTGAAGTTCTTTCATCTCGCTGGGTGCGAGTCTATAAGGAACACGAGCTATTGGTGCAGCTCCTGGTACAAGATCTATTTGAAATTCAACAGATCGATGTAGAGGTAGTCCCGGTAATTCTTTCGGAAATACATCGGGAAATTCTTTTGCGACGGGAACATCATTGATGCTCTTTTCTTCAGTTTGTACTTTCTTGACGTGTGCTAGAACAGCATAGCAACCTTTTCTTATTAGTTTTTGTGCCTTCAAATTACTAATAAGATGTAGCTTCATGTTGCCCTTTTCTCCATACACCATTAAGGGTTCTCCTTCTTCTCATACAATGCGAATTGCATTCTTATAACATACGATCTCTGCTTTCACCTTCTTCAGCCAGTCCATGCCAACTATTACATCAAAACTCCCTAACTCTACTGGTATCAAATCAATCTTAAATATTTCGCTACCCAGTTTAATTTCTCGATTCCGGCATATATTATCTGCTGAAATTAATTTACCGTTTGCTAATTCGAGTAAAAATTTACTATCCAACGGCGTCAATAGACAACTTAATTTAGCACAAAAATCTCTACTCATATAGCTTCTATCCGCACCCGAATCAAATAAAACATAAGCAGATTTATTGTCAATAAGAAACGTACCCGTAACAAGCTCCGGGTCTTCTTGTGCCTCTGCCGCAATAATATTGAAAACTCTTCCGCGGCCTTGTCCATTCGTGTTCTCCTAGTTTGGGCAATTTCTAATAATGTGGCCCGGTTTTTCACATTTATAACAAACTACATTGGCATAACTTGCTCCGACACTACTTGCTCTGCCATTACTCGTTCCCACACCATTTGTTCCTTTCGTTCTGTTAACTCCTGGTCCGTAGATCTCACACTTCGCCGCGCTATGACCATTTCTTTTACACTTGTTGCAAAATTTGGTGCAGAACCCCGAGTGATACTTTTCACACCTTTGGCATAGCTGCTTCTGATTGTTGTTATTGTTGCGGTTGTTATTGTTGTTGGGATGATTGTTGTAGTTGCTGTTGTTGTTGTTGTTGTTGTTGTTGTTGTTGTTAGGCCGTTTGTTGTAGTTGCGATTGATGTTGCGATTGTTGGGATAATTGTTGCGATTATTATTGTAATTGCTGTTGTTGTTGTATTGGTGATTCTTATCACCATTTTCCTCCCACTTTCTTTTGACTTGCTTCACATTGGCCTCTTCAGCCGTCTGTTCTTTAATTATTTCCTCAATCTGGTTCACTAGTTTGTGTGCCATTCTACATGCCTCTTGTATGGAGGCGGGCTCGTGTGAACTTATATCTTCTTGGATTCTTTTCGGTAATCCTTTCACAAACGCGTCGACCTTCTCTTCCTCATCTTCGAACGCTCCCTGACACAATAGGCACAATTCTGTGAATCGTCTTTCGTACGTAGTAATATCAAATCCTTGGGTTAGTTACCCTCTAAGTTCTGTCTTGAGCTTATTGACCTCGGTTCTGGGACGGTATTTCTCGTTCATCAAGTGCTTGAATGCTGACCACGGTAGTGCGTACGCATCGTCTTGTCCCACTTGCTCTAGATAGGTATTCCACCATGTTAACGCAGAACCTGTGAAGGTATGCGTAGCGTACTTCACTTTGTCCTCTTCAGTTGACTTACTTATGGCAAACACCGATTCGACCTTCTCGGTCCACCGTTTCAATCCGATCGGTCCTTCGGTTCCATCAAATTCCAAAGGTTTGCAGGCAGTGAATTCTTTGTAGGTGCATCATATACGATTTTCTGTACTGCTAGATCCAAGGTTATTGTTGGTATGTAGCGCAGCCTGTACTGCGGCTATGTTTGAAGCTAGAAAAGTACGGAATTCCTCTTCATTCATATTCACGGTGTGTCGAGTAGTCGGTGCCATTTCCTTCAAAATAGTCAAATGGAACAAGTTAATCATACAGAATATTAAGAGTAGTTAATAGTATTTCGTAGCATAATATGAACTCATTTATAAAAGTTTTTTCTTCATATTAGCGTTTTATAAGTTTAAATTCGGGTAGTACCTACCCGTTAAGTTCATACTTAGTAGCTAATATACAATTCAACTACTACAATTCTATATGAAAAACTGATTATAATAATATTTCACGTTCAAACTTTTATACAATATTTTACAAACTTACAATACCGCTTATTTTACATAAAGCATGAAATATAGCACACAATAACTTTGATACAAGATAGTTGTGAAGATAATTCTAGCTAGTACACAAGTCATTCAGCAAAGGCAAAAAAGACACGTAATTCATACGTCCAGAAACAAGTCATGCATTCTGGTTTTACTAGGACTACTTCCCATCCTTGGTCTTGTGGAACATAACCGTTATGGCCGTTGATAAGACAGCGTGTTGTAACGTCGTCAAAGGGACGAGGGTTACGTAATGACCAACAGTCTCGTAATAACCTAAAAACCTCATTTCTTACCCCAATTACCGACTCCGTCACTTGTGGGAACGTTTTGTTTAATAGTTGTAGCCCGATGTTCTTTTTCTCACTTTGGTGAGAAGCGAACATTACTAACCCGTAAGCATAGCATGCTTCTTTATGTTGCATGTTAGCCGCTTTTTCTAAATCATGAAGTCCTATATTCGGATACATTGAGTCAAAATAATTTCTTAACCCGTTGCGTAAAATAGCATTTGGGTTCCCCGCAATATATGCGTCAAAGTAAACACATCGTAACTTATGGGTTTCCCAATGTGATATCCCCCATCTTTCAAACGAAAGCCTTTTATAAACCAAGGCATTCTTGGAACGTTCTTCGAATGTCTTAAAAACTGATTTCGCCTTAAATAGTTGTGCCGAGGAATTCTGACCGACTCTAGACAAGATTTCATCAATCATGTCTCCGGGTAGGTCTCTTTAAATATTGGGTTGTCTATCCATTTTGTGTTTTTATACTGTAAAATAGACAAGAGTTAGATTCATAAAAAAAATACTTATTAATACAAGCAATTTTTTTACATATATCATAAAGCATAAGCACACTATATTACATATATTACACCACACGAATACAACTATCTTATTCCGACTCGCTCGTTTCTTCTTCTTCGGTTTTGGTTCGTTTTGCCAAGTTTCTAGGGATATATGATGTTCCCCTAATACTAGCTGTCGTTTTCCACAACGGTTTAGAAAAACCTGGTGGTTTAGAGGTTCCCGGGTCATTGTTACAACTTAAGGACTTTGGGGGTTGACGATACATATAAAGTTCATCGGGGTTGGAATTAGATTTCTCTATTTTTATGCCCTTTCCCTTATTATTTTCTTTTGCCTTTTTAAATTCAGTTGGGGTAATTTCTATAACATCATCGGAATTCTCGTCGGAATCCGATTCATCGGAGAATTGGTAATCCTCCCAATATTTTGCTTCCTTGGCGGAAACACCATTGACCATAATTAACCTTGGTCGGTTGGTTGAGGATTTTCTTTTACTTAACCGTTTTATTATTTCCCCCACCTGTTCTATTTCCTCCTCCGGTTCCTCCTCTTCCGGTTCTGATTCTTCTTCCGGTTCTGATTCTTCTTCCGGTTCTTCTTCGGGAACTTGTGAATCAGTCCAATATATATTCGACTCTTCGTTATTATTAGGTGAGTCAATGGGATTTGTGCTAGAGGTAGACATCTATCACACAATATAAAACGCGTTAAGAGATTAATATATCACATAATATTCACATGTTAAAAATATATAGTTTCCAACAAAATTTGTTAAGCAATCATTTTTCAAGTAAACACGGTCGAAGTCCAGACTCACTAATGCATGCTAACAAACTCGATAAGACACACTAATGCAAAATTCTGGTTCTCTAAGACCAACGCACGTATACCAACTGAAATGTCCTGTTCTTATTGATAATCTAAAATATCCTATTTACACACGACCATTACATAATGGTTTACAATACAAATATGTTACAACAAAATAAGTTTCTTGAATGCAGTTTTTACACAATATCATACAAGCATGGATTCCAAATCTCGTCCTTATTTAAGTATGCGACAGCGGAAGCTCTTAATAATCACCTGAGAATAAACATGCTTAAAACGTCAACAAAAATGTTGGTGAGTTATAGGTTTTAACCTATATATATCAAATCATAATAATAGACCATAAGATTTCATATTTCAATACACATCCCATACATAGAGATAAAAATCATTCATATGGTGAACACCTGGTAACCGACATTAACAAGATGCATATATAAGAATATCCCCATCATTCCGGGACACCCTTCGGATATGATATAAATTTCGAAGTACTAAAGCATCCGGTACTTTGGATAGGGTTTGTTAGGCTCAATAGATCTATCTTTAGGATTCGCGTCAATTAGGGTGTCTGTTCCCTAATTCTTAGATTACCAGACATAATAAAAAGGGGCATATTCGATTTCGATAATTCAACCATAGAATGTAGTTTCACGTACTTGTGTCCATTTTGTAAATCATTTATAAAACCTGCATGTATTCTCATCCCAAAAATATTAGATTTTAAAAGTGGGACTATAACTCACTTTCACAGATTTTTACTTCGTCGGGAAGTAAGACTTGGCCACTGGTTGATTCACGAACCTATAACAATATATACGTATATATCAAAGTATGTTCAAAATATATTTATAACACTTTTAATATATTTTGATGTTTTAAGTTTATTAAGTCAGATGTCCTCGTTAGTAACCTACAACTAGTTGTCCACAGTTAGATGTACAGAAATAAATATATAAATATTATCTTGAATCAATTCACGACCCAGTGTATACGTATCTCAGTATTGATCACAACTCAAACTATATATATTTTGGAATCAACCTCAACCCTGTATAGCTAACTCCAACATTCACATATAGAGTGTCTATGGTTGTTCCGAAATATATATAGATGTGTCGACATGATAGGTCGAAACATTGTATACGTGTCTATGGTATCTCAAGATTACATAATATACAATACAAGTTGATTAAGTTATGGTTGGAATAGATTTGTTACCAATTTTCACGTAGCTAAAATGAGAAAAATTATCCAATCTTGTTTTACCCATAACTTCTTCATTTTAAATCCATTTTGAGTGAATCAAATTGCTATGGTTTCATATTGAACTCTATTTTATGAATCTAAACAGAAAAATTATAGGTTTATAGTCGGAAAAATAAGTTACAAGTCGTTTTTGTAAAGGTAGTCATTTTAGTCGAAAGAACGACGTCTAGATGACCATTTTAGAAAACATACTTCCACTTTGAGTTTAAACATAATTTTTGGATATAGTTTCATGTTCATAATAAAAATCATTTTCTCAGAATAACAACTTTTAAATCAAAGTTTATCATAGTTTTTAATTAACTAACCCAAAACAGCCCGCGGTGTTACTACGAGCGCGTAAATCCGGTTTTACGGTGTATTTCGTGTTTCCAGGTTTTAAATCATTAAGTTAGCATATCATATAGATATAGAACATGTGTTTAGTAGGTTTTAAAAGTCAAGTTAGAAGGATTAACTTTTATTTGCAAATAAGTTTAGAATTAACTAAACTATGTTCTAGTGATTACACGTTTAAACCTTCGCATAAGATAGCTTTATATGTATGAATCGAATGATGTTATGAACATCATTACTACCTCAAGTTCCTTGGATAAACCCACTGGAATTGAGAAAAATAGATCTAGCTTCAAAGGATCCTTGGATGGCTTGAAAGTTCTTGAAGCAGAATCATGACACGGAAACAATTTCAAGTAAGATTTTCACTCGAAATAAGATTGTTATAGTTATAGAAATTGAATTAAAGTTTGAATATGATTATTACCTTGTATTAGAAAGATAACCTACTATAAGTAACAAAGGTTTCTTGATCTTGGATGATTACTTGGAATGGATTTAGAAAACTTGGAAGTAAACTTGCAATCTTGGAAGTATTCTTGATTTTATGAAACTAGAACTTTTGGAATTTATGAAGAACACTTAGAACTTGAAGATAAAACTTGAAAGAGATCAATTAGATGAAGAAAATTGAAGAATGAAAGTGTTTGTAGGTGTTTTTGGTCGTTGGTGTATGGATTAGATATAAAGGATATGTAATTTTGTTTTCATGTAAATAAGTCATGAATGATTACTCATATTTTTGTAATTTTATGAGATATTTCATGCTAGTTGCCAAATGATGGTTCCCACATGTGTTAGGTGACTCACATGGGCTGCTAAGAGCTGATCATTGGAGTGTATATACCAATAGTACATACATCTAAAAGCTGTGTATTGTACGAGTATGAATACGGGTGCATACGAGTAGAATTGTTGATGAAACTGAACGAGGATGTAATTGTAAGCATTTTTGTTAAGTATAAGTATTTTGATAAGTGTCTTGAAGTCTTTCAAAAGTGTATGAATACATATTAAAACACTACATGTATATACATTTTAACTGAGTCGTTAAGTCATCGTTAGTCGTTACATGTAAATGTTGTTTTGAAACCTTTAGGTTAACGATCTTGTTGAATGTTGTTAACCCATTATTTATTATAACAAATGAGATGTTAATTTTTTATTTTATCATGATATTATGATATATAATATCTCTTAGTATGATATATATACAGTTAAATGTCGTTACAACGATAATCGTTACATATATGTCTCGTTTCGAAATCATTAAGTTAGTAGTCTTATTTTTACATATGTATTTCATTGTTAATACACTTAATAATATATTTACTTATCATTTAACATAATTAACCAAGTGTATCAATATCTTAATATGATTCATATGTACCTAGTAAGTCGTTGTTATAACGATAATCGTTATATATATCGTTTTCGAGTTTCTTAAATTAATAGTCTCATTTTTATGTATATAACTCATTGTTAAAATAACTAATGAGATACATACTTATAATAAAATCATGTTAACTATATATATAACCATATATATGTCATCGTATAGTTTTTACAAGTTTTAACGTTCGTGAATCACCGGTCAACTTGGGTGGTCAATTGTCTATATGAAACCTATTTCAATTAATCAAGTCTTAACAAGTTTGATTGCTTAACATTTTGGAAACACTTAATCATGTAAATAACAATTTCATTTAATATATATATAAACATGGAAAAGTTCGGGTCACTATAGTAAAGTCATTACTTACGCCTCTCGCCAATTAAAGGAACACGAAACGTGATATCTGACCATGATCTTGAGTTGGCGGCGGTGGTACATGCGTTGAAAATTTGGCGCCATTACTTGTATGGTGTCAAGTGTACGATTTATTCGGATCACAAAAGTTTGAAACATCTCTTTAATCAACGAGATTTGAATTATCGTCAACGTAGGTGGATGGATGTGGTAAAAGACTATGATTGTGAAATACTTTACCATCCGGGAAAGGCGAATGTGGTCTCGGATGCATTGAGTCGAAAGAATCATCACCCGACGTTACGATTGGGATTGTTACGTATGATTATTACTAACGATTTTCTTGAAAAACTTGGTATGATTCAAATAAAGGCTTACGTTCACAACAAGCATGCGGAACGAATTGTGGGGCAATCGGAATTCATTACTATGGGTTCGCGTGGTTTGTTGTCTTTTCAAGGAAGAGTGTGGGTGCCTAAGATGGGTGATTATCTACAAGTGCTACTTGATGAAGCACATAAGTCAAAGTATTCCATTCATCCGGGCACAACGAAGATGTATCTTGATTTAAGGAAAGATTATTGATGGCCGGGCATGAAACGTGATGTTGTAAAGTATGTTGAGCAATGCGTCACGTGTTTGCAAGTTAAAGCCGAACACCAAAAGTCGTATGGTAAGTTGCAACCGTTAGAAATCCCAAAATGGAAATGGGAGCACATTACCATGGATTTCATCACAAAGTTACCTAAAACGGCGAGAACCCAATTTGATTCGATTTGGGTGATAGTTGACAGATTGACGAAAAGTGCTTTGTTTCTTCCCATTAAGGAAGCGATATAGTCGGAGACTTTGGCCAAGTTGTTTATCAAGGAAGTCATCTGTAGTGACCCGAACTTTTCCATGTTTATATATATTAAATGAAATTGATATTTACATGATTAAGTGTTTCCAACATGTTAAGCAATCAAACTTATTAAGACTTGATTAATTGGAATAGGTTTCATATAGACAAATGACCACCCAAGTTGGCCGGTGATTCACGAACGTTAAAACTTGTAAAAACTATACGATGACATATATATGGTTATATATATAATTAACATGATTGTATTATAAGTATGTATCTCATTAGGTATTTTAACAATGAGTTATATACATAAAAATGAGACTATTAAATTAAGAAACTCGAAAATGATATATATAACGATTATCGTTATAACGTCTTACTAGGTACATATTGAAATGTCCCGTTCTTATTGATTAAAAACGTTCCATATTAATTGATTTCGTTGCGAGGTTTTGGCCTCTATATGAGACGTTTTTCAAAGACTGCATTCATTTTTAAAACAAACCATAACCTTTATTTCATAAATAAAGGTTTAAAAAGCTTTACGTAGATTATCAAATAATGATAATCTAAAATATCCTGTTTACACATGACCATTACATAATGGTTTACAATACAAATATGTTACATCGAAATCAGTTTCTTGAATACAGTTTTTACACAATATCATACAAACATGGACTCCAAATCTTGTCCTTATTTTAGTATGCAACAGCGGAAGCTCTTAATATTCACCTGAGAATAAACATGCTTTAAACGTCAACAAAAATGTTGGTGAGTTATAGGTTTAACCTATATATATCAAATCGTAACAATAGACCACAAGATTTCATATTTCAATACACATCCCATACATAGAGATCGAAAATCATTCATATGGTGAACACCTGGTAACCGACAATAACAAGATGCATATATAAGAATATCCCCATCATTCCGGGACACCCTTCGGATATGATATAAATTTCGAAGTACTAAAGCATCCGGTACTTTGGATGGGGTTTGTTAGGCCCAATAGATCTATCTTTAGGATTCGCGTCAATTAGGGTGTCTGTTCCCTAATTCTTAGATTACCAGACTTAATAAAAAGGGGCATATTCGATTTCGATAATTCAACCATAGAATGTAGTTTCACGTACTTGTGTCTATTTTGTAAATCATTTATAAAACCTGCATGTATTCTCATCCCAAAAATATTAGATTTTAAAAGTGGGACTATAACTCACTTTCACAGATTTTTACTTCGTCGGGAAGTAAGACTTGGCCACTGGTTGATTCACGAACCTATAACAATATATACATATATATCAAAGTATGTTCAAAATATATTTACAACACTTTTAATATATTTTGATGTTTTAAGTTTATTAAGTCAGCTGTCCTCGTTAGTAACCTACAACTAGTTGTCCACAGTTAGATGTACAGAAATAAATCGATAAATATTATCTTGAATCAATCCACGACCCAGTGTATACGTATCTCAGTATTGATCACAACTCAAACTATATATATTTTGGAATCAACCTCAACCCTGTATAGCTAACTCCAACATTCACATATAGAGTGTCTATGGTTGTTCCGAAATATATATAGATGTGTCGACATGATAGGTCGAAACATTGTATACGTGTCTATGGTATCTCAAGATTACATAATATACAATACAAGTTGATTAAGTTATGGTTGGAATAGATTTGTTACCAATTTTCACGTAGCTAAAATGAGAAAAATTATCCAATCTTGTTTTACCCATAACTTCTTCTTTTTAAATCCGTTTTGAGTGAATCAAATTGCTATGGTTTCATATTGAACTCTATTTTATGAATCTAAACAGAAAAAGTATAGGTTTATAGTAGGAAAAATAAGTTACAAGTCGTTTTTGTAAAGGTAGTCATTTCAGTCGAAAGAACGGCGTCTAGATGACCATTTTAGAAAACATACTTCCACTTTGAGTTTAACCATAATTTTTGGATATAGTTTCATGTTCATAATAAAAATCATTTTCTCAGAATAACAAATTTTAAATCAAAGTTTATCATAGTTTTTAATTAACTAACCCAAAACAGCCCGCGGTGTTACTACGACGGCGTAAATCCGGTTTTACGGTGTTTTTCGTGTTTCCAGGTTTTAAATCATTAAGTTAGCATATCATATAGATATAGAACATGTGTTTAGTTGATTTTAAAAGTCAAGTTAGAAGGATTAACTTTTGTTTGCGAACAAGTTTAGAATTAACTAAACTATGTTCTAGTGATTACAAGTTTAAACCTTCGAATAAGATAGCTTTATATGTATGAATCGAATGATGTTATGAACATCATTACTATCTTAAGTTCCTTGGATAAACCTACTGGAAAAGAGAAAAATGGATCTAGCTTCAATGGATCCTTGGATGGCTCGAAGTTCTTGAAGCAGAATCATGACACGAAAACAAGTTCAAGTAAGATCATCACTTGAAATAAGATTGTTATAGTTATAGAAATTGAACCAAAGTTTGAATATGATTATTACCTTGTATTAGAATGATAACCTACTGTAAGAAACAAAGATTTCTTGAAGTTGGATGATCACCTTAAAAGATTGGAAGTGAGCTAGCAAACTTGAAAGTATTCTTGATTTTATGAAACTAGAACTTTTGGAATTTATGAAGAACACTTAGAACTTGAAGATAGAACTTGAGAGAGATCAATTAGATGAAGAAAATTGAAGAATTAAAGTGTTTGTAGGTGTTTTTGGTCGTTGGTGTATGGATTAGATATAAAGGATATGTAATTTTGTTTTCATGTAAATAAGTCATGAATGATTACTCATATTTTTGTAATTTTATGAGATATTTCATGCTAGTTGCTAAATGATGGTTCCCACATGTGTTAGGTGACTCACATGGGCTGCTAAGAGCTGATCATTGGAGTGTATATACCAATAGTACATACATCTAAAAGCTGTGTATTGTACGAGTACGAATACGAGTGCATACGAGTAGAATTGTTGATGAAACTGAACGAGGATGTAATTGTAAGCATTTTTGTTAAGTAGAAGTATTTTGATAAGTGTATTGAAGTCTTTCAAAAGTGTATAAATACATATTAAAACACTACATGTATATACATTTTAACTGAGTCGTTAAGTCATCGTTAGTCGTTACATGTAAGTGTTGTTTTGAAACCTTTAGGTTAACGATCTTGTTAAATGTTGTTAACCCAATGTTTATAATATCAAATGAGATTTTAAATTATTATATTATCATGATATTATCATGTATGAATATCTCTTAATATGATATATATACATTAAATGTCTTTACAACGATAATCGTTACATATATGTCTCGTTTAAAAATCATTAAGTTAGTAGTCTTGTTTTTACATATGTAGTTCATTGTTAATATACTTAATGATATGTTTACTTATCATAGTATCATGTTAACTATATATATATCCATATATATGTCATCATATAGTTTTTACAATTTTTAACGTTCGTGAATCACCGGTCAACTTGGGTGGTCAATTGTCTATATGAAACATATTTCAATTAATCAAGTCTTAACAAGTTTGATTTCTTAACATGTTGGAAACATTTAATCATGTAAATATCAATCTCAATTAATATATATAAACATGGAAAAGTTCGGGTCACTACAGTACCTACCCGTTAAATAAATTTCGTCCCGAAATTTTAAGCTGTTGAAGGTGTTGACGAATCTTCTGGAAATAGATGCGGGTATTTATTCTTCATCTGATCTTCACACTCCCAGGTGAACTCGGGTCCTCTACGAGCATTCCATCGAACCTTAACAATTGGTATCTTGTTTTGCTTAAGTCTTTTAACCTCACGATCCATTATTTCGACGGGTTCTTCGATGAATTGAAGTTTTTCGTTGATTTGGATTTCATCTAATGGAATAGTGAGATCTTCTTTAGCAAAACATTTCTTCAAATTCGAGACGTGGAAAGTGTTATGTACAGCTGCGAGTTGTTGAGGTAACTCTAGTCGGTAAGCTACTGGTCCGACACGATCAATAATCTTGAATGGTCCAATATACCTTGGATTTAATTTCCCTCATTTACCAAATCGAACAACGCCTTTCCAAGGTGCAAATTTAAGCATGACCATCTCTCCAATTTCAAATTCTATATCTTTTCTTTTAATGTCAGCGTAGCTCTTTTGTCGACTTTGGGCGGTTTTCAACCGTTGTTGAATTTGGATGATCTTCTCGGTAGTTTCTTGTATAATCTCCGGACCCGTAATCTGTCTATCCCCCACTTCACTCCAACAAATCGGAGACCTGCACTTTCTACCATAAAGTGCTTCAAACGGCGCCATCTCAATGCTTGAATGGTAGCTGTTGTTGTAGGAAAATTCTGCTAACGGTAGATGTCGATCCCAACTGTTTCCGAAATCAATAACACATGCTCGTAGCATGTCTTCAAGCGTTTGTATCGTCCTTTCGCTCTGCCCATTAGTTTGTGGATGATAGGCAGTACTCATGTCTAGACGAGTTCCTAATGCTTGCTGTAATGTCTGCCAGAATCTTGAAATAAATCTGCCATCCCTATCAGAGATAATAGAGATTGGTATTCCATGTCTGGAGACGACTTCCTTCAAATACAGTCGTGCTAACTTCTCCATCTTGTCATCTTCTCTTATTGGCAGGAAGTGTGCTGATTTGGTGAGACGATCAACTATTACCCAAATAGTATCAAAACCACTTGCAGTCCTTGGCAATTTAGTGATGAAATCCATGGTAATGTTTTCCCATTTCCATTCCGGGATTTCGGGTTGTTGAAGTAGACCTGATGGTTTCTGATGCTCAGCTTTGACCTTAGAACACGTCAAACATTCTCCTACGTATTTAGCAACATCGGCTTTCATACCCGGCCACCAAAAATGTTTCTTGAGATCCTTGTACATCTTCCCCGTTCCAGGATGTATTGAGTATCTGGTTTTATGAGCTTCTCTAAGTACCATTTCTCTCATATCTCCAAATTTTGGTACCCAAATCCTTTCAGCCCTATACCGGGTTCCGTCTTCCCGAATATTAAGATGCTTCTCCGATCCTTTGGGTATTTCATCCTTTAAATTTCCCTCTTTTAAAACTCCTTGTTGCGCCTCCTTTATTTGAGTAGTAATGTTATTATGAATCATTATATTCATAGATTTTACTCGAATGGGTTCTCTGTCCTTCCTGCTCAAGGCATCGGCTACCACATTTGCCTTCCCCGGGTGGTAACGAATCTCAAAGTCGTAATCATTCAATAATTCAATCCACCTACGCTGCCTCATATTCAGTTGTTTCTGATTAAATATGTGTTGAAGACTTTTGTGGACGGTATATATAATACTTTTGACCCCATATAAGTAGTGCCTCCAAGTCTTTAATGCAAAAACAACCGCGCCTAATTCCAAATCATGCGTCGTATAATTTTGTTCGTGAATCTTCAATTGTCTAGACGCATAAGCAATCACCTTCGTTCGTTGCATTAATACACAACCGAGACCTTGCTTTGATGCATCACAATAAATCACAAAATCATCATTCCCTTCAGGCAATGACATTATAGGTGCCGTAGTTAGCTTTTTCTTCAATAACTGAAACGCTTTCTCTTGTTCATCATTCCATTCAAATTTCTTCCCTTTATGCGTTAATGCAGTCAAGGATTTTGCTATTCTGGAAAAGTCTTGGATGAACCTTCTGTAGTAACCAGCTAGTCCTAAAAACTGGCGTATGTGTTTCGGAGTTTTCGGGGTTTCCCACTTTTCAACAGTTTCTATCTTTGCCGGATCCACCTTAATACCTTCTTTGTTCACTATGTGACCGAGGAATTGAACTTCTTCCAACCAAAATGCACACTTTGAAAACTTAGCGTACAATTCTTCCTTCCTCAATACTTCTAACACCTTTCTCAAATGTTCACCGTGTTCTTGGTCATTCTTTGAGTAAATAAGTATGTCATCAATGAAAACAATGACAAACTTGTCAAGGTATGGTCCACACACTCGGTTCATAAGGTCCATGAACACAGCTGGTGCATTAGTTAAACCAAACGGCATGACCATAAACTCGTAATGATCGTAACGTGTTCTGAAAGCAGTCTTTGGAATATCATCTTCTTTCACCCGCATTTGATGATACCCGGAACGTAAGTCAATCTTTGAATAAACAGACGAGCCTTGTAGTTGATCAAATAAGTCGTCGATTCTCGGTAGTGGGTAGCGGTTCTTGATGGTAAGTTTGTTCAACTCTCGGTAGTCGATACACAACCTGAATGTACCATCTTTCTTCTTGACAAACAAAACAGGAGCTCCCCACGGTGATGTGCTTGGTCGAATGAAACCACGCTCTAAAAGTTCTTGTAATTGGCTTTGCAGTTCTTTCATCTCGCTGGGTGCGAGTCTGTAAGGAGCACGAGCTATTGGTGCAGCTCCTGGTACAAGATCTATTTGAAATTCAACGGATCGATGTGGGGGTAATCCCGGTAATTCTTTCGGAAATACATCGGGAAATTCTTTTGCAATGGGAACATCATTGATGCTCTTTTCTTCAGTTTGTACTTTCTCGACGTGTGCTAGAACAGCATAGCAACCTTTTCTTATTAGTTTTTGTGCCTTCAAATTACTAATAAGATGTAGCTTCGTGTTGCCCTTTTCTCCGTACACCATTAAGGGTTTTCCTTTTTCTCGTATAATGCGAATTGCATTTTTGTAACAAACGATCTCCGCTTTCACTTCTTTCAACCAGTCCATACCGATTATCACATCAAAACTCCCTAACTCTACTGGTATCAAATCAATCTTAAATGTTTCGCTAACCAGTTTAATTTCTCGATTCCGACATATATTATCTGCTGAAATTAATTTACCATTTGCTAATTCGAGTAAAAATTTACTATCCAAAGGCGTCAATGGACAACTTAATTTAGCACAAAAATCTCTACTCATATAGCTTCTATCCGCACCCGAATCAAATAAAACGTAAGCAGATTTATTGTCAATAAGAAACGTACCCGTAACAAGCTCCGGGTCTTCCTGTGCCTCTGCCGCATTAATATTGAAAACTCTTCCACGGCCTTGTCCATTCGTGTTCTCCTGGTTCGGGCAATTTCTAATAATGTGGCCCGGTTTTCCACATTTATAACAAACTACATTGGCATAACTTGCTCCGACACTACTTGCTCCGCCATTACTCGTTCCGACACCATTTGTTCCTTTCGTTCTATTAACCCCTGGTCCGTAGACCTCACACTTCACCGCGCTATGACCATTTCTTTTACACTTGTTGCAAAACTTGGTGCAGAACCCCGAGTGATTCTTTTCACACCTTTGGCATAGCTGCTTCTGATTGTTGTTGTTGTTGCGGTTATTATTGTTGTTGGGATGATTGTTGTAGTTGCTGTTGTTGTTGTTGTTGTTGTTGTTGTTGTTGTTGGGCCGTTTGTTGTAGTTGCGATTGATGTTGCGATTGTTGGGATAATTGTTGCGATTATTGTTGTAATTGCTATTGTTGTTGTATTGGTGATTCTTATCACCGTTTTCCTCCCACTTTCTTTTGACTTGCTTCACATTGGCCTCTTCAGCAGTCTGTTCTTTAATTCTTTCTTCAATCTGGTTCACGAGTTTGTGAGCCATTCTACATGCCTGTTGTATGGAGGCGGGCTCGTGTGAACTTATATCTTCTTGGATTCTTTTCGGTAATCCTTTCACAAACGCGTCGATCTTCTCTTCCTCATCTTCGAATGCTCCCGGACACAATAGGCACAATTCTGTGAATCGTCTTTCGTACGTGGTAATATCAAATCCTTGGGTTCGTAACCCTCTAAGTTCTGTCTTGAGCTTATTGACCTCGGTTCTGGGACGGTACTTCTCGTTCATCAAGTGCTTGAATGCTGACCACGGTAGTGCGTACGCATCGTCTTGTCCCACTTGCTCTAGATAGGTATTCCACCATGTTAACGCAGAACCTGTGAAGGTATGCGTAGCGTACTTTACTTTGTCCTCTTCAGTACACTTACTTATGGCAAACACCGATTCGACCTTCTCGGTCCACCATTTCAATCCGATCGGTCCTTCGGTTCCATCAAATTCCAAAGGTTTCCAGGTAGTGAATTCTTTGTAGGTGCATCCTACACGATTTCCTGTACTGCTAGATCCAAGGTTATTATTGGTATGTAGCGCAGCCTGTACTGCGGCTATGTTTGAAGCTAGAAAAGTACGGAATTCCTCTTCATTCATATTCACGGTGTGTCGAGTAGTCGGTGCCATTTCCTTCAAAATAGTTAAATGGAACAAGTTAATCATACAGAATATTAAGAGTAGTTAATAGTATTTCGTAGCATAATATGAACTCATTTATAAAAGCTTTTTCTTCATATTAGCGTTTTATAAGTTTAAATTCGGGTAGTACCTACCCGTTAAGTTCATACTTAGTAGCTAATATACAATTCAACTACTACAATTCTATATGAAAAACTGATTATAATAATATTTCGCGTTCAAACTTTTACACAACATTTTACAAACTTACAATACCGCTTATTTTACATATAGCATGAAATATAGCACACAATAACTTTGATACAAGATAGTTGTGAAGACAATTCTAGCTAGTACACAAGTCGTTCAGCAAAGGCAATAAAGACACGTAATTCATACGTCCAGAAACAAGTCATGCATTCTGGTTTTACTAGGACTACTTCCCATCCCTGGTCTTGTGCAACATAACCGTTATGGCCGTTGATAAGACAGCGTGTTGTAACGTCATCAAAGGGACGAGGGTTACGTAATGTCCAACAGTCCCGTAACAATCTAAAAACCTCATTTCTTACCCCAATTACCGACTCCGTCACTTGTGGGAACGTTTTGTTTAATAGTTGTAGCCCGATGTTCTTGTTCTCACTTTGGTGAGAAGCGAACATTACTAATCCGTAAGCATAACATACTTCTTTATGTTGCATGTTAGCCGCTTTTTCTAAATCACGAAGTCCAATATTCGGATATATTGAGTCAAAATAATTTCTTAACCCATTGCGTAAAATAGCATTTGGGTTCCCGCAATATATGCGTCAAAGTAAACACATCGTAACTTATGGATTTCCCAATGTGATATCCCCCATCTTCCGAACGAAAGCCTTTTATAAACCAAGGCATTCTTAGAACGTTCTTCGAATGTCTTACAAACTGATCTCGCCTTAAATAGTTGTGCCGAAGAATTCTGACCGACTCTAGACAAGATTTCATCAATCATGTCTCCGGGTAGGTCTCTTAAAATATTGGGTTGTCTATCCATTTTGTGTTTTTATACTGTAAAATAGACAAGAGTTAGATTCATAAAAAAAAAAAAAATACTTATTAATACAAGCAATTTTTACATATATCATAAAGCATAAGCACACTATATTACATATATTACACCACACGAATACAACTATCTTATTTCGACTCGCTTGTTTCTTCTTCTTCGGTTTTGGTTCGTTTTGCCAAGTTTCTAGGGATATATGATGTTCCCCTAATACGAGCCGTCGTGATCTACATTGGTTTAGAAAAACCTGGTGGTTTAGAGGTTCCCGGGTCATTGTTACAACTTAAGGACTTCGGGGGTTGACGATACATATAAAGTTCATCGGGGTTGAAATTAGATTTCTCTATTTTTATGCCCTTTCCCTTATTATTTTCTTTTGCCTTTTTAAATTCAGTTGGGGTAATTTCTATAACATCATCGGAATTCTCGTCGGAATCCGATTCATCGGAGAATTGGTAATCCTCCCAATATTTTGTTTCCTTGGCGGAAACACCATTGACCATAATTAACCTTGGTCGGTTGGTTTAGGATTTTCTTTTACTTAACCGTTTTATTATTTCCCCCACCGGTTCTATTTCTTCATCCGGTTCCGATTCTTCTTCCGGTTCCGATTCTTCTTCCGGTTCCGATTCTTCTTCCGGTTCCGACTCTTCTTCCGGTTCCTCTTCGGGAACTTGTGAATCAGTCCACGAATCATTCCAATTTACATTTGACTCTTCATTATTATTAGGTGAGTCAATGGGACTTGTTCTAGAGGTAGACATCTATCACATAATATCAAACACGTTAAGAGATTAATATATCACATAATATTCATATGTTAAAAATATATAGTTTCCAACAAAAATGTTAAGCAATCATTTTTAAAGAAAACACGGTCGAAGTCCAGACTCACTAATGCATCCTAACAAACTCGATAAGACACACTAATGCAAATTTTCTGGTTCTCTAAGACCAACGCTCTGATACCAACTGAAATGTCCCGTTCTTATTGATTAAAAACGTTCCATATTAATTGATTTCGTTGCGAGGTTTTGACCTCTATATGAGACGTTTTTCAAAGACTGCATTCATTTTTAAAACAAACCATAACCTTTATTTCATAAATAAAGGTTTAAAAAGCTTTACGTAGATTATCAAATAATGATAATCTAAAATATCCTGTTTACACATGTAGTGACCCGAACTTTTCCATGTTTATATATATTAATTGAGATTGATATTTATATGATTAAATGTTTCCAACATGTTAAGCAATCAAACTTTTTAAGACTTGATTAATTGAAATATGTTTCATATAGACAATTGACCACCCAAGTTGATCGGTGATTCACGAACGTTAAAACTTGTAAAAACTATATGATGACATATATATGGATATATATATATATAGTTAACATGATACTATGATAAGAAAACATATCATAAAGTATATTAACAATGAACTACATATGTAAAAACAAGACTACTAACTTAATGATTTTTAAACGAGACATATATGTAACGATTATCGTTGTAAAGACATTTAATGTATATATATCATATTAAGAGATATTCATACATGATAATATCATGATAATATAATAATTTAAAATCTCATTTGATATTATAAACATTGGGTTAACAACATTTAACAAGATCGTTAACCTAAAGGTTTCAAAACAACACTTACATGTAACGACTAACGATGACTTAACGACTCAGTTAAAATGTATATACATGTAGTGTTTTAATATGTATTTATACACTTTTGAAAGACTTCAATACACTTATCAAAATACTTCTACTTAACAAAAATGCTTACAATTACATCCTCGTTCAGTTTCATCAACAATTCTACTCGTATGCACCCGTATTCGTACTCGTACAATACACAGCTTTTAGATGTATGTACTATTGGTATATACACTCCAATGATCAGCTCTTAGCAGCCCATGTGAGTCACCTAACACATGTGGGAACCATCATTTGGCAACTAGCATGAAATATCTCATAAGATTACAAAAATATGAGTAATCATTCATGACTTATTTACATGAAAACAAAATTACATATCCTTTATATCTAATCCATACACCAACGACCAAAAACACCTACAAACACTTTCATTCTTCAATTTTCTTCATCTAATTGAACTCTCTCAAGTTCTATCTTCAAGTTCTAAGTGTTCTTCATAAATTCCAAAAGTTCTAGTTTCATAAAATCAAGAATACTTTCAAGTTTGCTAGCTCACTTCCAATCTTGTAAGGTGATCATCCAACCTCAAGAAATCTTTGTTTCTTACAGTAGGTTATCATTCTAATACAAGGTAATAAACATATTCAAACTTTGGTTCAATTTCTATAACTATAACAATCTTATTTCAAGTGATGATCTTACTTGAACTTGTTTTCGTGTCATGATTTTGCTTCAAGAACTTTGAGCCATCCAAGGATCCATTGAAGCTAGATCCATTTTTCTCTTTTCCAGTAGGTTCATCCAAGGAACTTAAGGTAGTAATGATGTTCATAACATCATTCGATTCATACATATAAAGCTATCTTATTCGAAGGTTTAAACTTGTAATCACTAGAACATAGTTTAGTTAATTCTAAACTTGTTCGCAAACAAAAGTTAATCCTTATAACTTGACTTTTAAAATCAACTAAACACATGTTCTATATCTATATGATATGCTAACTTAATGATTTAAAACCTGGAAACACGAAAAACACCGTAAAACCGGATTTACGCCGTCGTAGTAACACCGCGGGCTGTTTTGGGTTAGTTAATTAAAAACTATGATAAACTTTGATTTAAAAGTTGTTATTCTGAGAAAATGATTTTTAATAAGAACATGAAACTATATCCAAAAATTATGGTTAAACTCAAAGTGGAAGTATGTTTTCTAAAATGGTCATCTAGACGTCGTTCTTTCGACTGAAATGACTACCTTTACAAAAATGACTTGTAACTTATTTTTCCGACTAGAAACCTATACTTTTTTTGTTTATATTCATAAAATAGAGTTCAATATGAAACCATAGCAATTTGATTCACTCAAAACGGATTTAAAATGAAGAAGTTATGGGTAAAACAAGATTGGATAATTTTTCTCATTTTAGCTACGTGAAAATTGGTAACAAATCTATTCCAACCATAACTTAATCAACTTGTATTATATATTATGTAATCTTGAGATACCATAGACACGTATACAATGTTTCGACCTATCATGTCGACACATCTATATATATTTCGGAACAACCATAGACACTCTATATGTGAATGTTGGAGTTAGCTATACAGGGTTGAGGTTGATTCCAAAATATATATAGTTTGAGTTGTGATCAATACTGAGATACGTATACACTGGGTCGTGGATTGATTCAAGATAATATTTATCGATTTATTTCTGTACATCTAACTGTGGACAACTAGTTGTAGGTTACTAACGAGGACAGTTGACTTAATAAACTTAAAACATCAAAATATATTAAAAGTGTTGTAAATATATTTTGAACATACTTTGATATATATCTATATATTGTTATAGGTTTGTGAATCAACCAGTGGCCAAGTCTTACTTCCCGACGAAGTAAAAATCTGTGAAAGTGAGTTATAGTCCCACTTTTAAAATCTAATATTTTTGGGATGAGAATACATGCAGGTTTTATAAATGATTTACAAAATAGACACAAGTACGTGAAACTACATTCTATGGTTGAATTATCGAAATCGAATATGCCCCTTTTTATTAAGTCTGGTAATCTAAGAATTAGGGAACAGACACCCTAATTGACGCGAATCCTAAAGATAGATCTATTGGGCCTAACAAACCCCATCCATAGTACCGGATGCTTTAGTACTTCGAAATTTATATCATATCCGAAGGGTGTCCCGGAATGATGGGGATATTCTTATATATGCATCTTGTTAATGTCGGTTACCAGGTGTTCACCATATGAATGATTTTTATCTCTATGTATGGGATGTGTATTGAAATATGAAATCTTGTGGTCTATTGTTACGATTTGATATATATAGGTTAAACCTATAACTCACCAACATTTTTGTTGACGTTTAAAGCATGTTTATTCTCAGGTGAATATTAAGAGCTTCCGCTGTTGCATACTAAAATAAGGACAAGATTTGGAGTCCATGTTTGTATGATATTGTGTAAAAACTGCATTCAAGAAACTGATTTCGATGTAACATATTTGTATTGTAAACCATTATGTAATGGTCGTGTGTAAACAGGATATTTTAGATTATCATTATTTGATAATCTACGTAAAGCTTTTTAAACCTTTATTTATGAAATAAAGGTTATGGTTTGTTTTAAAAATGAATGCAGTCTTTGAAAAACGTCTCATATAGAGGTCAAAACCTCGCAACGAAATCAATTAATATGGAACGTTTTTAATCAATAAGAATGGGACATTTCAACACACGACCATTACATAATGGTTTACAATACAAATATGTTACATCGAAATCAGTTTCTTGAATGCAGTTTTTACACAATATCATACAAACATGGACTCCAAATCTTGTCCTTATTTTAGTATGCAACAGCGGAAGCTCTTAATATTCACCTGAGAATAAACATGCTTTAAACGTCAACAAAAATGTTGGTGAGTTATAGGTTTAACCTATATATATCAAATCGTAACAATAGACCACAAGATTTCATATTTCAATACACATCCCATACATAGAGATCAAAAATCATTCATATGGTGAACACCTGGTAACCGACAATAACAAGATGCATATATAAGAATATCCCCGTCATTCCGGGACACCCTTCGGATATGATATAAATTTCGAAGTACTAAAGCATCCGGTACTTTGGATGGGGTTTGTTAGGCCCAATAGATCTATCTTTAGGATTCGCGTCAATTAGGGTGTCTGTTCCCTAATTCTTAGATTACCAGACTTAATAAAAAGGGGCATATTCGATTTCGATAATTCAACCATAGAATGTAGTTTCACGTACTTGTGTCTATTTTGTAAATCATTTATAAAACCTGCATGTATTCTCATCCCAAAAATATTAGATTTTAAAAGTGGGACTATAACTCACTTTCACAGATTTTTACTTCGTCGGGAAGTAAGACTTGGCCACTGGTTGATTCACGAACCTATAACAATATATACATATATATCAAAGTATGTTCAAAATATATTTACAACACTTTTAATATATTTTGATGTTTTAAGTTTATTAAGTCAGCTGTCCTCGTTAGTAACCTACAACTAGTTGTCCACAGTTAGATGTACAGAAATAAATCGATAAATATTATCTTGAATCAATCCACGACCCAGTGTATACGTATCTCAGTATTGATCACAACTCAAACTATATATATTTTGGAATCAACCTCAACCCTGTATAGCTAACTCCAACATTCACATATAGAGTGTCTATGGTTGTTCCGAAATATATATAGATGTGTCGACATGATAGGTCGAAACATTGTATACGTGTCTATGGTATCTCAAGATTACATAATATACAATACAAGTTGATTAAGTTATGGTTGGAATAGATTTGTTACCAATTTTCACGTAGCTAAAATGAGAAAAATTATCCAATCTTGTTTTACCCATAACTTCTTCATTTTAAATCCGTTTTGAGTGAATCAAATTGCTATGGTTTCATATTGAACTCTATTTTATGAATCTAAACAGAAAAAGTATAGGTTTATAGTCGGAAAAATAAGTTACAAGTCGTTTTTGTAAAGGTAGTCATTTCAGTCGAAAGAACGACGTCTAGATGACCATTTTAGAAAACATACTTCCACTTTGAGTTTAACCATAATTTTTGGATATAGTTTCATGTTCATAATAAAAATCATTTTCTCAGAATAACAACTTTTAAATCAAAGTTTATCATAGTTTTTAATTAACTAACCCAAAACAGCCCGCGGTGTTACTACGACGGCGTAAATCCGGTTTTACGGTGTTTTTCGTGTTTCCAGGTTTTAAATCATTAAGTTAGCATATCATATAGATATATAACATGTGTTTAGTTGATTTTAAAAGTCAAGTTAGAAGGATTAACTTTTGTTTGCGAACAAGTTTAGAATTAACTAAACTATGTTCTAGTGATTACAAGTTTAAACCTTCGAATAAGATAGCTTTATATGTATGAATCGAATGATGTTATGAACATCATTACTATCTTAAGTTCCTTGGATAAACCTACTGGAAAAGATAAAAATGGATCTAGATTCAATGGATCCTTGGATGGCTCGAAGTTCTTGAAGCAGAATCATGACACGAAAACAAGTTCAAGTAAGATCATCACTTGAAATAAGATTGTTATAGTTATAGAAATTGAACCAAAGTTTGAATATGTTTATTACCTTGTATTAGAATGATAACCTACTGTAAGAAACAAAGATTTCTTGAAGTTGGATGATCACCTTAAAAGATTGGAAGTGAGCTAGCAAACTTGAAAGTATTCTTGATTTTATGAAACTAGAACTTTTGGAATTTATGAAGAACACTTAGAACTTGAAGATAGAACTTGAGAGAGATCAATTAGATGAAGAAAATTGAAGAATGAAAGTGTTTGTAGGTGTTTTTGGTCGTTGGTGTATGGATTAGATATAAAGGATATGTAATTTTGTTTTCATGTAAATAAGTCATGAATGATTACTCATATTTTTGTAATTTTATGAGATATTTCATGCTAGTTGCCAAATGATGGTTCCCACATGTGTTAGGTGACTCACATGGGCTGCTAAGAGCTGATCATTGGAGTGTATATACCAATAGTACATACATCTAAAAGCTGTGTATTGTACGAGTACGAATACGGGTGCATACGAGTAGAATTGTTGATGAAACTGAACGAGGATGTAATTGTAAGCATTTTTGTTAAGTAGAAGTATTTTGATAAGTGTATTGAAGTCTTTCAAAAGTGTATAAATACATATTAAAACACTACATGTATATACATTTTAACTGAGTCGTTAAGTCATCGTTAGTCGTTACATGTAAGTGTTGTTTTGAAACCTTTAGGTTAACGATCTTGTTAAATGTTGTTAACCCAATGTTTATAATATCAAATGAGATTTTAAATTATTATATTATCATGATATTATCATGGATGAATATCTCTTAATATGATATATATACATTAAATGTCTTTACAACGATAATCGTTACATATATGTCTCGTTTAAAAATCATTAAGTTAGTAGTCTTGTTTTTACATATGTAGTTCATTGTTAATATACTTAATGATATGTTTACTTATCATAGTATCATGTTAACTATATATATATCCATATATATGTCATCATATAGTTTTTACAAGTTTTAACGTTCGTGAATCACCGGTCAACTTGGGTGGTCAATTCTCTATATGAAACATATTTCAATTAATCAAGTCTTAACAAGTTTGATTGCTTAACATGTTGGAAACATTTAATCATGTAAATATCAATCTCAATTAATATATATAAACATGGAAAAGTTCGGGTCACTACACATATGAATCATATTAAGATATTGATACACTTGGTTAATTATGTTAAATGATAAGTAAATATATCATTAACTGTATTAACAATGAACTACATATGTAAAAATAAGACTACTAACTTAATGATTTTGAAACGAGACATATATGTAACGATTATCGTTGTAACGACATTTAATATATATAGATCATATTAAGAGATATTCGTACATCATAATATCATGATAATATAATAATTTAAAATCTCATTTGATATTATAAACATTGGGTTAACACCATTTAACAAGATCGTTAACCTAAAGGTTTCAAAACAACATTTACATGTAACGACTAACGATGACTTAACGACTCAGTTAAAATGTATATACATGTAGTGTTTTAATATGTATTCATACACTTTTGAAAGACTTCAAGACACTTATCAAAATACTTCTACTTAACAAAAATGCTTACAATTACATCCTCGTTCAGTTTCATCAACAAATCTACTCGTATGCACCCGTATTCGTACTCGTACAATACATAGCTTTTAGATGTATGTACTATTGGTATATACACTCCAATTATCAGCTCTTAGCAGCCCATGTGAGTCACCTAACACATGTGGGAACCATCATTTGGCAACTAGCATGAAATATCTCATAAAATTACAAAAATATGAGTAATCATTCATGACTTATTTACATGAAAACAAAATTACATATCCTTTATATCTAATCCATACACCAACGACCAAAAACACCTACAAACACTTTCATTCTTCAATTTTCTTCATCTAATTGATCTCTCTCAAGTTCTATCTTCAAGTTCTAAGTGTTCTTCATAAATTCCAAAAGTTATAGTTTCATAAAATCAAGAATACTTCCAAGATTGCAAGTTTACTTTCAAGTTTTCTAAATCCATTCCAAGTAATCATCCAAGATCAAAAAACCTTTGTTACTTACAGTAGGTTATCTTTCTAATACAATGTAATAATCATATTCAAATTTTAATTCAATTTCTATAACTATAACAATCTTATTTTGAGTGGAAATCTTACTTGAAATTGTTTTCGTGTCATGATTCTGCTTCAAGAACTTTCAAGCCATCCAAGGATCCTTTGAAGCTAGAACCATTTTTTCTCATTTCCAGTAGGTTTATCCAAGGAACTTGAGGTAGTAATGATGTTCATAACATCATTCGATTCATACATAAAAAGATGTCTTATTCAACGTTATAAACTTGTAATCACTAGAACATAGTTTAGTTAATTCTAAACTTGTTCGCAAATAAAGTTAATCCTTCTAACTAGACTTTTAAAATCAACTAAACACATGTTATATATCTATATGATATGCTAACTTAATGATTTAAAACCCGGAAACACGATAAACACCATAAAACTGGATATACGCCGTCGTAGTAAAACCGGGGGCTGTTTTGGTTGGGATAATTAAAAGCTAAGAAGAACTTTGATTTAAAATCTATACTTCTGAAAAAATGATTTTTCTTATGAACATGAAACTATATCCAAAATCATGGTTAAACTCAAAGTGAAAGTATGTTTTTCAAAATGGTCATCAAGATGTCGTTCTTTCGACGGAAATGACTACCTCTTTCAAAAACGACTTGTAACTTGTATTTCCGACTATAAACTTGTACTTTTTCTATTTAGATTCATAAAGTTAAGTTCAATACGAAACCGTGGCCACTGGAATCACTCAAAACGGATTAGAAATGAAGAAATGGCGAGTAAAACAAGATTGATAAAAACTACTCATTTTACCTACGTGAAAGTTAGTAATAAATCTATTCCAACCATAACCTAATCAACTTATATTGTATATTATGTAATCTTGAGATACCATAGACACGAATACAATGTTTTGACCTATCATGTCGACCCATCTATATATATATTGCGGAACAACCATAGACACTCTATATGTGAATGTTGGAGTTAGCTATACAGGGTTGAGGTTGATTCCAAAATATATATATAGTTTGAGTTGTGATCAATACTGAGATACGTATACACTGGGTCGTGGATTGATTCAAGATAATATTTATCGATTTATTTCTGTACATCTAACTGTGGACAACTAGTTGTAGGTTACTAACGATGACAGCTGACTTAATAAACTTAAAACATCAAAATGTATTAAAAGTATTGTAAATATATTTTGAACATACTTTGATATATATGTATATATTATTATAGGTTCGTGAATCAACCATTGGCCAAGTCTTACTTCCCGACGAAGTAAAAATCTGTGAAAGTGAGTTATAGTCCCACTTTTAAAATCTAATATTTTTGGGATGAGAATACATGCAGGTTTTATAAATGATTTACAAAATAGACACAAGTACGTGAAACTACATTCTATTGTTGAATTATCGAAATCGAATATGCCCCTTTTTATTAAGTCTGGTAATCTAAGAATTAGGGAACATACACCCTAATTGACGCGAATCCTAAAGATAGATCTATTGGGCCTAACAAACCCCATCCAAAGTACCAGATGCTTTAGTACTTCGAAAGTTATATCATATCCGAAGGGTGTCCCGGAATGATGGGGATATTCTTATATATGCATCTTGTTAATGTCGGTTATCAGGTGTTCACCATATGAATGATTTTTATCTCTATGTATGGGATGTGTATTGAAATATGAAATCTTGTAGTCTATTGTTACGATTTGATATATATAGGTTAAACCTATAACTCACCAACATTTTTGTTGACGTTTAAAGCATGTTTATTCTCAGGAGAATAATAAGAGCTTCCGCTGTTGCATACTAAAATAAGGACAAGATTTGGAGTCCATGTTTGTATGATATTGTGTAAAAACTGCATTCAAGAAACTGATTTCGATGTAATATATTTGTATTGTAAACCATTATGTAATGGTCTTGTGTAAACAGGATATTTTAGATTATCATTATTTGATAATCTACGTAAAGCTTTTTAAACCTTTATTTATGAAATAAAGGTTATGGTTTGTTTTAAAAATGAATGCAGTCTTTGAAAAAACGTCTCATATAGAGGTCAAAACCTCGCAACGAAATCAATTAATATGGAACGTTTTTAATCAATAAGAACGGGACATTTCAGTTGGTATCCGAGCGTTGGTCTTAGAGAACCAGAATTTTGCATTAGTGTGTCTTATCAAGTTTATTAGGATGCATTAGTGAGTCTGGACTTCGACCGTGTTTACTTGAAAAATGATTGCTTAACAAATTTTGTTGGAAACTATATATTTTTAACATGTGAATATTATGTGATATATTAATCTCTTAACGTGTTTGATATTATGTGATAGATGTCTACCTCTAATACAAGTTCCATTGACTCACCTAATAATAATGAAGAGTCAAATGTAATTTGGAATGATTCGTGGACTGATTCACAAGTTCCCGAAGAGGAACCGGAAGAAGAATCGGAACCGGAAGAAGAATCGGAACCGGAGGAGGAGGAACCGGAAGAAGAAATAGAACCGGTGGGGGAAATAATAAAACGGTTAAGTAAAAGAAAATCCTCAACCAACCGACCAAGGTTAATTATGGTCAACGGTGTTTCCGCCAAGGAAGCAAAATATTGGGAGGATTACCAATTATCCGATGAATCGGATCCCGACGAGGATTCCGATGATGTTATAGAAATTACCCCAAGTGAATTTAAAAAGGCAAAAGAGAACAATAAGGGAAAGGGCGTAAAAATAGAGAAATCTGATTCCAACCCCGATGAACTTTATATGTATCGTCAACACCCGTATTTCTTAAGTTGTAACAATAACCCGGGAACCTCTAAACCAGCAGGTTTTTCTAGACCAATGTGGAAAACGACGGCTCGTATTAGGGGAACATCATATATCCCTAAAAACTTAGCAAAAAGAACCAAGTTCGAAAAAGAAGAAACGAGTGAGTCGGAATAAGATAATTGTATTTGTGCGGTGTAATATATGTAATATAGTGTGCTTATGCTTTACGGTATATGTAAAAATTGCTTGTATTAATAAGTATCTTTTATGAATCTAACTCTTGTCTATTTTACAGTATAAAAACACAAAATGGATAGACAACCCAATATTTTAGAAGACTTACCCGGAGACATGATTGATGAAATCTTGTCTAGAGTCGGTCAGAATTCCTCGGCACAACTATTTATGGCAAAATCAGTTTGTAAGACATTCGAAGAACGTTCCAAGAATGCCTTGGTTTATAAAAGGCTTTTGTTTGAAAGATGGGGGATATCACATTGGGAAACCCATAAGTTACGATGTGTTTACTTTGATGCATATATTGCGGGGAACCCAAATGCTATTTTACGCAGCGGGTTAAGAAATTATTTTGACTCAATGTATCTAATATAGAACTTCATGATTTAGAAAAAGCGGCTAACATGAAACATAAAGAAGCATGTTATGCTTACGGGTTAGTAATGTTCGCTTCTCACCAAAGTGAGAAAAAGAACATCGGGCTACAACTATTAAACAAAACGTTCCCACAAGTGACGGAGTCGGTAATTGGGGTAAGAAATGAGGTTTTTAGGTTATTTCGAGACTGTTGGTCATTACGTAACCTTCTTCCTTTTGACGAGGTTACAACACGTTGTCATACTATCGGTCACAACAGTTACGTTCCAAAAGACCTAGGATGGGAAGTGGTATTAGTAAAACCAGAATGCATGACTTGTTTCTAGACGTATGAATTACGTGTCTTTGTTGCCTTTGTTGAACGCCTTATTTATTAACTAGAATTATCTTCGCAACTACTTTGTATCAAAGTTTTATGTGCTATATTTCATGCTATATGTAAAATAGCAGTATTGTAAGTTTGCAAGTTATTGTATAAAGGTTTGAATACGATATATATTTTTTTTTGATTAGTTTTTCATATAGAATTGTAGTAGTTGAAATGGTATGTTAGCTACTAAGTATGAACTTAACATGTAGGTACTACCCGAATTAAAGAGTATAAAACGCTAATATGAAGAAAGAGATTTTATAAATAAGTTCATATTACGCTACGAAATACTATTGACTACTCTTGATATTCTATATGATTAACTCGTTTCATTTGACTATTTTGAAGGAAATGGCACCGACTACTCGACACACCTTGAATATGAGTGAAGAGGAATTTCGTGCCTTTCTTGCTTCAAACATAGCCGCAGTACAGGCCGCGCTACATACCAACAATAACCTTGGATCTAGCAGTACAGAAAATCGTGTAGGATGCACCTACAAAGAATTCACTGCCTGCAAACCTTTAGAATTTGATGGAACCAAAGGACCGATCGGATTGAAATGGTGGACCGAGAAGGTCGAATCGGTGTTTGCCATAAGTAAGTGTACTGAAGAGGATAAAGTGAAGTACGCTACGCATACCTTCACAGGTTCTGCGTTAACATGGTGGAATACCTATCTAGAGCAAGTGGGACAAGATGATGCTTACGCACTACCGTGGTCAGCATTCAAGCACTTGATGAACGAGAAGTACCGTCCCAGAACCGAGGTCAATAAGCTCAAGACAGAACTTAGAGGGTTACGAAGCCATGGATTTGATATTACCACGTACGAAAGATGATTCACAGAATTATGCCTATTGTGTCCGGGAGCGTTCGAAGATGAGGAAGAGAAGATCGACGCGTTTGTGAAAGGATTACCGAAAAGAATCTAAGAAGATATAAGTTCACACGAGCCCGCCTCCATACAACAGGCATGTAGAATGGCACACAAACTAGTGAACCAGATTGAAGAAAGAATTAAAGAACAGACTGCTGAAGAGGCCAATGTGAAGCAAGTCAAAAGAAAGTGGGAGGAAAATGGTGATAAGAATCACCAATACAACAACAACAGCAATTACAACAATAATCGCAAAAATTATCCCAACAATCGCAACATCAATCGCAACTACAACAAACGGCCCAACAACAAAAACAACAACAACAACAACAACAACAACAATAACAGCAACTACAACAATCATCTTAACAACAATAATAACCGCAACAACAATAACAATCAGAAGCAGCTATGCCAAAGGTGTGAAAAGTATCACTCGGGGTTCTGCACCAAATTTTACAACAAGTGTAAAAGAAATGGTCATAGCGCGGCGAAGTGTGAGGTCTACGGACCAGGGGTTAAAGAACGAAAGGAACAAATGGTGTCGGAACGAGTAATGGCGGAGCAAGTAGTGTCGGAGCAAGTTATGCCAATGAAGTTTGTTATAAATGTGGAAAACTGGGCCACATTATTAGAAATTGCCCAAACCAGGAGAACACGAATGGACAAGGCCGCGGAAGAGTTTTCAATATTAATGCGGCAGAGGCACAGGAAGACCCGGAGCTTGTTACGGGTACGTTTCTTATTGACAATAAATCTGCTTACGTTTTATTTGATTCGGGTGCGGATAGAAGCTATATGAGTAGAGATTTTTATGCTAAATTAAGTTATCCATTGATGCCTTTGGATAGTAAATTTTTACTCGAATTAGCAAATGGTAAATTAATTTCAGCAGATAATATATGTCGGAATCGAGAAATTAAACTGGTTAGCGAAACATTTAAGTTGACTTGATACCAGTAGAGTTAGGGAGTTTTGATGTGATAATCGGTATGGACTGGTTGAAAGAAGTGGAAACAGAGATCGTTTGTTACAAAAATGCAATTCACATTATACGAGAAAAAGGAAAACCCTTAATGGTGTACGGAGAAAAGGGCAACACGAAGCTACATCTTATTAGTAATTTAAAGGCACAAAAACTAATAAGAAAAGGTTGCTATGCTGTTCTAGCACACGTCGAGAAAGTACTAACTGAAGAAAAGAGCATCAATGATGTTCCCGTCGCAAAAGAATTTTCCGATGTATTTCCGAAAGAATTACCGGGATTACCCCCACATCGATT
Source organism: Rutidosis leptorrhynchoides (assembly GCF_046630445.1). Classification (NCBI taxonomy): domain Eukaryota; kingdom Viridiplantae; phylum Streptophyta; class Magnoliopsida; order Asterales; family Asteraceae; genus Rutidosis; species Rutidosis leptorrhynchoides. Next base: position 227,093,518 of record NC_092337.1, on the reverse strand, counting down.
CGTTGAATTTCAAATAGATCTTGCACCAGGAGCTGCACCAATAGCTCGTGCTCCTTACAGACTCGCACCCAGCGAGATGAAAGAACTGCAAAGCCAATTACAAGAAATTTTAGAGCGTTGTTTCATTCGACCAAGCACATCACCGTGGGGAGCTCCTGTTTTGTTTGTCAAGAAGAAAGATGGTACATTCAGGTTGTGTATCGACTACCGAGAGTTGAACAAACTTACCATCAAGAACCGCTACCCACTACCGAGAATCGACGACTTATTTGATCAACTACAAGGCTCGTCTGTTTATTCAAAGATTGACTTACGTTCCGGGTATCATCAAATGCGGGTGAAAGAAGATGATATTCCAAAGACTGCTTTTAGAACATGTTACGGTCATTATGAGTTTATGGTCATGCCGTTTGGTTTAACTAATGCACCAGCTGTGTTCATGGACCTTATGAACCGAGTGTGTGGACCATACCTTGACAAGTTTGTCATTGTTTTCATTGATGACATACTTATTTACTCAAAGAATGACCAAGAACATGGTGAACATTTGAGAAAGGTGTTAGAAGTATTGAGGAAGGAAGAATTGTATGCTAAATTTTCAAAGTGTGCATTTTGGTTGGAAGAAGTTCAATTCCTCGGTCACATAGTGAACAAAGAAGGTATTAAGGTGGATCCGGCAAAGATAGAAACTGTTGAAAAGTGGGAAACCCCGAAAACTCCGAAACACATACGCCAGTTTTTAGGACTAGCTGGTTACTATAGAAGGTTCATCCAAGACTTTTCCAGAATAGCAAAACCCTTGACTACATTAACGCATAAAGGGAAGAAATTTGAATGGAAGGATGAACAAGAGAAAGCATTTCAGTTATTGAAGAAAAAGCTAACTACGGCACCTATATTGTCATTACCTGAAGGGAATGATGATTTTGTGATTTATTGTGAAGCATCAAAGCAAGGTCTCGGTTGTGTATTAATGCAACGAACGAAGGTGATTGCTTATGCGTCTAGACAATTGAAGATTCACGAAAAAAATTATACGACACATGATTTGGAATTAGGCGCGGTTGTTTTTGCATTAAAGACTTGGAGGCACTACTTATATGGGGTCAAAAGTATTATATATACTGACCACAAAAGTCTTCAACACATATTTAATCAGAAACAACTGAATATGAGGCAGCGTAGGTGGATTGAATTGTTGAATGATTACGACTTTGAGATTCGTTACCACCCGGAGAAGGCAAATGTGGTAGCCGACGCATTGAGCAGGAAGGACAGAGAACCCATTCGAGTAAAATCTATGAATATAATGATTCACAATAACCTTACTACTCAAATAAAGGAGGCGCAACAAGGAGTTTTAAAAGAGGGAAATTTAAAGGATGAAATACCCAAAGGATCGGAGAAGCATCTTAATATTCGGGAAGACGGAACCCGGTATAGGGCTGAAAGGATTTGGGTACCAAAATTTGGAGATATGAGAGAAATGGTACTTAGAGAAGCTCATAAAACCAGATACTCAATACATCCTGGAACGGGGAAGATGTACAAGGAACTCAAGAAACATTTTTGGTGGCCGGGTATGAAAGCCGATGTTGCTAAATACGTAGGAGAATGTTTGACGTGTTCTAAGGTCAAAGCTGAGCATCAAAAACCATCAGGTCTACTTCAACAACCCGAAATCCCAGAATGGAAATGGGAAAACATTACCATGGATTTCATCACTAAATTGCCAAGGACTGCAAGTGGTTTTGATACTATTTGGGTAATAGTTGATCGTCTCACCAAATTAGCACACTTCCTGCCAATAAGGGAAGATGACAAGATGGATAAGTTAGCACGACTGTATTTGAAGGAAGTCGTCTCTAGACATAGAATACCAATCTCTATTATCTCTGATAGGGATGGCAGATTTATTTCAAGATTCTGGCAGACATTACAGCAAGCATTTGGAACTCGTCTAGACATGAGTACTTCCTATCATCCACAAACTGATGGGCAGAGCGAAAGGACGATACAAACGGTTGAAGACATGCTACGAGCATGTGTTATTGATTTCGGAAACAGTTGGGATCGACACCTGAAGGTATTTCGTATGCCCGAGAGACATATTAAATTAATGTGGCTAATGTGTTATGATCCAAGTCGGGTCATACCCAATAAAAAGCTTACCGACACTTTATATGTGTTTAATCTTAACGCTTGGATCATTAAGTAAATACGAGACACTTGAACTTTAGAAAATCGGTTTTCTAAAATATTATCACTTGAGATAAATTATTTGGATAATTTATATTTACAAAGGGTTTAATTATTTATAGGTTTAAATAATTAAGATGTGTTATGTTTTATAAATTGGTTTATAAAACAAAATAAAATGCAAGTAACATAATATAAGCATGATATTTTATTACAAGTTTAAAAAAACTGATTTGGTATAAAATAATGGGGGAGGTGGCGGTTTTATGTGACCAAGAAAGACCACCCATGTTTTGGTTGTTGCTTTCTATGTGCACACTTCTTATGTACACGCATGCTTCTCTTTAACCAAGTAAGAGACTAAGAATTCAAGTGATAAAGTTCAAAAATTACTCTCTCCCTCATGAGGAAGGCTGCTGGCCGAAATATTGGACAGCAAAGGAGGGAGTTTTGAGCTTAAAAAACTAGTTCATTTGGTGTCTAAATCCTAACTAATACAAAGGGTGGTGTTGGTAATTAAAGCTTGTGGTATACTATACTTGAGGCTTCAAGTTAGAAGCTATAAACTCATCAATTTCATCAAACATTCTGCTCATTTTGGGAGCTGCTGTTCGAAATATTTCAAGGCAGAAAGGTGGGTTTCAAGCTTAGGTTTTAAGGTGATCAAGGTCAAGCAAGACTCAAGGGTGTTTTGGTGTTTTGTTTGGTCATCCTCTTCATCATCATTCACGACTTATAGCAGCCCTTAAACTTGGTTTAAGGAGGTATAAAACTCTAACTTTCTTGTTAATTAGTAAGCATCATTTCGCAACTTGATCCAAGATGGGATTTAGCTTTAATTGGTTTAAAGATAACAAGTTAAATTGGTAATTTCACGCTTCCGTATTATAATGATTCTTAAATGGTTTTAAGAGTTTCAAACTTGTTAAATCCCAACAATGGTATCTAGAGCCGAAGTTGTTGAAATATGCTTCGAGATGGTTATTAAACCGACTATAATTTTGCATTCTATGAACATGCATGAAGTAGAATGTAAAATTTTCGGTTTTGGGTGGTTTGTCATTTTGGCCAAAATCACTTGTGATTCTGTACTGCCAATCGCTTGTGATTCTGTACTGCAATCGCTTGTGATTCTGTACTGCCAATCACTTGTGATTCTGTACTGCCAATCACTTGTGATTCTGTGTTGCCAATCACTTGTGATTCTGTACTGCCAATCACTTGTGATTCTGTGTTTCCAATCACTTGTGATTCTGTATTGCCTATCACTTATGTAGATGATGTTCACAATCTATGCCTTGACCTTGTGTTTGGTTGCATTTTTGGATGATTTGTATTATTCATTTGGTATGTAATATTAATTCATTCATTTGGTTATGTAATTTATTTTATATTTGGCATGTAAAATAGATTAGGTTGTATTTTCATTTTCTAGAGAAAAATGTATTAGGATACATGTTTTGTAAAAAAAATGAAGATACAAGATGATGAAGACTTGAAGAACACAAGGAGCATATGGATGCAAGGTTAAGTGGGAGATTTGAAATCTCCTACTTTGTATTATTACCCCTTAACCCGGTGACATTTGTTTTCGGCTAAACAAATGTCCACCAAAATGGCTAGATTGTGAACATACTTGTTTTGCATGTGTGGTTGTTTGTTTGTTTATTGTATTGTATGTTTGGTTGATACAATTAATCACAAGATAACAACAAGCAAAACGACAATTTAATTGGTTAAATTAGACGTATTAATAACATGCAAGATGACAATTTAATTGGTTAAATTAAAAGCAACTAAAGACCTTAATAAATGGTTATTAAGAACAAGAAAAGGATCACATATATATAAAATGGTTTATATCAAGTAATTGGCAAATTACAAGACATGAAAGTGGTTTTTCATAAGTACCATACACTAAATGCATGTTGGTGTATGGCATAAAAGTTTTCTCATACTAGAATAAACGAAAACTTAAAATCCCTTTTACAAACAGGGTAAACGAGTTTAACGCCATCCTTTTGTGAGACACTTAAACATATTAGGGAACTCATGATGGGATAAAGGTCACCTAACCGTCATGAACAAACTAATGTGGTTAAGGTGAATTTGACCTGCTTGTGGGATAAAGGTCACCTAACCACTTGTATGTTAAGTTTACACGTTTACACAAGTAGGACGACTTGATTTGGGAATCATGAACTTAGGGTCACCGAAGCATGAGGAACAAATAGGCGTTGATGGGATAAATATGCCATGCAAAAGGATTGCATGATCCCATACTCTAGAAGTTGCAAATGGATTGCAATTGTCATATAATGACTACCTAGCTAAATCAAATGACGGGATAAAGGTCACCTAATCGGAATTTGGTTTACCGTTGGATTCTAGAATTTAATATATCAATTGGATTTAAAGGGTATTGAATGTTAAATTGAAATTGATACTTAAACGAACTTTGTTAAATTTTGTAGATGGCCGCCAATAATAACAACAACATTCCAAACGCACCAATCAACTTTAATAACCTATCATTGAGGTCCATCCTCGAAAAGGAAAATAACTCCCAATCCATTTCATCTAATGTTCAAAAGATGAAAAGCCTCATTGATCGATTGCACCGTCTCAACTGTCCCGTGTCTAATGAATTAACCACGGACCTTATCCACAACTCTTTGTCAAAAAGGTTTGACACATGCGTGTTGAATTACAGCATGAATGATTGGGATAAGAGCATTGGCGAATTACATGCCATGCTAAGGACGGATGAATCAAGCATAGGTAAAAAGGCTTCACCCATGCTAATGATCAATGATGGTGGGTCCAAAGGTAATAACACCTCTAAGCCTAAGGCGGCTAAGAGGAAAGGACCCGCTCATCAAGGCAAGTTAAAAGGGAAGATGGTTACCCCAACCAAAAACAAGAACAAGAAGCAAAAGGTTGCCGGACAAGCAAACCCCAAGGAAGACCCGTGCTTCGGTTGCGGTGAAATGGGTCACTGGAAACGCAACTGCCCGGTCTACCTAAAGGAGTTGAATGCAAAGAGGGATGCAGGGAAAACCTCAGGTAATGTATACATGATATACATTGAGCTTAGTATTACTTCTTCTAATACATGGGTATTAGACACAGGATGTGGAACTCATATTTGCAATTCATTGCAATGGTTCATAAGAAGTAAACTAAATACGGGAACAACAAGTCTCTACATGGGAAATGGTGCAAATGTACACGTAAAAGCTAAAGGAGACTTTGTTTTAAAGCTACCAAGTGGTTTGGAGCTTATATTGAAAAATGTTCTGTATGCACCGGATTTAACACGAAACATTATTTCTGTTTCCCATTTAAGACTATATGGTTTTAATCTTAATTTTATTAATGATGATATCCATGATTCTTTGAATGATATGTTCTACTTTAAGGCCTCGCCTTTGAATGGTATTTATGAATTGGTTCATGATAACACATCATTCGATAGCTCAATATACCAAGCAAGCACCAAGAAGCTCAAAAGGGATTTGAGTGATTCCTACTTATGGCATTGTCGCCTTGGTCACATAAACAAGAATCGAATACATACACTTCAAAAGAATGGTCTTTTAAAATCAAGTGATCTGGATTCATTTGATGTATGTGAATCTTGTTTACAAGGCAAAATGACTAAAGCACCTTTCAAAGGGACCTATGAAAGAGCTAAAGACTTATTAGGATTAATACATTCGGATGTATGTGGACCTTTTAAGCCCATGACTAGGAATGCTGAAAGGTACTTCGTTACTTTCATTGATGACTTCAGTCGTTTCGGATATGTCTACTTAATAAGACACAAGGATGAAACTTTTGAAGCATTCAAAGAATATCAAAACGAAGTACAAAATCAGCTCAACAAGACAATTAAGGTACTTCGTACCGATAGAGGAGGTGAATACCTCAGCGATGCCTTCCAGGATCATCTTAGAAATTGTGGGATTATCTCACAACTTACTCCACCCGGAACACCCCAGCTTAATGGAGTGTTCGAGAGGAGAAACCGAACCCTAATGGATATGGTTCGATCTATGATGGCAAGAAGCTCGTTACCTCTATCATTTTGGGGTTATTGTCTATACTTCGCGGCTCATATTTTAAATATGGCCCCAACCAAGAAAGTGGAACGAACTCCTCACGAGATGTGGTTCGGAAAACCTCATTCTCTATCATACTTGAAAGTATGGGGATGTGAAGCTTATCCTAAGCGCTATGATGCTAATCAGTTGCATGCTCGATCCACAAAGTGTATCTTCATAGGATATCCCAAGGATGATATGGGATACTATTTCTATGATCCGACTGAGCAAAATGTATTTGTTGCTCGAAAGGCGGAATTCCTTGAAGCTAAGTTCCTAATGGAAGGAAATAGTGAAAGGAAGATAGATTTTGAAGAGGTTCAAGATCAAATAGATGATACACAATTGGTTAACACTAGCACTCAACATGAAAATGTTGAAAATGATCAAGTGGCTGATCAAAGTATACAAGACGTTCGAAGATCTAGTAGGATTAGTAATCCTCCTGAGAGATATGGTTTTCTCGTGGATGGTTGCTATACGGTTGATTTGGATGAACCCACAAACTACGAAGATGCTTTATCAAGGATTGATAAAGACAAATGGCAGGAAGCCATGAACGCCGAGATGCAATCCATGTATGAAAACCAAGTTTGGGAACTTGTGTGCAACCTCCTAGCTCCAAGCTAGTTGATTGCAAATGGCTTTTCAAGAAGAAAACCGACATACATGGAAACTTGGATACATACAAAGCTAGACTTGTAGCAAAAGGTTTCACTCAAACTCAAGGGGTTGACTATGATGAAACTTTCTCGCCTGTGGCAATGCTAAAGTCTATTAGGATATTATTTGCCATTGCTGCTCACTATGACTATGAAATATGGAAAATGGATGTCAAAACCGCTTTCCTAAATGGATATCTTGAGGAAGATGTCTATATGGTACAGCCCGAAGGTTTTGTTGATCCGAAACATCCTAAAAAGGTATGCAAGTTAAAGAAATCAATCTACGGATTGAAACAAGCATCTAGAATGTGGAATCATCGTTTTAATGAGGAGGCAAAGAAATTTGGCTTCATTAAAAATGGTGATGAAGCTTGTGTATACAAGAAAGCTAGTGGGAGCTCTGTTATGTTCCTCGTACTATACGTGGATGATATATTGTTATTTGGGAATGATATTACCACAATGCAAGGAGTCAAAACTTGGCTTAAAAGTTGCTTCTCCATTAAGGATCTTGGAGAAGCACAATATATATTGGGGATAGGGATCTATATGAATAGATCCAAGAAATTGATAGGTTTAAGTCAAAGTACATACATTGATAAAGTCTTGAAAAGGTTCAAGATGGAAAACTCTAAGAAAGGTTTGGTACCTATTCAAAGAGAAACCGTTCTCAGTTCATCTCAATGTCCTACCACAAAAGATGAACAAGAGAGGATGAAAAATGTCCCATATGCATCTGCTATTGGGTTAATCATGCATGCAATGATATGTACTAGACCGGACGTGTCATGCGCTCTAAGCTTGACAAGTAGATACCAGAATAACCCAGGAAACAGTCATTGGGTTGCTGTTAAAAGTATATTGAAATACCATAGGAGGACTAAGGATATGTTTCTAATATATGGGTCTGGTGAGGAGGAACTCGCTGTAAAAGGTTACGTGGACGCGAGCTTCCAAACTGATCGAGATGATTCTCGATCACAATCCGGTTATGTCTTCATGTTAAATGGAGGTGCGGTCTCTTGGAAGAGTTCAAATCAGGATGTTGTTGCGTTATCCACTACAGAGTCGGAGTACATTGCCGCATCATTGGCAGCTCAGGAAGCTGCATGGATGAAGAAATTCATCGAAGACTTAGGAGTGGTCCCTTCTATTCAGGACCCTCTTGAGATCTTTTGTGACAACGAGGGTGCGATTGCTCAAATCAAGGAACCTCGTGCTCATCAAAAGACTCGTCACATTGAGCGGAGATTCAACTACATCAGGGATGAGGTTGAAAAGGGAAAGATATGTATTCACAAAGTTCACACAGATCATAATGTTGCGGATCCACTCACGAAGCTTTTACATGGGCCAAAACATGAGGGGCATGTTTGTGCATTAGGGCTTCGATATTCTAGTGATTGGACATGATCTGTTTTATGTATTGTAACGAAATGAATTAGTTCAAACTCATTAATATAATTATGGTATTAATTTATTAAATTGAGTCATGTTCCTATTTTGCATATTTTATCCATGAATAAGCTATTATTCTAAATTCCGTAGTCGATTACATTTGTGGGAACAAGTGTGAGGTTTAGACTATTATGAACTTGGATTGGTATACATTCACGGGACGAATGTAGGGCAAGGTTGCAACCAAGGTTCATAGATATTTGTGGGATACAAATATTGGAAGACCCGCCCTCAAGATTTACTGAATGGAGCCTTCGTGATTGATCACATGTAATCTTGAGTAAAGGCGAATATCATTATATCCTCTGTCCTGAGATACATATTGGGTTCGGATATTTATCGAGTATCGTGCATTGATTCTTTCCTTCGCTATTCTGAAATATGGTAGTTCACAAGGAAGAGCTCAGGCAAAATGTAAGGTACATATTTAGGACGTATGTAGTCAAGATGGAATTTGTCCCTCTTATTCGTTGAGAGTCAGATGTCTAAGGCCTGATAAAGTTAAATCTAGAAGAGAGTGATCACTATGTATCTCTGGGATTTAACATGACATCTAGGACGAAAGGATATAATGAAAAGATTCACCTATTCATATTCGAGATGTGAACTCGAAAGGGATGATGTTATTGAATGGCACATAGTCATAACATATTGGGGGTGATGGACGGTCGTTAGGTGGTATCCGTCACTTGCATTAATTTCTCATGTTTCTCATGCAAGTGGGAGATTGAAGGTATTTCGTATGCCCGAGAGACATATTAAATTAATGTGGCTAATGTGTTATGATCCAAGTAGGGTCATACCCAATAACAAGCTTACCGATACTTTATATGTGTTTAATCTTAACGATTGGATCATTAAGTAAATACGCGACACTTGAACTTTAGAAAATCGGTTTTCTAAAATATTATCACTTGAGATAAATTATTTGGATAATTTATATTTACAAAGGGTTTAATTATTTATAGGTTTAAATAATTAAGATGTGTTATGTTTTATAAATTGGTTTATAAAAAAAATAATATGCAAGTAACATAATATAAGCATGATATTTTATTACAAGTTTAAAAAAATTGATTTGGTATAAAATAATGGGGGAGGTGGCGGTTTTATGTGACCAAGAAAGACCACCCATGTTTTGGTTGTTGCTTTCTATGTGCACACTTCTTATGTACATGCATGCTTCTCTTTAACCAAGTAAGAGACTAAGAATTCAAGTGATAAAGTTCAAAAATTACTCTCTCCCTCATGAGGAAGGCTGCTGGCTGAAATATTGGACAGCAAAGGAGGGAGTTTTGAGCTTAAAAAACTAGTTCATTTGGTGTCTAAATCCTAACTAATACAAAGGGTGGTGTTGGTAATTAAAGCTTGTGGTATACTACACTGGAGGCTTCAAGTTAGAAGCTATAAACTCATCAATTTCATCAAACATTCTGCTCATTTTGGGAGCTGCTGTTCGAAATATTTCAACGCAGAAAGGTGGGTTTCAAGCTTAGGTTTTAAGGTGATCAAGGTCAAGCAAGACTCAAGGGTGTTTTGGTGTTTTGTTTGGTCATCCTCTTCATCATCATTCACGACTTATAGCAGCCCTTAAACTTGGTTTAAGGAGGTATAAAACTCTCCCTTTCTTGTTAATTAGTAAGCATCATTTCACAACTTGATCCAAGATGGGATTTAGCTTTAATTGGTTTAAAGATAACAAGTTAAATTGGTAATTTCACGCTTCCGTTTTATAATGATTCTTAAATGGTTTTAAGAGTTTCAAACTTGTTAAATCCCAACAACACCTACCATTAGCAGAATTTTCCTACAACAACAGTTATCATTCTAGTATTGAGATGGCGCCGTTTGAGGAACTTTATGGTAGAAAGTGCAGGTCTCCGATTTGTTGGAATGAAGTGGGGGATAGACAGATTACGGGTCCGGAGATAATACAAGAAACTATCGAGAAAATCATCCAAATTTAACAAAGATTGAAAACCGTCCAGAGTTGACAAAAGAGCTACGCGGACAGTAAAAGAAAAGATATAGAGTTTGAAATTGTAGAAATGGTCATGCTTAAGGTTTCACCTTGGAAAGGCGTTGTTCGATTTGGTAAACGAGGGAAACTAAATCCAAGGTACATTGGACCATTCAAGATTATAGATCGTGTCAGACCAGTAGCTTACCAACTGGAGCTACCTCAACAACTCGCGGCTGTACATAACACTTTCCACGTCTCAAATTTGAAGAAATGTTTTGCTAAAGAAGATCTCACTATTTCGTTGGACGAAATCTAAATCAATGAAAAACTTCAATTCATTGAAGAACCCGTCAAAATAATGGATCGTGAGGTTAAGAGACTTAAACAAAACAAGATACCGATTGTTAAGGTTCGATGGAATGCTCGTAGAGGACCCGAGTTTACCTGGGAGCGTGAAGATCAGATGAAGAAGAAATACCCGCATCTATTTCTAGAAGATTCATCAACACTTTCAACAGCTTAAAATTTCGGGACGAAATTTATTTAACGGGTAGGTACTGTAGTGACCCGAACTTTTCCATGTTTATATATATTAAATGAAATTGATATTTACATGATTAAGTGATTCCAACATGTTAAGCAATCAAACTTATTAAGACTTGATTAATTGGAATAGGTTTCATATAGACAAATGACCACCCAAGTTGGCCGGTGATTTACGAACGTTAAAACTTGTAAAAACTATACGATGGCATATATATGGTTATATATATAGTTAACATGATTTTATTTAAGTATGTATCTCATTAGGTATTTTAACAATGAGTTATATACATAAAAATGAGACTATTAAATTAAGAAACTCGAAAACGATATATATAACGTTATCGTTATAACGTCTTACTAGGTACATATGAATCATATTAAGATATTGATACACTTGGTTAATTATGTTAAATGATAAGTAAATATATCATTAAGTATATTAACAATGAACTACATATGTAAAAATAAGACTACTAACTTAATGATTTTGAAACGAGGCATATATGTAACGATTATCGTTGTAACGACATTTAATGTATATAGATCATATTAAGAGATATTCGTACATCATAATATCATGATAATATAATAATTTAAAATCTCATTTGATATTATAAACATTGGGTTAACAACATTTAACAAGATCGTTAACCTAAAGGTTTCAAAACAACATTTACATGTAACGACTAACGATGACTTAACGACTCAGTTAAAATGTATATACATGTAGTGTTTTAATATGTATTCATACACTTTTGAAAGACTTCAAGACACTTATCAAAATACGTCTACTTAACAAAAATACTTACAATTACATCCTCGTTCAGTTTCATCAACAAATCTACTCGTATGCACCGGTATTCGTACTCGTACAATACACACCTTTTAGATGTATGTACTATTGGTATATACACTCCAATGACCAGCTCTTAGTAGCCCATGTGAGTCACCTAACACATGTGGGAACCATCATTTGGCAACTACCATGAAATATCTCATAAAATTACAAAAATATGAGTAATCATTCATGACTTATTTACATGAAAACAAAATTACATATCCTTTATATCTAATCCATACACCAACGACCAAAAACACCTACAAACACTTTCATTCTTCAATTTTCTTCATCTAATTGATCTCTCTCAAGTTCTATCTTCAAGTTCTAAGTGTTCTTCATAAATTCCAAAAGTTCTAGTTTCATAAAATCAAGAATACTTCCAAGATTGCAAGTTTACTTCCAAGTTTTCTAAATCCATTCCAAGTAATCACCCAAGATCAAGAAACCTTTGTTACTAAAAGTAGGTTATCTTTCTAATACAAGGTAATAATCATATTCAAACTTTAATTCAATTTCTATAACTATAACAATCTTATTTCAAGTGGAAATCTTACTTGAAATTGTTTTCGTGTCATGATTCCGCTTCAAGAACTTTCAAGCCATCCAAGGATCCTTTGAAGCTAGATCCATTTTTCTAATTTCCAGTAGGTTTATCCAAGGAACTTGAGGTAGTAATGATGTTCATAACATCATTCGATTCATACATAAAAAGCTGTCTTATTCAACGTTATAAACTTGTAATCACTAGAACATAGTTTAGTTAATTCAAAACTTGTTCGCAAATAAAGTTAATCCTTCTAACTAGACTTTTAAAATCAACTAAACACATGTTCTATATCTATATGATATGCTAACTTAATGATTTAAAACCCGGAAACACGATAAACACCATAAAACTGGATATACGCCGTCGTAGTAAAACCGGGGGCTGTTTTGGTTGGGATAATTAAAAGCTAAGTAGAACTTTGATTTAAAAGCTATACTTCTGGAAAAATGATTTTTCTTATGAACATGAAACTATATCCAAAAATCATGGTTAAACTCAAAGTGAAAGTATGTTTTTCAAAATGGTCATCAAGATGTCGTTCTTTCGACGAAAATGACTACCTCTTTCAAAAACGACTTGTAACTTTTATTTTCGACTATAAACTTGTACTTTTTCTATTTAGATTCATAAAGTTAAGTTCAATACGAAACCATGGCCACTGGAATCACTCAAAACGGATTAGAAATGAAGAAATGGCGTGTAAAACAAGATTGATAAAAACTACTCATTTTACCTATGTGAAAGTTAGTAATAAATCTATTCCAACCATAACCTAATCAACTTATATTGTATATTATGTAATCTTGAGATACCATAGACACGTATACAATGTTTTGACCTATCATGTCGACCCATCTATATATATATATTGCGGAACAACCATAGACACTCTATATGTGAATGTTGGAGTTAGCTATACAGGGTTGAGGTTGATTCCAAAATATATATATATATATAGTTTGAGTTGTAATCAATACTGAGATACGTATACACTGGGTCGTGGATTGATTCAAGATAATATTTATCGATTTATTTCTGTACATCTAACTGTGGACAACTAGTTGTAGGTTACTAACGAGGACAGCTGCCTTAATAAACTTAAAACATCAAAATGTATTAAAAGTATTGTAAATATATTTTGAACATACTTTGATATATATGTATATATTGTTATAGGTTCGTGAATCAACCAGTGGCCAAGTCTTACTTCCCGACGAAGTAAAAATCTATGAAAGTGAGTTATAGTCCCACTTTTAAAATCTAATATTTTTGGGATGAGAATACATGCTGGTTTTATAAATGATTTACAAAATAGACACAAGTACGTGAAACTACATTCTATGGTTGAATTTTTGAAATTGAATATGCCCCTTTTTATTAAGTCTGGTAATCTAAGAATTAGGGAACAGACACCCTAATTGACGCGAATCCTAAAGATAGATCTATTGGGCCTAACAAACCCCATCCAAAGTACCGGATGCTTTAGTACTTCGAAATTTATATCATATCTGAAGGGTGTCCCGGAATGATGGGGATATTCTTATATATGCATCTTGTTAATGTCGGTTACCAGGTGTTCACCATATGAATGATTTTTATCTCTATGTATGGGATGTGTATTGAAATATGAAATCTTGTGGTCTATTGTTACGATTTGATATATATAGGTTAAACCTATAACTCACCAACATTTTTGTTGACGTTTAAAGCATGTTTATTCTCAGGTGAATACTAAGAGCTTTCGCTGTTGCATACTAAAATAAGGACAAGATTTGGAGTCCATGTTTGTATGATATTGTGTAAAAACTGCATTCAAGAAACTGATTTCGATGTAACGTATTTGTATTGTAAACCATTATGTAATGGTCGTGTGTAAACAGGATATTTTAGATTATCATTATTTGATAATCTACGTAAAGCTTTTTAAACCTTTATTTATGAAATAAAGGTTATGGTTTGTTTTAAAAATGAATGCAGTCTTTGAAAAAACGTCTCATATAGAGGTCAAAACCTCGCAACAAAATAAATTAATATGGAACATTTTTAATCAATAAGAACGGGATATTTCATCATCTCTCGACACGGGGTTCCTATATCTATTGTTTTGGATAGAGATACTCGTTTCACATCTCGATTTTGGAAAAAGTTTCACGAAGATATGGGTACACAATTAAAATTAAGCACGGCGTATCATCCTCAAACGGACGGTCAAACCGAATGTACAAATCAAACTTTAGAAGATATGTTACGGACGTGCATTATTGATTTTGGTGGTAGTTGGGATGAACACTTACCTTTGGTGGAATTCTCGTACAATAATAGTTATCCTCAAACGGACGGTCAAACCGAATGTACAAATCAAACTTTAGAAGATATGTTACGGACATGCATTATTGATTTTGGTGGTAGTTGGGATGAACACTTACCTTTGGTGGAATTCTCGTACAATAATAGTTATCATACTAGTATCGGGATGCCACCTTACGAGATGCTTTATGGGCGGAGGTGCCGAACTCCGATTTGTTGGGGTGAAATTGGTCAAAAAGAGATCGGGAGTACCGATTTGGTTTTAGAGACGAATAGAAAGATTGATATGATTCGAGAGCATTTGAAAAAAACTTAAGATAGGCAAAAGTCGTATGCTGACAAACGTAGACGAACGATCGAATTTCAAGAAGGTGACATGGTGATGCTTAAGGTTTCGCCCTGGAAAGGTATTATTCGATTTCAAAAACGGGGAAAGTTAGCTCCTCGGTTTATTGGTCCATTCAAAGTTTTAGCTCGTGTTGGTGAAGTTGCATATCGATTGGAATTACCCGAAGAATTTGCGGGGATCCATAACACATTTCATGTTTCCCACCTCCTTAAGTGTCTTGCGGATGATTCTTCATGGATGCCATTAGGCAAAATTGAGCTAAACAATAAGTTGGAATATGTTGAAGAGCCGATTGCTATTCTTGATGAGAAGGTGAAAATGTTGCGTAACAAGGAGTTGAGAACTTTTAAGGTTCAATGGCGTCAGAGTAAAGGTTCCGAGCTTACATGAGAACCCGAAGAATTCGTGTTGGTTTATCTTCCTTCTTGTCATGTGGCTTGGATCGCGAGGACGCGCTCCGAATTAAGTGGGGGAGAGTTGTAAGACCCGAATATTTCATTGTACATATGTGTGTATAAGTTATTCAAGTTGTGGGGTAGGTTGTATTTAATTAAAAGGCAAAAGAAGCTGAACTGGCCATTTGGCGCGCCGTGCAACCCTATGGCGCACCGCGCCATTACGGGCTGATAGATTCCTTTTTCTTTTTAAATTAGATATTTTAAGGGCTTTTTGGTAATTTCACTTGGAATCTGACTTTATGGCTTGGGATCAGTTTTGGTGAGGCCCATTACTCCATTTTCACCCACTTTATCATCATCCATTAATTCTAGTAAGAGAGAGTGATTCAAGAGTGAGAAAGCTCCATTTAAGGAAGAAGAAGCTCATTTTGGGTTAGAGCTCGGGTATTAAAGTTGTTCATCTCCTCTTTTGCTATGTTTTGATAGTTGTGGTAAGCCCTAAACCTAACTTCCTTATTTTAATTGTATAAGAGTTAGGGTTTGTGTAAGTGTTGAACATTAAAACCCATTTGCTAGTAATTTGGGGGTTTTGGGTGAATTTGGGTCATGTAGACCCAAAGATGACTAACTAGGGTTTTCAAAGAGTTAAATTGATGTTTATGAACTTAATTAGTTAGTAAATTTCTAGCACACCAATATGTATGTAAATGAGTGTTGTGTGGGTTAGTGAATGACCCAAAATGGGTGTGTTGACTTTAAATTGGTCAAATGGGTCAAAATGGACCTAAGTTAGTTAATGTTTGTGATTAAGGCCTAAACCTTCTTTTGAAATGTGTTTTAAACCCATCTTGGTTAATGATTAGGGTTTTGGGTGTGTGTTGACCCGAAATTAGGGTTAAGGGTGCAAATGGGTCGAAAATTGCACCTTGGGTCAAAATGGCTTTAGAATGGAAAGAATTGATTGACCGACTTGAGTTTGCAAATGATAATATGTATAATGTGATAGGTACGTTACTTTGAAGTTTCGCAAGCTCGAGTACCTTTTCACAAGAGATTTTGAGGTGAGTGGAATAATTATATGTGTAGGTATATAATGTATCTATTTGTTGTAGTGTGAGATGTGAAGTGTCGAGGTGCTAAGACACCAAGTTTCACGTGATGAGTGAAGCATCGAGGTGTTAAGATGCCACTCGGGGTGAAGCATCGAGGTGTTAAGATGCCACCTAGGAGTGTAGTGTCGAGGTGTTAAGACACCACTCCGTAAAATAATGAGTGAAGCATCGAGGTGTTAAGATGCCACTCGGGGTGAAGTGCCGAGGTGTTAATCTACCACCCTAGGGGTTAGTAGTACAAGGTGTTAAGTACCTTAACGGATGTTGTGAACACCGATGGCGTTTTTAAGAGCGCCGTTCCCTTGTACGATTGGTTAACCATGGTCGTTTGTGTTGTAAGCATATTATATTATTCGAGTTATATTTATATGCGATTGCTATGCTAGCTCGTGGTATGGGAAGTTACTAGCTTGGTATTTGAGACGTTAAGCTAATTGTGTTTGCTAGCATGATTGCGGTATATGTGTAAGTGTATGCAAGTAGGTATAATTATATATGTATTCGTATAATTATTGCATTCACTAAGCTTTGCTTACCCTCTCGTTGTTTACCATTTTTTATACGTTCAGTTGTGGACAAGGGTAAGGGCATTGTCTTGGATTAGAGATTTCGTCGTTGCTAGAGAATGCTTTTGGGCTATGTAGCTTTTGGAGTATTGACCGAGACTTGGGTAGTTTAATCCCAAACACCATGCTCGTAGTGTAGTTTGGTACTTAAACTTTTGATGGTCGAAACTCATATTTTGAATTAAACTCGTAAAACGGCTGATGTGGGCCCCGCTTCGTAAAACTCATTTTTATTAATGGAATGTGTTAGTTTTACATATTTGAATATGTTGTTAAAAGCATTTTGTCTAATTATGTCGGGAAGTGGCCAATCTTTTTAGTATTTCAAGACTTTTTGGACAGACCAGAATGGCGCGTCGGGCGGCCTTCTGGTGCGCCACGCCATATGCTGTTACAGCAAAAAAAAAAAATTTTTGTTATTTTTACGCGGGTTGTTCGTGGTTTGGTTTGGGTCGTTACAATTCTACTAATAAAAATAACAATAATTATATTTTCTAAAAATGATAAAATGATATTTTTTTTTAAGAATAGTACTAAAATGATAATAATAATGATGTTTCATATTAACAATGATATTTTTATTAAAAATAATAATTTTAGTAAAAATGATAGTTTTAATATTAATAATTAATAATACTTTTTATAATAATAATAGTAAAATAATGAAAATGATATTTTTCCTTTAAATCAATATCTTACAATATCCTAATTTCATCATGATACTCATACTCATTATTTTCTAATCGCTTCGTTTAATAGCTTTTAGTCGTCTTTTATATCGCGTTCATATTAATAATAATAATAGTAATCATAATAATTAGATGTTACTAATATTAGTTTTAATTATAATACTAATAATAATAATATTAATGAAAATACTAATAACTATTTGAATAATAATAATAATAATAATAATTATAATTATAATAATAATAATTATAACCTTAACGATAATAACGATAGTAATAGTAATAAAAATAACAATAATATCTTTTATTAATAACGACAATGATAATAATAATAATAATAATTATAATACTTAGATTATAACGACGATAATAACGACGATAATAATAATCATTTTTAATAATAATATAAAAATTCAATTGACTTTAACTTCTAAACCGTTCATCGAAACCATTCGATATCTAAATGAAAAGTTCTCAATTTTTCGCTAGCTTTCCAATAACATGCATATCATATACCTTATCTTAATAGCATATGTATTTAATTCAAGATTCGACATAACCTATCTAACGACAATATCGAACGTATAAGCATGCATAATCCTATATACTCGAGCACTAATCAGGGATACACTAATAATATATAAAAGTTAAGTTATGAGTGCTCACGTATCAATATTGAGATTCAATATTGCAGGAAAAGTACGTAGACACAACGAAGATGATAAACACTAGTTTGACTCACGAGCAATACTCCCGAACTATACCCATAACCTCCATAGCTATAACCCATAATTTCCTTAGCTCTATCCCGCTCGAAAAACAATTTCGAAATCACTCGGACAGCACTCCGTCGTAATATTTTATGTATACTAATAATATCTTGAAATAATACGGAGTAAATATATATATATGTAAATCAATTGAGAGAGTTTAGAGAAAAATATTTTCAAGTTTCTATGAAATAATGAAACATATTGAATTCTATTTATAATAGATTTTTGAATTATTAAAGTGAATTATTAAAGTATGAATTATTAAAGTATGAATTATTAAAATGAATTATTTAAGTGAATTATTAAAGTATGAATTATTAAAGTGAATTATTAAAGTTAAAGTAAAGTAAAAATAAAGTAAAGGTAAAGTTTAAGTATAGTAAAAATATAAAACTATGTACGTATAATACGCGTATAAATATATATAATATTAATTTAAATCGTTATATATATTTAATATAAATATCGTTATCTTTATCATACTGGTTAAGTAATGAGTTGTCAAAAGTGGTTCTATATATTTCTAAAACTTATATATGTTTTAATAATAATGTTCTTTTTAAACTGAAAACGTTTTTGTACGTTTGAAACTAAATCAAATAAATATGATAATTTTGTTTTCCAAAACTAAATATATTTAAGAATCATTTTGTTTAAAGGTTAAAATAATGGAAATCGTTATATCATAAAACGTTTTAGAAAAGTAGAATCATATATATTCATAATAGGTTTCAAGTTTTTAAATTACAGTCTGTTGGTGAAGCATGCGATAAAGTTCAAAGGTTAAATAAACGTATGAAATCATCTTAATGAAAAATATCGAGTTACTTAACTTGTCAATATCCAACATCTAAGTTATTTACACTCCACGTTCTTACTTATAAATTACTTTACCATTTTCTGAATGTTATCAAAAAGAATAGATTTCTTAAATCACAGTGGACCTCATAACATAGACCCATAATCATATCACAATGTATCTGATAAATCAATCATTTGATATTATCTTCTAAGTCCATCGATAAACATATTAAAATAAATACATTCATATAAAGTATTATACATTTAATACTTTATTAATATTCTCAAGTTATAATATATATACATATACATATATATATACATATTTATTTATATAAAACGGTTCGTGAATCGTTGAAATTTGGCCGAGGTTATAATGAATGTATGAACACAATTTAAAATTCTTGAGATTTAACTTAACAAACTTTGCTTATCGTGTCAGAATAATATAAAGATAAAGTTTAAATTTGGTTGAAATTTCTGGGTTGTCACAAAGTGTTGTTCTGATTCTTTGTGTAATATAATTGGCTTTGCATGATGATTTTGTACTGTAATGAATATCATATGAATGTTATATTTGTCAATCACTTGTTCATATTTGGAATAAATAATTTTTATAGCTTAGAAAAATCATAAAAATTATAAAACTTGAAAAATACAAAGGATTTCAAAAGGCAAATAAGAATAGAGATATGTGCTTTATGTTAAACATCTTGTGGTCTTCTATTTCTTATTTATACAGCTAAATTGCGAACAATCACTTTATCAACTCTGAAACCAACATTCCCTGCAATTACTGGACTGCAATACTAGAGAGGCATACACTGTGGCCTGCTCAAAGCTCAACTGCCAGTGTGCCTGTAATAGATCTGGAGCTACTGAAATAGAACTATTAGGTTTGTGGAAGCTACACAACCTACTACTGCAAATCCAGAGGGTACACAAGCTCGATTTGAGTTTGAGCTAAGAGGAGTTCAAGGGATGAGGAGTATTACAAAAGGCTGATTGTAGTGACTCGAACTTTTCCATGTTTATATATATTAAATGAAATTGTTATTTACATGATTAAGTGTTTCCAACATGTTAAGTAATCAAACTTGTTAAGACTTGATTAATTGAAATAGGTTTCATATAGACAATTGACCACCCAAGTTGACCGGTGATTCACGAACGTTAAAACTTGTAAAAACTATATGATGACATATATATATGATTATATATATATAGTTAACATGATATTATGATAAGTAAGTATCTCATTAGGTATTTTAACAATGAGTTATATACATAAAATTGAGTTTATTGAATTAAGAAACTCGAAACGATATATATAACGATTATCGTTATAACAACGTCTTACTAAATACATAAGAATCATATTAAGATATTGATACACTATGTTTAATCATGATAAATGATAAGTAAACATGTCATTATGTAACGACCCTGGAATTTCCAACGTTTATTTATTAATAATTATTATTATTAATACGTGTGATAAAACGGATGTACGTTATTACATTTACATGTTGCCATGATTGCCCGAACTTGACTTTAATTGCACGAAACGTCTTTGTGACACCCGGAACTTGTACGAATAATATTTTCAAGTATTATTTACATTCATGATTAGTTTTATTAATCATTTTAATTAACTAAGGTTGTTAGTTAGTTACTTGGGCTTTAATTGGGTTTACTTGTTATTTTTGGAACTTGGGCTTGTTTTAAGTTAATGGACACTTGACTTTGGGCTTACAAGCCCACCCTACATTATTAATGGACCTTTAGCCCATGTCTTGAAAGTGTAAGTATCAAATTATATGTGAACTAGTTAGTTTGAACCATTAAGAATCTAGTTAGCAACTTATCCCCATGTAAACCCATTCAATAACCAACTTTTGTAAGCTTTACAAGCTAGTGACCAAGAAACAAATCCCTCACCCCTCCCACCCCTTGATGCCGTCGGTTTTAGGCTCCCATGAGGAGTGTTTTTGTTTCAAATTTCATTACTTCTTTCACTTGATTCTTTCACACTTCTCACACACACTCATTTGCTCTCAAACTTTTCCTCTCTTTTTCTCTCATACTTGTAAGAATTATGAACTTTTCTCCTCTTCTTTTTCTTTGTAAAACCGAACCTAAACACCCCTAAATCATCATCATCTTTTGTTGTTTGTTACTTGATCTTGTTGTAGCTTACTTACTTATAGTTTATTGTTACTTACTTTGTTGTTGTTACTTACTTTCATGATTACAAGAATAAACTTACTAGTTTGATTCTTCATTTTATCTTGTTATAACAAGAACAACAAGAACATAATCTATCTAGTTATGTTCTACCTTACTTGTTTCAAAAGATTATAAAGTTCATGGTTGAAAGACATACTTGAAGTTCATGAAGTAAACTTTAAAGCTTACTTTCTAAAGATCAAACTTTGGTTTGAATCTTTAAAGTATGAACAACCATGAATAATTTACTTGTTTACTTAGTTTACTACTTCATTCTTGCACTTTAATTTCATGATTTATGTTCTTGTTGGTCAAATGTTACAAGTTAACTTTGATCTCATTAATCTTGAACTTAAAGTTAACTTTAAAGTTCAAGAACATATAAAGGAAACTTTTTAATTATAACTTTGTATACTTATGCTTGATCTGGACTATTGAGTCTTAGATCTTCAAGATCTAACTAAGAACTATGTTCTACATTTTAAGATCTTGATTTCATAAGTTCATTTTCAAGTTTGTAACTTATTATTAGTCTTATAGTTCATGTAAGTGTCAAACCTAAGACTTTGATGTAACTTTGGTTCATCAAACTACATGCAACTCTTAAGTGAGTTGTGCTTCATGTCTTAGACTTGCACTAGGGTTATGATGGTCAAGACTTGGTTAAGATGATGTAGATACATCAATGAGTTGTACACTTGAAGCTATATGCATCAAGGATGAGAACCATGATGAACATCAAGCACCAAGACCACCGGAACCCTTTTAAACTTACTGTTTCTGTCCAAAAGCTACTGATCTGATGTTTCTGTAACATACCAGTAGACCTGGGCTGTTCTAACCTTGATTTTTAGATAGAACGTTTCGAGTAGATAACTTTTCATATAGGACTCGTCTTAATCCGAGTTACGGTTTAGGATTTATGGCCATCCGATCGTCACTATGTCCTTTAACGTTGTGCAGAAATTTCTGACCTACTCGCACTTAGACCGTCGCCACGGTCAAAAGAAGACGATTTTGCTTCTGGAATTTTTACCACACTTAAGGGACTCATAGACGGAGCCATGGCCACTGGTCTCACCTTAATTCAGTAAGGGTAGAGTCCGTGGTGACTGACTGAAGTCAGACTTTGTTTTAAACTACTTTCATAAACGAAACCTACTTTACGCCTTTTGTTTAATGATGAATGATGATGACCCTTAAGACCTTAATTACATACTTTTAAACCTATTAAGACGATTTACTGACTTAGTACTATTTGACTTAGGTTGAGGACTTCGGACCGTTTACTTGCACACCTTTCCCGACTACTACTTTACTGCTACATATCATTGTGAGTTATAGCATTCCCTTTTTACTTTAAACTTATTTTGGGAACTGAGAATACATGCGGATTTTATGTTTTACATACTAGGCACGAGTACTTAAACTTATATATGTGTGGGTTATATAACGGCAGAAACATTCCCTTTGGCTCGGTAACGTTTAATCATTGGTTTTTGAACCGTGAACGCGAATCTTAGATATGGATCCATAGGGTTTGACATACCCACTCGGGCTAGTAGCACTAGCATTTAACGAGTGTTTAATACTTCGTAGACATACGCACTTGCCAAGTGTACTTTCAGGGGGTATAAACGTTAAGTTAGTTACCAAGTGCCCACGGTTAGCATATACTTTTACATACTTTCGAAACGCTTGTTGTAGCACTGAAATCTCGTGGCCTACTTACATTACTGTTATACTTAAACTATAGCTCACCAACCTTTGTGTTGACATTTTTAAGCATGTATTTCTCAGGTGCTTGAGGTTGCTTCCACCGTGTACTAGTTTGTGCTGTAGACACCCGCTGCTTAGAGTTGTCAACGCATGAACTACTTTACTTTACGTTCAAACATTTGTACTTTTGAATTATGACTTGTAACAACCTTTGTGGTCACATACACTTATTTATTGCTTCTACTTAGTGAAGCATACTTTTGGATTGTAAAACTTTCGATGTTGGTTTGACATCACTTTTAATTATGAATGCAAACTCTTTTTGAAAACGCATATAGTACTTAACCTTGTAATGATCCTGTTGTTGATGGTCCGTACATGATGATTTGGTACGGGGCATCACATTTGGTATCAGAGCATTGGTTGTAGGGAATTAGGTTGCATTAGTGAGTCTAAGACCGACCCGAGTAGGATTCACTAATAGGACTAATCTACAACTTGCTAGTTTACTTGTTTCCGCTGAGCTTACTACATGCTAATGCTTACATTTTCTGCTGTATGCCGTATGCTACTACATGATATCACTACTGCATGATGCTACTTGCTTTTGATTGCATGATGCTACTTTCATACGAATTGTTGTTATTGCCATGCTAGATACTGTTATACATGATTTAAACTGTTGGCCTATTAATTGCTTGCTTTATGACATACTGACATGGAAAATTTATTTTTCCTTGTTCAGATGTCGGATGTTCCACCTACTGGAATTTCGGGCAGTACAGACTCAGACCCCGTCGCCCTACCTACTGCTACACCTGCTGCTGCTACTGCCGATACACCGGCCCCGACACCCACTAGTGATCCCGGTGCTTCTACTTCCGGAGCTGGTACTAGTGCACCTGCCCCAGTGTCTGCTCCCGGACCCTTGAGGTCACAGCCCCGCATTGGTGGTATTGATATCCCCGCGGAGTTCGGGGAAGGGCTGTTTCATAACCACATGTGCACACCTTGCCGACGCACTCCCGATGGACGTTTAGTCGTGATTCCGCCAGGCAGACACAGACAGATGTTGGCCACCTTCGGACGCTTCGGATTACCAGCTCAGCCACCAATGTCACCACCACACGATTCGAATGACTCATCATCCGCCGATTCTTCATCATCAGACGACTCCAGCGATGATGAGGATCCTGCTGATAGACCTATTTAGGCACCCTCCACCGCGCCGAAGAAGCGGTACCGTTTCGATGGCACCGTCATTCCAGGGGTGAATGGAGGTCGTGCTTTTACTGACGCATTTGGCCATCGTCGTAGGGTTACTGCTCGTAAACGAGTTGTGCCATACCCTGCCGACCCACAGATACGTAAGGTTCCCCGTTACGTATTGACTATTCCTGGAACCGTACCACCTAGATTTAGATACGGACCACTTACATCTAGGGACGTACCGTCTACATCCGGAGCCGGACCATCTACATCAGCACCACCGGCACCACCCGCACCACCCGCCCCACCTGCACCGCCTGCCCCACCAGCTCCCTCTAACGAGGAACTGATGAGGGAGATTGAGACTCTCCGAGCTCGAGTCACTGAGCTCGAGGAGCAGTTGGCTCGAGGAGCAGTTCACCCGCCTTCACCGTAGGACCTTGTATTTAGATTTCATGATGTAATCTAGATATAGTTTCATGTATTTCATATGTATTGTACGAACTTATTCAGATGTATGAAACTTATTATTATTAATGAATGGAACTTTGCGTTATTTAATTCTTGCACGATGTTCTATTTACATTGCTGTACGATGATTCTGTGGTATTTATACCTAGATGCATTATTTAATAACATGTGATGTTTTGATTCCATGTTGGTCACTATATACTGTATTATTACTACTTGCATACTGGATTTTGACTTGAGTCAAAATTTTTGTTTAGAATACCATGGCTAACGGAAGATCCACACCTACCGCCGCCCAGATTGAGGACATGATCAACGAACGGGTCGCTGCAGCCCTAGTAGAAAGAAATCTTCAAGTTCCACCGCCACCACCACCAGTTATCCCACCGGTTCGAAATGGGTGTACTTACAAGGAATTCCAGAGCTGCAAATCGCATAACTTCAGCGGCACCGAGGGACCGGTTGGTCTCACCAGGTGGTTCGAGAAACTTGAATCAGTATTCCGAGTTAGCAACTGTTCGGAGGATAATAAAACCAAGTTTGCTTCTTGCACGCTTTCTGATGGCGCGCTTACATGGTGGAATACCATGGCCCAAGTGCAAGGAATCGATGTGGCGTATGTTACGCCTTGGGAAGAGTTTAAATGTGCTATGATTGAGGAATACTGTTCGAGAACCGAGGTTCAAAAGTTGGAGATTGAATTCATGTAACATAAGGCCGTAGGAAACGATCTTGACAGCTACAACCGTAGGTTTTTGGAGTTAGCGCTGATGTGTCCAACTATGGTCACCCCCGAATTCAAACGAATGGAGCGATACTTTTGGGGACTTCCTAAGTCCATCATGGGGAATGTCACCTCATCCAAACCACCGACTGTTCCCGAAGCAATGCGCATGGCGCATACTCTCATGAATCTGATTCTTATTGATGAGTTGGAGAAGGCTAAGTTTGAGGCTGGTAGTAGCGAAAAGAGGAAATGGGACAACAACCACAACAACCACAACAACCACAACAACAACGACAACAAAAGGGGGAGAAACTACGATCAAACCCCCGCCAAGAGGCACAACAACAGTGGAAACCCTAATCCCAACAACAATACCAACACCAACCCGAACTACAAAGGAACCTTACCTCAATGCAAGCGATGTTACAAACACCACACTAGGTATTGCAATGTTGTCTGTGAGAAGTGCCAACGGGCTGGGCACATCGGGAAGGACTGCAAGGTCACTACTTTGAATGGGAAGCCAAACACCAATGGGCCGAAGAAGTGCTACGAATACGGGCAGACGGTCCATTTCAGAAACGCATGCCCCAACAAGCGAAAAGATGGCGGACCACCCCGTGGACGATCTTTTAATGTTAATGCAAAGGATGCACGCGATAACCCCGACTTGGTGACAGGTATATTCACAATCAACAATCTTTTAGCTTCTGTCTTGTTTGATACTGGTGCGGATAGAAGTTATGTATGTAGACATTTTTGCGATAAGATTAATTGGTCATTAGTCCCGTTAAAAGAAAGTATGCTTGTCGAGGTCGCAAATGGAAAACTTGAAAAGGTTGACCATATTAGTCGTGGAGCTATTATCAACATAGCTGGTGCAGATTTCGAAATTGATTTGATATCTATCAAACTGAGAAGTTTTGACGTGATCGTCGGTATGGATTGGTTGAGCAAGATAAAGGCCGATATAATCCGCGGAGATAAAGCACTTCGCATACCACAAGGAGATGGCGAACCACTGGTTATCTATGGAGAGAGATGTACCTCGAAGTTGAACCTCATTAGTTGCGTGAAAGCGCAAAAGATTATGAAGAAGGGACGTTTTGCTGTCCTAGCACATGTGAAAGCGGTAGAAACTGAGGTGAAGAGCGTGAATGACGTTCGAATTGTGAACGAATTTTCCGATGTCTTCCCAGAGGAATTGCCTGGATTACCGCCACAGAGAGCAGTAGAGTTTCAGATTGACTTAGTGCCAGGAGCTGCACCTGTAGCTCGCGCACCTTATAGACTCGCACCTTCCGAGATGCAAGAATTACAGAGTCAACTACAAGAGCTGTTAGACCGTGGATTTATCCAACCAAGTTTCTCGCCTTGGGGCGCACCTGTGTTGTTTGTGAAGAAGAAGGATGGATCCTTTCGTATGTGTATCGACTACCGTGAACTCAACAAATTGACTATCAAGAATCAGTATCCTCTTCCATGATTTGACGATCTTTTTGATCAACTACAAGGATCGAGCATTTATTCAAAGATCGATTTGCGATCCGGATATCACCAGCTGAGGGTGAAGGAAAGTGACGGGATGAAAACTGTATTCAGGACCCGTTATGGTCATTATGAGTTTCTCGTGATGCCATTCAGTTTGACAAATGCACCTGCCGTGTTCATGGACCTCATGAATCGTGTCTGCAAGCCTTACTTGGAAAAGTTTGTTATCGTCTTCATAGATGATATCCTCATCTACTCTAAGAGCGAAGAAGAACATGAGCAACACCTCTGATTAGTGCTTGAACTCTTAAGACAAGAGCAACTTTACGCCAAATTCTCCAAGTGTTAATTTTGGTTGAAGGAAGTACAATTTTTGGGTCATGTTGTAAGCGACCAGGGTATCAAAGTTGATCCCGCCAAGATTGAAGCCATCAGCAAGTGGGAGACCCCCACTACTCTGACGCATATTCTCCAATTCCTAGGTCTCGCCGGTTATTACCGAAGATTCATCGAAGGATTTTCTCTGATTGCGCGTCCTTTGACCGTACTGACTCACAAGGGCAAGAAGTTCATTTGGGAACCCGCACACAAATCAGCATTTCGAACTTTGAAGAAGAATTTAACCACCGCACCTATCTTATCACTTCCTGAAGGCAGTGACGACTTTGTTGTTTATTGTGATGCATCTAAGAGTGGTTTTGGTTGTGTACTGATGCAACGATCAAAGGTTATTGCCTATGCCTTCCGCCAATTGAAGATTCACGAGCGGAACTACACTACACATGATCTTGAACTTGGAGCCGTTGTCTTTGCGCTTAAATTGTGGAGACACTATTTGTATGGAACTAAGAGCACTATCTTCACCGATCACAAGAGTCTCCAGCACATTTTTGATCAGAAGCAACTGAATATGAGACAACGTCGATGGATCGAGACGCTCAACGACTACGATTGTGAACTCCGTTATCACCCTGGCAAGGCCAATGTTGTAGTTTAAGCCGAAAGGAGAGGACGGCACCTCTTCGTGTTAGGGCTCTGAACATCACCATCCATTCGAACCTCAACAGCCAGATCAGAGTAGCCCAAGTTGAGGCTCTCAAGGAGGAGAATATATCTCACGAACATTTGAACATACTTGTCTCTCGATTCGAGGTTAGGGAGTCTGGACTGTAGTGACCCGAACTTTTCCATGTTTATATATATTAATTGAGATTGATATTTACATGATTAAATGTTTCCAACATGTTAAGCAATCAAACTTGTTAAGACTTGATTAATTGAAATATGTTTCATATAGACAATTGACCACCCAAGTTGACCGGTGATTCACGAACGTTAAAACTTGTAAAAACTATATGATGACATATATATGGATATATATATATATATAGTTAACATGATACTATGATAAGTAAACATATCATTAAGTATATTAACAATGAACTACATATGTAAAAACAAGACTACTAATTTAATGATTTTAAACGAGACATATATGTAACGGTTATCGTTGTAAAGACATTTAATGTATATATATCATATTAAGAGATATTCATACATGATAATATCATGATAATATAATAATTTAAAATCTCATTTGATATTATAAACATTGGGTTAACAACATTTAACAAGATCGTTAACCTAAAGGTTTCAAAACAACACTTACATGTAACGACTAACGATGACTTAACGACTCAGTTAAAATGTATTTACATGTAGTGTTTTAATATGTATTTATACACTTTTGAAAGACTTCAATACACTTATCAAAATACTTCTACTTAACAAAAATTCTTACAATTACATCCTCGTTCAGTTTCATCAACAATTCTACTCGTATGCGCCCGTATTCGTACTCGTACAATACACAGCTTTTAGATGTATGTACTATTGGTATATACACTCCAATGATCAGCTCTTAGCAGCCCATATGAGTCACCTAATACATGTGGGAACCATCATTTGGCAACTAGCATGAAATATCTCATAAAATTACAAAAATATGAGTAATCATTCATGACTTATTTACATGAAAACAAAATTACATATCCTTTATATCTAATCCATACAACAACGACCAAAAACACCTACAAACACTTTCATTCTTCAATTTTCTTCATCTAATTGATCTCTCTCAAGTTCTATCTTCAAGTTCTAAGTGTTCTTCATATATTCTACAAGTTCTAGTTACATAAAATCAAGAATACTTTCAAGTTTGCTAGCTCACTTCCAATCTTGTAAGGTGATCATCCAACCTCAAGAAATCTTTGTTTCTTACAGTAGGTTATCATTCTAATACAAGGTAATAATCATATTCAAACTTTGGTTCAATTTCTATAACTATGACAATCTTATTTCAAGTGATGATCTTACTTGAACTTGTTTTCGTGTCATGATTTTGCTTCAAGAACTTCGAGCCATCCAAGGATCCGTTGAAGCTATATCCATTTTTCTCTTTTCCAGTTGGTTTATCCAAGGAACTTAAGGTAGTAATGATGTTCATAACATCATTCGATTCATACATATAAAGCTATCTTATTCGAAGGTTTAAACTTGTAATCACTAGAACATAGTTTAGTTAATTCTAAACTTGTTCGCAAACAAAAGTTAATCCTTCTAAATTGAATTTTAAAATCAAATAAACACATGTTCTATATCTATATGATATGCTAACTTAATGATTTAAAACCTGGAAACACGAAAAACACCGTAAAACCGGATTTACGCCGTCGTAGTAACACCGCGGGCTGTTTTGGGTTAGTTAATTAAAAACTATGATAAACTTTGATTTAAAAGTTGTTATTCTGAGAAAATGATTTTTATTATGAACATGAAACTATATCCAAAAATTATGGTTAAACTCAAAGTGGAAGTATGTTTTCTAAAATGGTCATCTAGACGTCGTTCTTTCGACTGAAATGACTACCTTTACAAAAATGACTTGTAACTTATTTTTCCGACTATAAACCTATACTTTTTCTGTTTAGATTCATAAATTAGAGTTCAATATGAAACCATAGCAATTTGATTCACTCAAAATGGATTTAAAATGAAGAAGTTATGGGTAAAACAAGATTGGATAATTTTTCTCATTTTAGCTACGTGAAAATTGGTAACAAATCTATTCCAACCATAACTTAATCAACTTGTATTATATATTATGTAATCTTGAGATACCATAGACACGTATACAATGTTTCCACCTATCATGTCGACACATCTATATATATTTCGGAACAACCATAGACACTCTATATGTGAATGTTGGAGTTAGCTATACAGGGTTGAGGTTGATTCCAAAATATATATAGTTTGAGTTGTGATCAATAATGAGATACGTATACACTGGGTCGTGGATTGATTCAAGATAATATTTATCGATTTATGTGACGACCCGGAAATTTTCGACTAAATTTAAAATTTATCTTTATATTATTCTGACACGATAAGCAATGTTTGTTAAGTTAAATCTCAAGGATTTTAAACTATGTTTATACATTCATTTAAACCTCGACCAAATTCCAATGATTCACGAACCATTAAATGAACATATATGAATATGTATGTATATGTGTATATGTTATAAATTGAAAATGTCAACAAAGTATTTAAAAGTATAATGCTTTATATGAATGTATTTGTTTCAATATGATTATCGACGAAATTAAAAAAAAAATATATTAAATGATTGAATTATCAGAAACATTGAATTATGATTACAAGTCTCTGTTGAGAGGTCCACTATGATTTGAGAAACTATTCCTCTTAACGATATTCGGAATAATTTGTAAAGCTATTTATAAATAAAAATAAAAAGTGTCATTTACGAAAGTTAGACAAAAGCTATTGGAGAATTGGTTTCCATGATATTCTATTAATCTATTTTCAAACATACAAAAACGTTTTCAGTTTAAAAAGAACTTTATTATTAAAACGTATATAACTTTTATAAATATCTAGAATCACTTTTGACAACTCATTACTTAACCAGTATAATAAATATAACGATATTTATATTTTATTTCATTAAATATATATAACGATTTAAATTAATATTATATATATTTATACACGTATTATACATACATAGTTTTTATATTTTTACTATACTTTAACTTTACCTTTACTTTACTTTACCTTTACTTTAACTTTAATAATTCACTTTAATAATTCATACTTTAATAATTCACTTTAATAATTCATACTTTAATAATTCACTTTAATAATTCATACTTTAATAATTCACTTTAATAATTCATACTTTAATAATTTATACTTTAATAATTCACTTTAATAATTCATACTTTAATAATTCACTTTAATAATTCATACTTTAATAATTCACTTTAATAATTCAAAAATCTATTATAAATATAATTCAATAGTTTCATTATTTCATAGAAACTTGAAAATATATTTCTCTAAACTCTCTCAATCGATTTATATATATATATATATATATATATATATATATATATATATATATATATATATATATATATATATATATATATATTTGCTCTATATTATTTCAAGATATTATTAGTATACATAAAATATTACGACGGAGTGATGTCCGAGTGATTTCAAAATAGTTTTTTGAATGAGTCGAAGCTAAGGAAATTATGGGTTATAGCTATGGAGGTGATGGGTATGGTTCATGGGTATGCTCGTGAGGTCAATCTAGTTTTTATCATCTCCGTTGCGTCTACGTACTTTCCTGCAATATTGAATCTCAATATTGATACGTGAGCACTCATAACTTAACTTTTATATATCAATAGTGTATCCCTGACTAGTGCTCGAGTATATAGGATTATGCATGCTTGTACATTCGATATTGTCCTTAGATAGGTTTGTTGAATCCTGAATTAGATACATATGCTACTGAGATAGGGTATATGATATGCATGTCATTGGAAAGCTAGCGAAAAATTAAGAACTTTTCATTTAGATATCGAATGGTTTCGATGAACGGATTTGAAGTTATAGTCAACTGAATTTTAGTATTATTATTAAAATGATTATTATTACTATCGTCGTTATTATTTTAATAGAAATATCATTGTTATTATAAAATATCATTATTACTATTATGTTAGTATTATCATTTTATCATAATAACATTTTTAGTAAATATAAATATTGTTATTTTTTTTATAGAATAATAATAATTATTATTACAAAATAATACAACTTTTACTTATTATTATTATGATCAATATTATTTTATCAAATAAATAGGGGATACAAAGATATTTTTCACCACGCGTAATATAATTACATTAATAATACTTACCACTATAGTTTTACGATATTAAGTGAACTTTATAAATTTTACTACTTAAGATATATAAAAGTATATTTTATCATATATAAACGTTAATATAAATTTTTATTAATAAATTACTTTTATTATTATAAAATCTAATAAATATATTTAAATATATAAAACGACTATAGCTAAGTTATATAATAAACACGTATAAATTTTAGAAGTCATTTTGGGTCAGGTTGACTTTTGCATATTAGTCTCGAGCATTAGGATTGTGGTACACTATGACTTGACCAAAAATTGTTAGACAAATATTGACCAACATATAAATATATATAATCAATATAGGTTCGTGAATCCGAGGCCAACCTTGCACTTGTTAAATGACGTTATATGTATTTTTACTACGAAATACAGTATGGTGAGTTTCATTTGCTCCCTTTTATATATATTTTTGGGACTGAGAATACATGCGCTGTTTTTTTAAATGTTTTACGAAATAGGCACAAGTACTAAAACTAATTCTACGTGGGTTTAAACCAGAAATATACCCTTAGCTTGGTAACATTAAACTACTTGTCTATGTACGGTAGGCGCGAATCCTAAAGATAGATCTATTGGGCTTGACAAACCCCATCCTGACTATGGGATGCTTTAGTACTTCGAGGTTATTTTAAACACACCTGATCTGGTGTACTTCAGAGGGTAAAACATGAACGTTAAGGCTTGTTACCGGGTGCCTACAACTTATAGAATACTTTTATACACTTGCGAGTGTACATATATTTATAAACGGAAATCTTGTGGTCTATTAATATATTGAAATGATTATTATGATAAACCTATGAACTCACCAACCTTTTGGTTGACACTTTAAAGCATGTTTATTCTCAGGTATTAAAGAAATCTTCCGCTGTGCATTAGCTCATTTTAAGGATATTACTTGGAGTCATTCATGGCATATTTTGAAAGACGTTGCATTCGAGTCATGGAGTTCATCAAGATTATTATTATGTCAATTATAGTTGGATGTATTATGAAATGGTGTGCACACCGTCAACTTTCGTTGTAAAGAAAGTTTGTCTTTTAAAAACGAATGCAATGTTTGTAAAATGTATCATATAGAGGTCAAAATACCTCGCGATGTAATCAACTATTGTGAATCGTTTATAATGTATATGAACGGGTCCTTTCAGTTGGTATCAGAGCGGTGGTCTTAGCGAACCAGGTCTGCATTAGTGTGTCTGACTGATAGTCGTTAGGATGCATTAATGAGCCTGGACTTCGACCGTGTCTGCATGTTAAAAGTTTTGCTTATCATTTTTGTCGGAAATTGCCTGCTTATCATTCTTAGTCTAGACACGTCTTACTGCATTGATTGCATGAATAGTGTATAGACAAAATTCATATCTTAGCGTATCTGCTAATCCATATCTTAGCGTATCTGTTACTGTAAACTTTGCCTGACATATCCCGTAATTTCCTCCGTAATCTACGAAATCTTTTGCGCTATATATATAGATATTCTATGTAATTAGAATACCACCCGATAGCCGAAAAATCATTTCATATCGAAAAATTCTTTATTCAATCGAACAAAATGGAATTCGTCATTAGTTCAAGTCCCTTGAATTCCGATATGGAATCCCACTCAAGCTCCGAAAGCAGTGTGACCGGAATGGATCAACCAATTAGTCATCATCTATTATGAATGAATTGGGGATAGGTTCGTAGCCTCCTCAATAATTGGAGACAAGAAGAAGGTGATCCCTTCCATCCACCACATTGCTCTCTTGGCGATGAACCTGAAGCACTTACCAGCGAACCGGTCTGAAACACCATTTTCTCTCTCATTTTCAGAGTATCTCGTCACGATTATATACTACATCAAATTCTAGATTTTATTTATCTGCTCGTCCGAACCGACAATCACCCCGATGTAATAGAAGAAGTCAACGAGCTTCGCGCTCGAGTAGTGGCTTTAGAGAATATGGTGCAAGGGTTACAAACACCAACAAATAACGAAGTATTAATTTATAATTTCAATTTTATTTAATAAATACTCCGTAAAAGTTATGTAATTTCTAAAGCCTTTAGGGATTATTCAGTTCTAGTTTCAACCGTAAATCAAATGAGTTTAATTTAATATTAACTCATTAAATGTATGTTACATCTGAAGAAAATATGCACATATATATTTTCATAAAGACTGTAATAAAATTCTGTTGTACAAAATATTAATTGTGAAATTTTTTCTTTAACGGGTAGGTAATACCCGAGAGATATATAAATTCACAATTGATATATTACATTTTTCGAATCTGATTAAGCAAATCATCAACTATACTCTCAAAATCTCACAACAATATACTTTCTTGTATAGAAATCAAAACAACCATTCTCACCCAAATTTGATTACGCATTCTGATTTTGACAAATCAAAATCCAAGTCATGATTTAACAGAAGACATCACTCTTAGATTCCTACATCTTTCAAAGCTATACTTTGACTTCAAAACCGTGTTAGAACATCATATGTATATTAACGATTACAAACTGTGTTCAAACTCTCAGAAGTTTTCGAAGACACTTCAAACAATGAACAATCGAGATGATGATCCAATCACATATTACCCACATTTATGTACCTAAAAAGCTCTCGAAGCCAAAGTCATAGTTCGACGCGTATCCGTGTCAGACCCTTTGGCATTTATTAGCTAAAATGACTTTTCAATTCCTTTTCAAAGTAGACAGTTTTGTCACAGCTCCAGCAAGTCAACTTCGACTTTTCAGTCGGACTAGTCTTATTATAACCTCGATAGATACGTTGCCCTTTCGTCATCGTTATTGGGGACCTTTCATATCTCGCCACCTTAGTAATAAACTTACCAACAACTTCAATTATCTTTGAGTTTTCGAAAAATCATTATATTTATTGAAATCACATCATTTACTCATTCGCATCTTGTAACGAGAATTGGCATACGAATCATCAAAAAACAGTAACCAGTATTTTGAAATCTCGCAGCATGTCTACGCCAACAGTTATATGTGTACGTAAAACGTCTATCTCCTGGACTTACATACTTTGAATGTGAAGTTCTGAAAAATATTCTGAACTGCAAACTAGTTCTTGAAATGCTGACGAAGCATCAAAAACTGTAAACGATCTTAACAGTAAAAAGTTTGATGACAGATAATAGTAAGGTGGTAAAGCTGAGAAAAAGAGAAGGTTTGGAACTGGAAAACGGATTGAACAGACTATGAAGGAGGCTGTGGACAAATCACAAAGACTAAATCTGCCTTCAAAGAATCCAAATGATTCAGTGCCTGCTAAAGTCATTAACGAATACCTTACTCTTTATTCTAAACCTCTACAGACAAATCTTCATCATCATCCATCAATATTAGAAATTCTAAGATATTATCATATCTTTCATTATAAATATCCGCGATATTTCTGAAGATATTTTCACAACTAATCTTATCTGAAGTCATTTATCTCTTTGCGCTATCAGTGTTACATCATATAAGAAACTATTAGTTTCTATATTCTATAAACTTTCGAGTTTAAATTATGAATGTTTTAAAGTAGTGTTGGGAACTGAAGCATGAGTTAGTATTATATAATGACACTTGATCAACGTGATTATATTACAGTAAGTCATGCTGAGTTTCTAATGGGACATGACGATTCACAGACCATGCCGTCATCATGTTCCATGTTACACGACTCTTGTATTCTATTTAATCTCTAAAAATATCAAGAATATATTTTCTTGATGATTCGGTCTTTTCAGGGTATTCTGGTAAATTAACAAATTAAGATCGTGCCATTACCATTTCCTTCTTAGAACATTAACTATGTTCATTCTGAAATTCATATCTGCGAATACTGGACCATTACAAACGTTGCTTAATCGCAAGAAGAAGAAACGAAAGGACAAAACTCCAAAATAGAAATTGGAGTATAAATCTCAGCAAATAGAAGGGAGCATTAACTTGGATGTCAATGATTATAGAAGACAAAAGCAGGGGCTTTGAAATATAAGGGAAGATATAAAACCCAACAACCACCCAAAAATTATAAACCGTATATATCGATGCATATAGCAATATAAAGACACGGAAGAACTAAAAACACTATAAAACCGAGAATATAGTAGAGGTAAATAGATTCTTCCGGAGGCAGATGAAAAAGAAGAATGACAGATATGAAAGTGAGGAGTATATCGAGAATCAGTACTGGATGAAGCATATTGACAAATACTTTAAAATATGAGTTGAGGGAGAAAGAATAGAAGGTGTGAGTTGTAAGGAAACGAAGGAGGTGGATTTATAGTGAAATACCCGACAGAGAAATCAAGATAGATTATCGTATTAATTCAAAGAGAATCATAATCTCCTTAATCACCGAAGCATCAAATCCAACATAGATTACAAAGATTTTCTTTAAATTCGGAGATCAATTGTGATGACGTCAAAAGATATGACGAATCACTATAATCTTATTTCATTCATTTACGATAACTTCCCTCATACGCTTTGAGTAATCGAATTATTTTATCCATACTTCTTAGACATGATAAAACTTCATAATCGTCATAATAACATTCTCATTGTTAGCCATAACGACCTCTATCAAATTTCGGGGACGAAATTTCTTTAACGGGTAGGTACTTTGACGACCCGGAAATTTTTGACTAAATTTAAACTTTATCTTTATATTATTCTGACACGATAAGCAATGTTTGTTAAGTTAAATATCAAGGATTTTAAACTATGTTTATACATTCATTTAAACCTCGACCAAATTCCAATGATTCATGAACCATTAAATGAACATATATGAATATGTATGTATATGTGTATATGTTATAAATTGAAAATGTCAACAAAGTATTTAAAAGTATAATGCTTTATATGAATGTATTTGTTTCAATATGATTATGGACGAAATTAAAAAAAATATATTAAATGATTGAATTATCAGAAACATTGAATTATGATTACAAGTCTCTGTTGAGAGGTCCACTATGATTTGAGAAATCTATTCCTCTTAACGATATTCGGAATAATTTGTAAAGCTATTTATAAATAAAAATAAAAAGTGTCATTTACGAAAGTTAGACAAAAGCTATTGGAGAATTGGTTTCCATAATATTCTATTAATCTATTTTCAAACGTACAAAAACGTTTTCAGTTTAAAAAGAACTTTATTATTAAAATGTATATAACTTTTATAAATATCTAGAATCACTTTTGACAACTCATTACTTAACCAGTATAATAAATATAACGATATTTATATTTTATTTCATTAAATATATATAACGATTTAAATTAATATTATATATATTTATACACGTATTATACATACATAGTTTTTATATTTTTACTATACTTTAACTTTACCTTTACTTTACTTTACCTTTACTTTAACTTTAATAATTCACTTTAATAATTCATACTTTAATAATTCACTTTAATAATTCATACTTTAATAATTCACTTTAATAATTCATACTTTAATAATTCACTTTAATAATTCATACTTTAATAATTCACTTTAATAATTCATACTTTAATAATTCACTTTAATAATTCATACTTTAATAATTCACTTTAATAATTCATACTTTAATAATTCACTTTAATAATTCAAAAATCTATTATAAATATAATTCAATAGGTTTCATTATTTCATAGAAACTTGAAAATATATTTCTCTAAACTCTCTAAATCGATTTACATATATATATATATATATATATATATATATATATATATATATATATATATATATATATATATATATATATATATATATATATATATATATATATATATATTTGCTCTATATTATTTCAAGATATTATTAGTATACATAAAATATTACGACGGAGTGATGTCCGAGTGATTTCAAAATAGTTTTTTGAATGAGTCGAAGCTAAGAAAATTATGGGTTATAGCTATGGAGGTGATGGGTATGGTTCATGGGTATGCTCGTGAGGTCAATCTAGTTTTTATCATCTTCGTTGCGTCTACGTACTTTCCTGCAATATTGAATGTCAATATTGATACGTGAGCACTCATAACTTAACTTTTATATATCAATAGTGTATCCCTGACTAGTGCTCGAGTATATAGGATTATGCATGCTTGTACATTCGATATTGTCCTTAGATAGGTTTGTTGAATCCTGAATTAGATACATATGCTACTGAGATAGGGTATATTATATGCATGTCATTGGAAAGCTAGCGAAAAATTAAGAACTTTTCATTTAGATATCGAATGGTTTCGATGAACGGATTTGAAGTTATAGTCAACTGAATTTTAGTATTATTATTAAAATGATTATTATTACTATCGTCGTTATTATTTTAATAGAAATATTATTGTTATTATAAAATATCATTATTACTATTATGTTAGTATTATCATTTTATCATAATAACATTTTTAGTAAATATAAATATTGTTATTTTTTTATAGAATAATAATAATTATTATTACAAAATAATACAACTTTTACTTATTATTATTATGATCAATATTATTTTATCAAATAAATAGGGGATACAAAGATATTTTTCACCACGCGTAATATAATTACATTAATAATACTTACCACTATAGTTTTAGGATATTAAGTGAACTTTATAAATTTTACTACTTAAGATATATAAAAGTATATTTTATCATATATAAACGTTAATATAAATTTTTATTAATAAATTACTTTTATTATTATAAAATCTAATAAATATATTTAAATATATAAAACGACTATAGCTAAGTTATATAATAAACACGTATAAATTTTAGAAGTCATTTTGGGTCAAGTTGACTTTTGCATATTAGTCTCGAGCATTAGGATTGTGGTACACTATGACTTGACCAAAAATTGTTAGACAAATATTGACCAACATATAAATATATATAATTAATATAGGTTCGTGAATCCGAGGCCAACCTTGCACTTGTTAAATGACATTATATGTATTTTTACTACGAAATACAGTATGGTGAGTTTCATTTGCTCCCTTTTATATATATTTTTGGGACTGAGAATACATGCGCTGTTTTTATAAATGTTTTACGAAATAGGCACAAGTACTAAAACTAATTCTACGTGGGTTTAAACCAGAAGTATACCCTTAGCTTGGTAACATTAAACTACTTGTCTATGTACGGTAGGCGCGAATCCTAAAGATAGATCTATTGAGCTTGACAAACCCCATCCTGACTATGGGATGCTTTAGTACTTCGAGGTTATTTTAAACACACCTGATCTGGTGTACTTCAGAGGGTAAAACATGAACGTTAAGGCTTGTTACCGGGTGCCTACAACTTATAGAATACTTTTATACACTTGCGAGTGTACATATATTTATAAACGGAAATCTTGTGGTCTATTAATATATTGAAATGATTATTATGATAAACCTATGAACTCACCAACCTTTTGGTTGACACTTTAAAGCATGTTTATTCTCAGG
The DNA here is from genome assembly GCF_046630445.1 of Rutidosis leptorrhynchoides. Lineage (NCBI taxonomy): Eukaryota > Viridiplantae > Streptophyta > Magnoliopsida > Asterales > Asteraceae > Rutidosis > Rutidosis leptorrhynchoides. The sequence continues at coordinate 227,053,569 of NC_092337.1, read as the reverse complement.
TATTAAAGAAATCTTCCGCTGTGCATTAGCTCATTTTAAGGATATTACTTGGATTCATTCATGGCATATTTTGAAAGACGTTGCATTCGAGTCATTGAGTTCATCAAGATTATTATTATATCAATTATAGTTAGATGTATTATGAAATGGTGTGCATTCCGTCAACTTTCGTTGTAAAGAAAGTTTGTCTTTTAAAAACGAATGCAATGTTTGTAAAATGTATCATATAGAGGTCAAAATACCTCGCGATGTAATCAACTATTGTGAATCGTTTATAATGTAGATGAACGGGTCCTTTCAATTTATTTCTGTACATCTAACTGTGGACAACTAGTTGTAGGTTACTAACGAGGACAGCTAACTTAATAAACTTAAAACATCAAAATATATTAAAAGTGTTGTAGATATATTTTGAACATACTTTGATATATATGTATATATTGTTATAGGTTCGTGAATCAACCAGTGGCCAAGTCTTACTTCCCGATGAAGTAAAAATCTGTGAAAGTGAGTTATAGTCCCACTTTTAAAATCTAATATTTTTGGGATGAGAATACATGCAGGTTTTATAAATGATTTACAAAATAGACACAAGTACGTGAAACTACATTCTATGGTTGAATTATCGAAATCGAATATGCCCCTTTTTATTAAGTCTGGTAATCTAAGAATTAGGGAACAGACACCCTAATTGACGCGAATCCTAAAGATAGATCTATTGGGCCTAACAAACCCCATCCAAAGTACCGGATGCTTTAGTACTTCGAAATTTATATCATATCCGAAGGGTGTCCCGGAATGATGGGGATATTCTTATATATGCATCTTGTTAATGTCGGTTACCAGGTGTTCACCACATGAATGATGTAGCGACCCGACCGAATCATGTTTGACGGCGCCGACTACTTAGGTCCCGTTACGTGGTCATAAGTCTTTATCGTGACGTTTGACCAAAATATGTCGCATTTATTTCATAATAAAAAGGATGTTTCAAGTTTACAATTGTAGTTCAAAAGACTAGTACATTACAATGTTTAACGTACGAATGAAACCTATGCGACACAATTTAAGGTAGCCAAAAGACGCTCCAACTATGCATGTATACTCGACATCCAAGCAAATATCAAAAGTAATGAGCGGAAGCATGTATCATGTATCGTTCAAGGACCTGAGAAAAACATAGAAATCTGTCAACGAAAACGTTGGTGAAATCATAGGTTTATGTAAGTAAGTACAAGTGAACCACAAGATTTGTAACATTGATATAATAGTAATACATTCCAAAAGTTTGTTTCACGAGCACCCAATTATCAATGCTTAACTTTCCTTCCATAGAACCCCATCACAATAGTGTTAGAACATACACTGTTTCACGAAAATATATTTCATTCGTAAACGGTAGCGAACCGTTTTAATGAGGGTTTGTCAAACCCATATGGCCATATAACATAAGTTCTCGCTTACACCCGGCAAGTGTAACTAATGATAATCGAATTGAGGATTTTTGTTCAAACTCGTATGTAGAATGTTTGTTTTCCTGTACTTGTGTTCACTTAGCAAAAAGAAACGTTTATGTTTTCTCATCCCAAATGTAAGTGCAAAAGAGTAAAAGTGGGACTATGATCTCACCTTGAGTGCACGTATTGATAATGCTAAAAACGAACATATATTTCATAGCATTATTCCTCAACTCTTAACGCTCGACGCAACGGACTAAAAATTACAAGTTAACTATGTATATAAATATAATATAATATATAATTAATTATATTAATTATATATATATTATATTTATAAATAAAAACAGTCGGCAGAGAAAGACTCCAAGGGACTGAGCTGTAATTTCATTCTCCGCGACTCTCGGAGTTTGAAGGCCAAAATGGCCGCGAGTCGCGGAGCCCCCAGTTTTAAAACTCCCTATAAAGCAAACCGAAATCTGATCATTTTCATCCATCTTTTTCTTCTTCTCTCATATATACGTAAAATATATATATATATATTTATAATTTATATTTTAATTTTAATTATAATTCTAATAATAAGGGTATGTTAGCAAATGTTGTAAAGCTGTAAGTCAAAATTCTGTCCGTGTAACGCTACGCTATTTTTAATCATTGTAAGTTATGTTCAACCTTTTTATATTAATGTCTCGTAGCTAAGTTATTATTATGCTTATTTAATCCGAAGTAATCATGATGTTGGGCTAATTACTAAAATTGGGTAATTGGGCTTTGTACCATAATTGGGGTTTGGACAAAAGAACGACACTTGTGGAAATTAGACTATGGGCTATTAATGGGCTTTATATTTGTTTAACTAAATGATAGTTTGTTAATGTTAATATAAAGATTTACAATTGGACGTCCCTATAAATTACCATATACACTCAATCGGACACGATGGGCGGGGTATTTATATGTACGAATAATCGTTCATTTAACCGGACACGGGAATGGATTAATAGCCACTAGAATAATTAAAACAGGGGTGAAATTATGTACAAAGGACACTTGGTATAATTGATAACAAAATATTAAAACCTTGGGTTACACTCAGTCGACAACCTGGTGTAATTATTAAACAAAGTATTAAAATCTTGTTACAGTTTAAATCCCCAATTAGTTGGAATATTTAACTTCGGGTATAAGGATAATTTGACGAGGACACTCGCATTTTATATTTATGACTGATGGACTGTTATGGACAAAAACCAGACGGACATATTAAATAATCCAGGACAAAGGACAATTAACCCATGGGCATAAAACTAAAATCAACATGTCAAACATCATGATTACGGAAGTTTAAATAAGCATAATTCTTTTATTTCATATTTAATTTCCTTTATTTTATATTTAATTGCACTTCTAATTATCGCACTTTATTTATTGTTATTGTATTTAATTGCACTTTTAATTATCGTACTTTTTAATTATCGCAAGTTTATTTTATCGCACTTTTATTATTCGCAATTTCATTATCGTTATTTACTTCATGCTTTAATTTAATTCTTGTATTTATTTTTAATATTTTACATTTGGTTTTAACTGCGACTAAAGTTTTAAAATCGACAAACCGGTCATTAAACGGTAAAAAAACCCCCCTTTATAATAATAATATTACTTATATATATATATTTATATTTTTATAAAAGTAAACTAATATAGCGTTGAGCTTTGTTTAAAAAAGATTCCCTGTGGAACGAACCGGACTTATTAAAAACTACACTACTGTACGATTAGGTACACTGCCTATAAGTGTTGTAGTAAGGTTTAAGTATATCCATTCTATAAATAAATAAATATCTTGTGTAAAATTGTATCGTATTTAATAGTATTTTCTGTTAAAATTAATAACTATTTTGTATACACCCCGCTACACATCAAGTATTTTTGGCGCCGCTGCCGGGGAACTTCTCTTAAAAGCCGGAAGCGCAACGCTATATATACCAAAAAAAAAAAAAATTTAGTTAACTTTTATTAAAATTCGTTTTTGTAAAAATACGTTTTAAATTATTCAAAAATATAAAAAGAAAAACAAAAATTTATGTATTTTTAGGAGTTTGATAAATATAAGTTTTATTTTGTAAAAATATGAGTTTTATTTAATTTATTTTATAAATATATTTTATAAATATAAAAAACCGAAAAAGAATATATATATATATATATATATATATATATATATATATATATATATATATATATATATATATATATATATAATCTATTTTTTTTATTGTTATAAAGTATTTTATTTTTATCTTAGTTATTAAAGATAAGTTTTATTTAGATTACATAAATATTTTAATAAGATAATATAAAAAAAAACAAAATAATTAAAAAAAAAAAAACGCGTAAATTTTAAACTGTTTCAGATCTGAATTTCTGAACCCCGCGACTCGCGGGGTTTGCTGCATTAATTACCGCGACTCGCGGAGATTTTCTGACAGGCGACAAAACCCTAATTCAGCATTTATTACGGATTATTAATTAGTATTATTATTATTAACCCTAATTATTATTATTATTACAATTAAGTTTATTTTTAATTTAAGTTTTATTTAATTTATATTTTAGTATTAATTAGTTTTATTAAATTGTAAAATTAATAGTTTTAATAAATAAATAATATAAAAATAATATTTTTATAAAAATTGTACTTTTTACCACTTTTTGTATATTTTTATATTTTGTCCCTTTTTAATTGTTTTAGCGTAATATTTGTATTTTTAGCTCATATTTAGTTTTAAACTTAGTTTTTGCTATAGTTATTTTTACTCCTAGATTTTTAGGCTTTGCCGTAGAATTCCTTAAGTGTTTTTTTTCTTTAGACTAAGATTTAGGTACTTTAGAATTTTGCGACACCTTTTTAAGTTTTAGTTTCTTTTTAAGTTATTTCCATTTGGGATTTAGTTTTTCCTGTAAGCTTTAATATTTTTAGACACCTTTTACTATGTACCAATTATCATTCCAATTAGTAATTTCAATTTGCGATTATAATTTTAAGTTAGTTGTAGTAATAAGATTAGGTTAGTCAAAGTATTTTTAAGTTTTATAAGTTTCTTTTATTTTTCCGTCACCTTTTATTTTTCAACCATTTTTCTTTTTCGACCTTTTTCGACAATCTTTTTCTCTCTTATTTGTCGCCATTCTAGTTTTTAGGACTTAGATTTTTATTCTACTTCTTATCTAAAATTCTTAAAATTACGAAAATTTATTTTAAGTGGTTAAATTAATAGACATTAAAATTTTCTGGTTCATAGTAATAGTTGGATTTGTACGTGGACCGGGTTATTGGAGCCAAACAGTCCTCAATTATATTGAGACCAAACGAATCCTGCCCCTCTGGTGTATCTTTTGGCTATTCGAAACGTGAGCAAAATCAGAAAAGTCTATTAATTGGATAACTTATTATAATTTTTCTTTCCTTTTTAAAACTAATAGGATATTCAGTGAATGCACCGAGCAAGACGTTCACCACCTTTTGTACGTTCACCACCTGTAACTAGATCAAGACATTTAGCAAATATAACCGCCGTTGATTTTTCTTTAGAATCGTCATCCAGTCGACCAAGTACTTCAGTTCAAATTTTCGATAATCCATTTTTTGAACCCGACCTCACAATTGAGAATCCGGAGAATATTCAGGAACGGTTCGTAGATCCTGAACCACTAAACTTTCCTTCGGAGCCACCAATCATTCATACAGAGATTGTTGAGGAACGAACCATTAAATCAGAATCATCTAGTGATACCGATTCAACAAATTCAATTATGGAGAATCTGGAACCTCTAAGTATGGAAGACCGAATGAGAGCTAAACGCACTGGCCAAGGTCACGCAATTACTCATCCAGACATTAATGCGCCAGATTATGAAATCAAAGGACAAATTCTACACATGGTGACTAATCAGTGTCAATTTAGTGGTGCGCTGAAGGAAGATCCAAATGAACATCTACGTACCTTTAATAGGATCTGCACACTATTTAAAATCCGAGAAGTGGAGGATGAACAGATATATCTCATGTTATTTCCCTGGACTTTAAAGGGAGAAGCCAAAGATTGGTTGGAATCGTGACCTGAAGGGGCGATTGATACATGGGATGTTTTAGTTGACAAATTTCTTAAACAATTCTTTCCTGCATCTAAAGCCGTAAGACTTCAAGCGGAAATTGTTACGTTTACACAGAAACCAAATGAAACTCTATATGAGGCATGGACAAGATATGGAAAATTGTTAAGAGGATGTCCGCAACATGGTTTAGACACCTGTCAGATAGTACAAATATTCTACCAAGGATGCGACATCACTACAAGGAAAGACATAGATATAGCAGCTGGTGGTTCTATTATGAAGAAAACCGAAACTGATGCTTACAAAATTATTGATAACACTGCTTCCCACTCACATGAGTGGCACCAAGAAAAAGATATCATTAGATCATCTAAAGCAGCTAGAGCCGATTCTAGCCATGACTTAGATTCCATTTCCGCAAAGATAGATGCTGTGGAGAGACGAATGAAAAAGATGACTAAGGATATTCACTCAATACGAATTAGTTGTGAGCAGTGTGGAGGACCACATTTGACAAAAGATTGTCTCAGTATTGAATTAACAATGGAACAAAGAGAGAATATTTCATACATAAACCAAAGGCCTGGAAATAATTATCAGAATAATTATCAACCGCCAAGATCAATTTACAATCAAAACCAGAATTATAACAGAAATATTCCATACAACAACCAACAAGGTCCTAGCAATCAACAAGTATCCAATAATACTTACAATCAGCAAAGACCGAATTTTCAAAACAAACCACCACAACAAACCGATGATAAAAAGCCGAATTTAGAAGATATGATGACAAAGCTAGTTGAAACTCAAACACAGTTTTTCACATCTCAGAAACAAACTAATGAACAAAATGCTCAAGCATTTAGAAATCAACAAGCTTCTATTCAAAATCTAGAACAAGAAGTAAGTAACCTAGCAAGGTTAATAGGTGAAAGAAAACCAGGAAGTCTACCTAGTGATACAAACGCTAACCCCCGGAATGAAACAGCTAAAGCCATTACCACAAGAAGTGGTACAACACTTAAACCACCTGAAATACCTGTAACTTCTGATGAAGCTATTCCTACTCCACAAGAACCACAACCTGATCAAGATAAGGAAAAAGAACCGGTAGTTGAAAAGATTAATGAAGATAACACAGCTAAGGCTAAACCTTATGTTAAACCATATCAACCACCACTTCCTTATCCGAGTAAAATGAAGAAAGAAAAACTTGAAGCCGAGCAATCCAAATTCTTGGATATGTTTAAACAGATAAATGTAAATCTTCCTTTCATTGATGTGATTTCAGGAATGCCTAGATATGCTAAATTCTTGAAAGATCTAATCTCAAATAGAAAGAAAATGGAAGAACTCTCGGCTGTTACCATGAATGCTAATTGTTCAGCAGTGCTGTTGAATAAGATACCAGAAAAACTATCTGATCCAGGAAGTTTCACAATTCCATGTTTTCTAGGTAGTCTTAATTCAATAGAAGCATTGGCAGACTTAGGTGCTAGTATAAATCTAATGCCGTATTCACTATACGCTAAACTAGACCTTGGAGAATTAAAACCAACAAGAATAAGCATACAGCTAGCCGATCGATCAATAAAATATCCTAGAGGGATAATGGAGAACATGCTAGTTAAAGTTGGTAATTTAGTATTTCCAGTAGATTTTGTTGTTTTGGACATGGAAGAAGATTCTCAAGTTCCTCTCATATTAGGAAGACCATTCTTAAACACGGCCAAAGCAATGATAGACGTGTTCGGTAAGAAACTGACCCTAAGTATAGAGGATGAGAGTGTTACCTTTTCAGTTGATAGAGCAATGCAACAACCACAATCTGCAGATGATACATGTTATTATATTCAAACTATAGATGCACATGCAGAATTATTAGAAGAATTTCCAGAATTACAAGGAACAGGAGAATGTTCTTTAGGAGAAGGTAATGAACCAATTGATGAAGCTGAAATGTTAGCTACACTTATAGCTAATGGATATGAACCAACAACAGAAGAAATTCAAATGCTAAAAGAAGAAGACAAATATCGATATAAATCATCGATAGAAGAACCTCCGAAATTAGAGTTAAAGCCACTTCCAAACCATTTGGAATACGCTTATTTACATGGTGAATCTGAATTACCTGTAATAATATCGTCTTCTCTTACTGAAAATGAGAAATCACAACTCATTTCTGTGTTGAAAGCTCATAAACCAGCCATTGCATGGAAGATTCATGATATTAAAGGAATAAGTCCTTCGTATTGCACACATAAAATCCTTATGGAAGAAGGTCATAAAATGTATGTGCAACGCCAATGAAGACTAAATCCTAATATGCAAGATGTAGTTAAGAAAGAGATTATTAAACTGCTAGATGCAGGTTTAATTTATCCAATCTCTGATAGTCCATGGGTAAGCCCAGTTCAATGCGTGCCTAAGAAGGGTGTCATGACTGTCATTACAAATGAGAAAAATGAGCTTATTCCTACTAGAACTGTAACAGGATGGCGTGTGTGTATTGATTATAGAAAATTAAATGACGCCACCAGAAAAGATCACTTTCCCTTACCTTTCATTGATCAAATGTTGGAAAGGTTAGCCGAAAATAGTTACTACTGTTTTCTAGATGGATTTTACGGATATTTTCAAATTCCAATAGCACCCGAGGACCAAGAGAAAACCACATTCACGTGCCCTTATGGTACTTTTGCTTACAAACGCATGCCATTTGGACTTTGCAACGCCCCTGCAACCTTTCAAAGGTGCATGATGGCGATTTTTCATGACATGATAGAAGAATGCATGGAAGTTTTCATGGATGACTTTTTAGTCTTCGGTGATACATTTGAATCATGTCTAGCTAATCTTGAACGAATGCTTCTTAGATGCGAACAATCAAATCTAGTACTTAATTGGGAGAAATGCCATTTCATGGTTAAAGAAGGCATCGTTCTTAGACATAAAATTTCAAAAGAAGGAATTGAAGTGGATAGAGCTAAAGTAGATGTAATTGCTAAACTTCCACATCCCACCAATGTTAGAGGAGTTAGGAGTTTTCTAGGGCATGCCGGTTTTTACCGACGTTTCATAAAAGATTTTTCTAAAATTGCCACTCCTATGAATAAACTCCTAGAAAAGGATGCTCCATTCATCTTTTCAGATGAGTGTATCAAATCTTTTAATATTCTTAAAGAGAAACTCACTAATGCACCGATCATGATAACGCCAAATTGGAATCTACCATTTGAACTAATGTGCGATGCAAGTGATTTTGCAATGGGAGCCGTTTTAGGACAAAGGATTGAAAAACGATTTCAACCTATATATTATGCTAGTAAGATGTTACAAGGAGCACAAACGAACTATACAACTACTGAAAAAGAACTCCTTGCTATTGTTTTTGATTTTGACAAATTTCGATCATATCTCGTTCTAGCAAAAACGGTGGTCTATACCGACCATTCTGCTCTTAGATACTTATTTTCAAAACAAGATGCTAAACCAAGATTAATCCGTTGGATCTTACTCTTACAAGAGTTTGATATTGAAATCCGAGATAAAAGAGGAGCAGAAAATCTCGCCGCTGATCATCTTTCTCGTCTTGAAAATCCCGAATTAGAAGTTCTAAATGAATCAGCCATACAAGACAATTTTCCTGATGAATATCTATTGAAGATAGATTATAAAGAAATCCCATGGTTTGCAGACTATGCAAATTACTTGGTTTGTGGATTCCTTGAAAAAGGATTATCGTACCAAAGACGAAAGAAATTCTTCAGTGATATAAAACACTATTTCTGGGAAGATCCACATCTGTTTAAAAGTTGTCCCGATGGAATAATACGCCGATGTGTATTTGGAGATGAAGCTAGTAAAATATTAAACCATTGTCACACAGGACCAACAGGAGGGCATTATGGGCCTCAACTAACAGCAAGAAAAGTTTATGAAGCTGGATTCTATTGGCCTACAATTTACAAAGACGCACACCTTCTTTGCAAATCCTGTGATGCATGTCAAAGGGCCGGAAAAATAAGTCAACGTGATGAAATGCCACAAAATGTCATCCAAGTATGTGAAGTATTTGACATTTGGGGTATTGACTTTATGGGTCTATTTCCAAAATCTCATAATAATCTATATATACTCGTAGCCATTGATTATGTATCTAAATGGGCGGAAGCACAAGCTCTCCCAACTAACGATGCACGAGTTGTAGTCAATTTTTTAAAACGTCTTTTTGCAAGGTTTGGAACACCGAAAGCTTTAATAAGTGATCAAGGTACTCATTTCTGTAATAATCAACTTGAGAAAGTTCTTAAAAGATATGGAGTAACTCATAAAATCTCCACCGCATATCATCCACAAACAAGTGGACAAGTTGAAAATACCAACCGAGCCTTAAAACGTATTCTAGAGAAAACCGTAGGATCAAATCCGAAGGAATGGTCCATTAAATTGGAGGATGCACTCTGGGCTTTTAGAACAGCCTACAAAACTCCAATTGGAACCACACCTTTTAGACTTGTTTATGGAAAAGCATGTCATCTTCCGGTAGAAATTCAACACAAAGCATTTTGGGCTTTGAAGACATGTAATCTTGATTTACATGAAGCCGGACGTCTACGATTAAGTCAACTAAACGAATTATAAGAATTAAGACATGAAGCATACGATAATTCGTTAATCTATAAAGAAAGAACGAAGAAATGGCATGATAAAAGAATCAGAAGTTCAAAAGAATTTAAAGAAGGAGACAGAGTTCTTCTTTTCAATTCACGATTCAAGCTATTTCCTGAAAAATTGAAATCAAGATGGTCTGGACCATTCATAATCAAAAGAGTTTTCCCATACGGAACGATAGAATTAATAAATTCAAATGGGATTGCATTTAAAGTTAATGGTCACAGAGTTAAACATTACATACATGGTCCGATGGAAGTCGACAACGAAGTTAATCACAATTTCGACACCACAGCTAACTAAGTGTGGGGAGAATCAAGTCTTTAAAGGATAATATGTATTTCTGTTAGAGTTAGATTGTCTGTTTTCGTGTAGTTCTCGAAAATGGAACCCGAATGGTCTTTCCCTAGCAGACCCTAAAGAACTAGTCTTCTCCCCCCAATCTGAATTTTTATTTTTTTTAGGTTTTTACGAAATGAAGACTGCCTGTAAACTAAACCATGGTCTAATGCTACATGCTTTGATCACTAAACGAAATAATGACATACTACCGAGTGAATTAGTATCAGTAATCAGAGAAAGAATGGACGGAGTTAGAAAAGAATCCAGATGCGAAGATAATAAGTTACAATTTGGTAAAGGAAAATCAAAATCCGCAGCGAAAAGAAGAGCACGACACCTAGAAAGATGTCACAAATGCGGAAAATGGTCACATGGAGGTAAATGTTCAAATAATCAAACCTATTCAAATACCGAATTTGTTACTTTATGCAGAGACGGACCGTTCATATGTTTAGAAGAAAAGACACTGAATGCTCGAGGTTACGCCTATGTAGCCATGGAAAACCAATTAAACCGACTATCTTATGAATGTGATAGATCATATAACTAAGAAATGTATTTCACAGGTATGTCTGTACAGTTTTTATTTTTAACCTTTTGATAATAAACGCTAATTTGTTCGCTAAAAAGTATTAAATTGGTATTGAATAAAATTAGGTTTGGCGACCGAAATTATTGATATCATTCAAAAATTTATTACATCACTGCGAAATTTAACGTTTATTCTGAAGGTATAAATATCTTTAATCAGTCAACCCAAAATATTTCAAAAATTCGTCATGAGTTAAATTAGGTTTTGGAACCGAAATTACTTTACCGAAAAGTGGGGCGCATATTTTTGATAATATTTGATTGATTAAAGTGGGATAAAAAGACAAAAAGATTTTTAATTTTATTTTTACCATGTTTTTAAAATTAATATATAAATCTTAAATTAATATTGTAAACTTTGTAAAAACAATATTTTTAAAATTGTAAATATTTAAAAAATTAATATAAGTTTGGTATGAATTTATAAATTTTTAAATTAAGTTTGGTGTGAATTTTTTTTAATTTTTAAAAATATGAATTTTTAATTTTATGCATTTCAAATTTTAAGTTTGGTGTGAATTTTTAATATTAATTTTGAATTTTATATTTAAGTAGTGTGAATTTAAAAACAAAAATTTACTTTATCTCATTAAGTTAAAAATATGATTTTTAAAATTCGTCGTAAGTTGAAGACTAGGTCTTTGAACTGAAACTGCTTTACCCGAGGGAGGGACGAGAACTTTTATTATCATTATTTTTAATCTTATTGAATTAAAGTATGCCAAAAACATTAAAAAAACCAAAAATCTTAGCTTTTAAAACAATCGCTACAAAAAGACAAATTTTAAAATTTTGTCGAGGGACAGACTAGGACATCGATCCGAAACGACCTCGTCCTCAATAATAAGGAAAACAAAATTTTAAAAATTATTTACTTAATTGTTTTATAAGTTGAAGATTATAAAAAAAAAAAAAAAAAAATACCAAACTCCGCGACTCGCGGAGTTTGGAGCTTTAATCTCCGCGACTCGCGGAGGGGTCGAAAAATCAGAAAAAAAATATAAACACCCGAACTGATCAGTCCACAACCTCAAAACCGAAAAACACAGCGAAAAAAGACTCCGAAAAATCACCCAAAAACACCCCCAAATTCACAATTTTTAACCGTTAATCACCAAATTTTTTACTAAAATCATGTTTAGAAGGATGCTATCTAGGAATTACTCAAGAAAAAAGGTAAATTTCTACACCTAAACACCATTTAATCCGAAATTTGGTGTTCTTGAGCAATTTTTTCCCCAATTTGATTTTGATGCTTTTTAGTGTAATTATGATTAAATTGTTTATGTATTATGCTTGTATAACCTAGATTGATGCTGTTTAACATGATTAGAAGCCTTAAACTTCAAATTTTGAGTAATCTAGGGTTTGTGTTCTTGAGCAAATTTGGGACTTTTTGATATAAACAGGTTATGGCCGATTTTTGTCATGAATTGTTGCTAAATTGAGTAGTGTAACATGTCTAGGTAGTTAAATGATCCAAACTTTGAGCCTAAACATGATTTTGAGAATTAAAGTGGACTTTTTCAAGTCTAAAATTCATGAACTTGATTTTTGAAAGATAATGTCATTTGAGACTTGTTTAATTGCACGTAATGATTATTTTGACATGTTATTTGAGTTGAATGCTTATGAACTTGGCGAACATTTTCGTATATGCTTATTTGAAAAAGTGTAGATTTGATGAAAATATGAAAATGAGCTTAAGTTTGATATAAATTGATAATGTCATTATAATTATTTTGATTGATGATTTTGCTGACACTAATGCATATTTGGATGCACAAAATTTGTGTTTGATGTGTTTTGCAGACTGAAAGGGGTGAATCTTCATCCCAAGCCCGCAATGCTCCTGCTGAGAATGCGGAACAACAGGAGGTGGATAACTACTACAAGCAGGATATACCTCATCCAGTCATGACCTTTTCTGATATGCACTTGGAAGAGTTGCACCCGAACCTGAGATTTGACAGACTTTGGATAGATTATCCAAAATATCAAAGGGGTTTGCATACTCTTCATTCTAAGGTTGTTGAGGTACCGAGGGTCATAGAATGGGGACCCTTAGAAGCTGTAGAATTGGCCGAGCCAATTAGGAAATTACTTGTACAGAGGTATGGCAATTCTACTTTTAATGACTGGGTACGTTTATTCACCATGCGTAGACCTGTATATAAAGTATGGTGTGAAGAATTGTTGTGTAGTATAGAGTTGAATGATCGAGTAGCTAGTTTAACCGATCGTTCTTTTATTAGATTTTTGTTAGGCGGTTCGATGCGCCACATGTCTTTACTGGACATGGCTCGGGATTTACGTATATATACGCCTGAGGAGTTAGCATCTGCCGATTGTAGAGGGTTGATACTAAACGGTAGAAAGATAGATGAAAATTTTGATACACACGGTGTGTGGAGTCAAATGACAAGCCATCACTGTTTCAAAGGGGGAAATTACTCTTATTTGGATATAGATAGAGCCGAATTAAGAGTGATTCATAGGTTTTTAGCTAATTCGATTACACAAAGGGGTAAGAACAAGGAAAAAGTAAATGAACAGGATTTGTTTTACCATATGTGTATTCGAGACCCACAAAGCGGTGTAAGTATACCGTATTGTGTGGGTTATTATTTATCAGCTATGGTTCGGGGGATGCGACCGCATAGCATAATAGGAGGTGGTATTTTTATTACTTTGATTGGTGAATATCTCGGTGTGTATATAAGTCGGGGGGGATTATTAGTAGAAGAACCGGAACCCCGCGATACTATAGGTTTAAATGTATACCATGGTGCGAAAGTTTTGAAGAGGCGAAATAACGCCGCAGTACGATACCATGGTAGACATCCACAGGTTGAGAGAAACCAACAACAAGGTAATGTAGGAGGGGGGAATGAGATGCAAGAAATGCAAAGGTTTATAGCTTCTCAGGAATACGAAAATGCTAGACAGAGAGCATTTGAAGATTGGCAAGTTCATCAGAACCAAATCATAGCTCATTGCCAACATATAGGTAGAAACTATATTTCTACACCGAAACCCATCTTCCCTCCCTGGTCTATAGAGATGCAGCCACCGTATCCTACGTATGACCCTGCCGAAGCATTCTATAGCACCTATGGTTATGCCTGGAACCCCTATTGGTACCAGTATCATCCCTAGTATACTTAGTTTTATTTTTTTGTAATTTGTAATTATTGATACGTTTAATGCGTTTGTTAATATTGTAATCATTTTTATAATTATCTAACTTTTATTCTTAGATTTTAATAATTTTTGAATGTGGGGTAATATACCAAACTTCAAAAATATGTATATATGTTTGCAGTTTATCTTATGTACACAACAGGGTAAAACAACGTATTTTCAAAGACTGGCATTAAGTTCAGCAAAAGCAACTAATTTTGACGACAAGATGCAAAATATATGTGAAATAACAACAAGACGGAATGAACAAATGATGTGCACCATTTATCATTCAGCAAACAAACGCCAATATATTTGGAAACTTTGGTAAAATTTAATCATTTTCACACAAATCACCCTCAATAATTTAAATAATTACTGATTTCTTGCAAATGAGGGCATTGCAAGATCTTAAGTGTGGGAAGGGGTTAAATTCTTTCGGATTTTAAAATTTTTTTACTTTATACACTTGGTTACCATTAAAAATACTAGTAAAGCAGTAGTTGTATTAGAATCTAGTGCTCTCTGATAATAAAGAACAGCCCTAGTCTTATATACTGACTACCCAATTCTAGTAAAATTTTTCAAAATTTTCAATTAAATGAACTCAAAATCATGTTTATACATATTTATGAACGATAAAACTAGGTTTTAACACCGAAATTATTGTTACCTCGGAAAGGACATAAATTGAGAAACAAACCAAAATGTTAAAATTCATTTAAAATGGAATAGAGGACGATAAAAAGGAAAATAAAAGCCAAGTGTGGGAAAATTTACCAAGTTATCTTAAACATATATCACATATATCTGTAACAAATAACTGAAAATACTTTTGCTTTGGACTAAACTAAACTGTTTTACCCGATGAAAGAAAAGAAGAGATGGATCTACACGATGAATCAATTCCATCATTAAAAGGAAGTAAAGTCTTCCGAAAAAGAAACGCGCTTCTTGATTTAGGTCATGAAGTTGTCGTCCAGACCAGCTGTAGGTTGACGAAAAATCTAGAAAAGTCATCACTAAAATCAGCAGAAAATCCACGGACCTCAGCATCAAACAGGGTCGCCAAGTGGTCAGATTTATCCTAACCATGAGAAGGATTTATCTCGTACAATGGGGGGGCACCATGCAAATTAGCTGGATAAGACTAATGAATCAGATCCCCAGAAAGGATAATCTCCTTAAAGATTAAAAATCAGCTTTTAAGACTGATATTACTCAATCCTAGAGATTGACCTTAAAGATTGAGAATTCAAACTCATGGAATTCAATGATATCTAAACTCGAGCTTGAACGATAAAATATTTTGATCAAAAATACAAACCGATTTATTTTCTGAAAATCCATTTTCAATGCGTTCATTACCATTGAACGTAAAATCCTAGGAATTCACCTGGAATTCATTAGGTCACCTGAACCAAATCGGGTGTCAACCGTAAGAATGGTGGTTGCATAGCATGGTCAAAGACAGGACCTTGTGCCAGATCGAAAAATTATAAGGGTGAGCATTACTATTGCTCCTACCAAGGATAGTAATTGCGTCCGACACGTTATAGACCATAATTAAAAGCATGTCAGGGGACATTGCCTTAACAGTTGCTTGTTCAACGCTTTCCTTTACAACCGGACGGTAGTTTACCGAAGGGTAATATACGGGACAAGTAAACTGGACGTGTTGCTTTCCAAATACAAGGTTAGCAAGTGGGTGACACAAAACCGAAAGTTTTGAGCTAAAATTTTCAAATCTGAAACCCACCAAACCCACAAAAATATTTTGCAAACACCGGTAAAGGGTTATTCCAGAAAACTTATCTAGGGTAAAAACTAGATTTAATTTTCAAAAGATCAAATGTTTTCATAAAGATCCAATTTCCTTAATGGATCTAAATTTTTATAGTCATGTGGGACTGTAAACCATATCGTTACTACCATTGTTTATACCGCCGTATAGAAATTACTGATGTACAAAGTGTGAAGAATAAAGAAGTGATTCTAGTATTTCAAGACGATATTGCTTGAGGACAAGCAACGCTCAAGTGTGGGAATATTTGATAATGCTAAAAACGAACATATATTTCATAGCATTATTCCTCAAGAAAGACAAGCTTTTAGTTGCAATTGTTCTATTTACAAGTGATATTCATTTAAATAATAAAAGGTGAAGACAAAAGACAGATTCGACGAATTGAAGACGCAAACGACCAGAAAGCTCAAAAGAACAAAAGACAATCAAAGAGGTTCCAATTATTGATAAGAAACGTCTCGAAATTACAAGAGTACAATATTCAAAATGCAAAGTACAAAATATAAAATTGTACGCAAGGACGTTCGAAAATCCGGAACCGGGACCAGAGTCAACTCTTAACGCTCGACGCAACGGACTAAAAATTACAAGTTAACTATGTATATAAATATAATATAATATATAATTAATTATATTAATTATATATATATTATATTTATAAATAAAAACCGTCGGCAGAGAAAGACTCCAAGGGACTGAGCTGTAATTTCATTCTCCGCGACTCGCGGAGTTTGAAGGCCAAAATGGCCGCGAGTCGCGGAGCCCCCAGTTTTGAAACTCCCTATAAAGCAAACCGAAATCTGATCATTTTCATCCATCTTTTTCTTCTTCTCTCATATATACGTAAAATATATATATATATATTTATAATTTATATTTTAATTTTAATTATAATTCTAATAATAAGGGTATGTTAGCAAATGTTGTAAAGCTGTAAGTCGAAATTCTGTCCGTGTAACGCTACGCTATTTTTAATCATTGTAAGTTATGTTCAACCTTTTTATATTAATGTCTCGTAGCTAAGTTATTATTAAGCTTATTTAATCCGAAGTAATCATGATGTTGGGCTAATTACTAAAATTGGGTAATTGGGCTTTGTACCATAATTGGGGTTTGGACAAAAGAACGACACTTGTGGAAATTAGACTATGGGCTATTAATGGGCTTTATATTTGTTTAACTAAATGATAGTTTGTTAATGTTAATATAAAGATTTACAATTGGGCGTCCCTATAAATTACCATATACACTCAATCGGACACGATGGGCGGGGTATTTATATGTACGAATAATCGTTCATTTAACCGGACACGGGAATGGATTAATAGCCACTAGAATAATTAAAACAGGGGTGAAATTATGTACAAAGGACACTTGGTATAATTGATAACAAAATATTAAAACCTTGGGTTACACTCAGTCGACAACCTGGTGTAATTATTAAACAAAGTATTAAAATCTTGTTACAGTTTAAATCCCCAATTAGTTGGAATATTTAACTTCGGGTATAAGGATAATTTGACGAGGACACTCGCATTTTATATTTATGACTGATGGACTGTTATGGACAAAAACCAGACGGACATATTAAATAATCCAGGACAAAGGACAATTAACCCATGGGCATAAAACTAAAATCAACATGTCAAACATCATGATTACGGAAGTTTAAATAAGCATAATTCTTTTATTTCATATTTAATTTCCTTTATTTTATATTTAATTGCACTTCTAATTATCGCACTTTATTTATTGTTATTGTATTTAATTGCACTTTTAATTATCGTACTTTTTAATTATCGCAAGTTTATTTTATCGCACTTTTATTATTCGCAATTTCATTATCGTTATTTACTTCATGCTTTAATTTAATTCTTTTATTTATTTTTAATATTTTACATTTGGTTTTAACTGCGACTAAAGTTTTAAAATCGACAAACCGGTCATTAAACGGTAAAAAAACCCCCCTTTATAATAATAATATTACTTATATATATATTTGTATTTTTATAAAAGTAAACTAATATAGCGTTGAGCTTTGTTTAAAAAAGATTCCCTGTGGAACGAACCGGACTTATTAAAAACTACACTACTGTACGATTAGGTACACTGCCTATAAGTGTTGTAGCAAGGTTTAAGTATATCCATTCTATAAATAAATAAATATCTTGTGTAAAATTGTATCGTATTTAATAGTATTTTCTGTTAAAATTAATAACTATTTTGTATACACCTCGCTACACATCACGTATGTAAAAGTACTTCAACAAGTAAACGTGTGCAAGAACGAATGCTAGTCTTGACCTAAACAAGCAGGTTTATATCAATATCGGTAAACACGCTAGGTTAAAGTGTTCAATTAGTCCTATGGCTCGTTACGACTCGAATATATAGCATGTGTATCACGTTGTCAAGTTTCACGCAAGAATCAAGTATAAAATAAGATTAGAATGATTGCATAAGTGTTTTGTTATGTTTGACTAAAAGTCAAACTTGGTCAAAGTCAACGAAAAAGTCAACGGGGTCGGGTCGGGTCCCGAACTATTTTCCTGAGCTTAGAAATCATATATGAGCATGTTGGCCAAGTTTCATGTGGATCGGGGGTGCGTAGCATAGCAAACATTATTCAAAAATCGACAAAATTGGACAGACCACTTTGGCGCGCCGCGCGGGTATATGGCGCGCCGCGCCATTACCTGTGCAGAGAATTCTGGCAGTTTTCACACTCAAGCACGAATCCAACTTCAAATACCCATAAATCCTAAACCGTAAACATCCAAAACAAGTATCTTATATCGTTAGAAAGGTATTTTGACAAGGAATACAACTAAACACATTTCATCAATCAACCTACCTATTACAACAACCAAAACCGCATCTAATGCTTAACATTAACCGCATACAAGTTCATAAATGCAATTCAATTATTCGGGCAACCAATTTACATGAATGATATGCCGTTTCGAAGGTAATCAAGCATACAATCCAACTAAACACTTACCAATAACATTTCATAGCATTTGATGCATCAAAAGTTCATATTAAGCCTATCAAACCCTAACCAAAATCTCAAAACCAATAATCATGTTAATGTAAGGTTTTCATATCATCCAACATACCAAAACGAAGCTAACGATGCTAGTAACACTTTTAACACAATGGGTTTAACATCTAATAACATTTAATCAATCAAAATCAAAGATTAAACTAACCCATTTCAAGTGTTCATGCTAGTTACACCAAATAACAAGATCGAGCATACAAATTACATACACGACATCACAATGAGCCATAGACACTAACTAACACCATTTCAAGTCAAAAACACGAATTTAGAGAAATCTAGAGTTTTAGAAATATTACCCATACGAGATGAAGTTGGTACCAAAATGAAGAGGATGAAGAGAGGATCACGAATATGTAATTTATTTTGTTGTAAGCCTCCTAGATCGGATTTAGATGATGATTGAATGAATTGGAAATGGTGTGTGTGTTCTTGCTAGAGAGAAAGAGAGAGAGATGGAGATGATAATGAATGGGTGGAAGGGGTTTGACCCTTTGACCTAGTCAAGGGTTTGATCCCTTGTCAAGTTTAGTCCCTCAACTTTCGTTCGGGTGCGTGAATTACCTAAACGAGATAATTTAAAACGCGTATCAACGGGATATGTTATAAACATATAACGGAGTTTAAAATAGTATAACGGAAAAGTAAACGGAAAAAGGCGGGATGTTACATTACCTACTCCTTAAAAGAAATTTCGTCCCGAAATTTAAGTAAGCGTAGTAGTTGTTGTTTCTGCCTCGAAATTTTGCGTTTCCGGAATCGGGAATAAGTGAGGGTATTTCTTTTGCATTTGATCTTGCCTTTCCCAAGTAAACTCGGGTCCTCTTTTGGCATTCCAACGAACCTTGACAATCGGGATTCGGCTTTGTTTCAATGTCTTAACGGAGGTGTCCACAATTTCAACCGGTTCCTCCACGAAATGAAGTTTGTCATCAATGCTAAGTTCCTCGAGAGGGATGACGATATCGGGTTCGGCAAGACACTTTTTCAAGTTAGATACATGGAAGGTAGGATGAACGGAGCTCAATTGAGGTGGAAGATCTAAACGATAAGCAACGGTTCCAATACGCTCCAAGATTTCGAAAGGACCAATATACCTTGGATTCAGCTTCCCGCGTTTCCCAAAATGGATTACACCTTTCCAAGGTGCGACTTTTAACATTACTCGGTCACCGACTTGAAATTCAAGATCGTTGCGTCGTTTGTCGGTATAGCTCTTTTGACGACTTCGGGCCGTCCTAAGCCTATCTCGGATTTGAACGATCTTCTCGGTTGTTTCATGAATGAGTTCAGGTCTGGTAATTTGTGTGTCACCTACTTCGGCCCAACAAAGAGGTGAACGACATTTTCGGCCATATAAAGCTTCGAACGGTGCGGCGTTAATACTCGCGTGATAGCTATTGTTGTAGGAGAATTCGGCGAGAGGCAAGTGCTTATCCCAAGCTTTTCCAAAGTCTACAACACAAGCTCATAGCATGTCTTCTAAAGTTTGAATTGTGCGTTCGCTTTGTCCGTCGGTTTGTGGATGATATGCGGTGCTCATGTCTAAACGCGTTCCCAATGCTTCTTGCAAAGTACGCCAAAATCTAGAAACGAAACGGCCATCTCGGTCGGAGATAATCGATAAAGGTACACCGTGTCGGGCTACGATCTCCTTAATGTAAAGTTGTGCAAGTTTCTCCATTTTGTCCGTTTCTTTCATGGCAAGGAAGTGTGCGGATTTGGTGAGACGGTCAACAATAACCCAAATGGTATCATAACCGCCCGTCGTTTTTGGTAGCTTGGTGATAAAATCCATCGTTATCCTTTCCCACTTCCATTGTGGAATCTCGGGTTGTTGGAGTAGTCCGGACGGTCTTTGGTGTTCGGCTTTGACTTTGGAACATGTCAAACACTTGGAAACATAAGTAGCTACGTCCCTTTTGATGTTCGGCCACCAATATAGCTGTTTAAGGTCGTGGTACATCTTATTGGCACCGGGGTGAATCGAGTATCGTGACTTATGGGCTTCGTCTAAAATAAGGCTTCGTAGGTCCCCATAACTAGGCACCTAAATCCTTCCGGCGTGATATCGGAGTCCGGTCTCCCTAACTTCTAATCGAGAGACGAGAATGTTCAAGAGCTCGTGTGAAAGGTTTTCAGCCTTGAGAGCCTCATCTTGGGCTACCCGAATTTGGCTATTAAGGTTTGTGTGGATGGTGATGTTTAAGGCTCGGACACGAAGAGGCACCGCTCTTTCTTTTCGACTTAAGGCATCGGCTACTACATTTGCCTTCCCGGTATGGTAACGAAGCTCGCAGTCGTAATCGTTTAAGGTTTCAATCCACCTACGTTGTCTCATGTTTAGTTGCTTTTGATCGAAAATGTGTTGGAGACTTTTGTGGTCGGTGAAGATAGTACTCTTGGTTCCATAAAGATAGTGTCTCCACATTTTAAGTGCGAAGACAACGGCTCCAAGTTCGAGATCATGAGTCGTGTAATTCCGTTCATGAATTTTTAGTTGTCGAGAGGCATAAGCAATGACTTTCTTCCGTTGCATCAATACACATCCAAAACCATGTTTCGAGGCATCTCAATATACAACAAAATCATCATTGCCTTCGGGAAGTGACAAGATAGGAGCGGTGGTTAGCTTTGTCTTCAAGATTTGAAACGCGGATTCTTGCTCGGTCGCCCAAATGAATTTCTTTCCCTTGTGAGTTAAAGCGGTTAGAGGACGAGCAACCAAAGAAAAATCCTTGATGAATCTACGGTAGTATCCGGCGAGACCCAAGAATTGACGAATGTGAGTAGGAGTAGTAGGAGTCTCCCATTTACTAATGGCTTCGATTTTCGTGGGATCGACTTTAATACCTTGATCACTTACAACATGACCAAGAAATTGAACTTCCTTTAACCAAAATTCACACTTGGAGAATTTGGCATAAAGTCGTTCTTGTCTCAAGAGTTCAAGCACAAGTCAGAGATGTTGTTCGTGCTCTTCTTCATTTTTAAAATAGATCAATATGTCATCGATGAACACAATAACGAATTTATCGAGATACGGTTTGCACACGCGGTTCATAAGATCCATGAACACCGCCGGTGCGTTAGTGAGACCAAATGGCATGACAAGGAATTCATAACTACCATAACGAGTTCGGAAAGCGGTTTTGGAGACATCTTCCCCCTTAACCCTCAATTGATGATAACCCGAGCAGAGATCGATTTTCGAATATACACAAGACCCTTGTAGTTGCTCAAAGAGGTCATCGATGCGAGGAAGAGGATATCGGTTCTTAACCGTCAATTTATTTAGTTCACGATAATCAATGCACATTCATAGGGATCCGTCTTTCTTTTTAACAAACAAAATCGGAGCGCCCCAAGGTGAATGGATAGGTTGGATAAAACCACGATCAAGTAGTTCTTGGATTTGACTTTGCAATTCTTGCATTTCGGATGGAGTGAGTCTATATGGTGCACGTGCTACGGGTGCGGCTCCCAGAATAAGATCGATTTGGAATTCAACCGGTCGATGAGGTGGAAGACCCGGCAATTCATCGGGAAATACATCAGAATAGTCACTAACAATTGGCACATCATCGATGTGCTTCTCATTGGACTCGACTTTCTTAACGTGAGCAAGGATCGCAAAACAACCCTTACGGAGTAGTTTTCTAACTTTAATACACGAAACGAGGTTGAGTCCGGTGCAACTCTTATCGCCATAAACGATCAAAGGTTCACCATTCTCGATAGGGATTCAGATTGCGTTAAGATCACAAAGGATGTGAGATTTCGTTTTGGCTAGCCAATTCATACCGATTATTACATCGAAGCTCCCTAGTTCCATGGGTATCAAGTCAATTTCAAATTCCTTACCCAAAATGTTTAACGTACACCCCCGGTAATATGTGTCGGCACTTAATAGTTTCCCGTTAACCACTTCAATGGTATAAGTGGTATCTAATGGAAGAGGTGGAGTGCTAAAAGAATGAGTCAAAGTCTTGGATACAAAGCATTTATCGGCACCCGAATCGAATAAGCAAGAGACATAAGAATTGTTGAGAAGAAACGTACCCGTGACTAGTTCAGTGTCATCCCGGGCCTCCTCGGTGTTGATGTTGAAAGCTCGGCCGCGCATGTTGGGGTTATCTTTCTTCTTTGGGCATGCATTCCTATAATGACCCGTTTGGCCACATTCGTAACAAGTGCCCGTCTTTGGTGCATTGGGCCATTTTCGAGCGACGGGAGTGGCACTTTTACAATCGTTGGCCTTATGACCAATTCCTTGGCACTGATGGCAAATTAGCTTACTACATTCGCCAAAGTGATGTTTGTTGCATTTGTTGCAAAGAGGTAGATTTCCGGCATAACCCTTCTTGCCGTCGGAGGTGTAAGGCTTCTTAGCAAAGTTGTTGTTGTTTGATTGGGAGGGTTCCCACTTTCTTTTGTTGCCGCCCGATTTATCCTCGGCCTTAGGTGCCGGTACTACGATTTCGTCAACCGTTTCTATCAATTTGCGGGCCATGTTCAAAGCTTCTTGATGATTAGTGGGTTTGGATGACATTACTCCTTGTTTGATACTCTTTGGAAGACCATCCATGTAAAGTTCAACCCTTAAAGCTTCGGGGTTCACAAGATTTAGGCACATCAAGGCTAGTTCGGAGAATCGTTGATTATAAGCCTTGAGATCATTTCCGATCGCCTTTAAAGTTCTTAGCTCTTGTTCGAGCCTTCGGGTTTCTTCACGAGGGAAATATTCGACAATCATCTTTTCCCTCAAGTCGGCCCAAGAGAGGGAGTGAGCTTCATCGGTACCCACCGATTGTACATAAGTATTCCACCATGTAAGAGCGACACCGGAGAAGGTGTGAGTGGAGTATTTGACCTTGTCTTGGTCCCGACAACAGCTTATGCTAAAGACGGCTTCCGTTTGCTCAAACCATCGGGTGAGCACGACCGGTCCCCCGATTCCATCAAAAGTGTGAGGTTTGCACTCCATGAAAGCTTTATAGGAGCATCCCTCGTTTGAGTTACCGGCTCCATTGTTGTTGTTGTTGTTGTGGTTGCTATTATTATTGTTGTTGTTGTTAGATGAGTGACCGGCCATGGCCGCATCTACGGCGGTGGCTATCATCCGTTCGAGAGCTTGTTCGGGAGTTTCATTGCGGCGTACACGACGAGGAGCCATTGTTCCTTCAAGACAAAAGAATATCATTGATTAGTATTCTCAATAATACTAACCGTGATATAGAATGAAGATAAAGAGAAGTTTTTCCTCGACTCGCCTTAAATTCTTTATGTCATAATGTCGGAACGTTCATATGAGTCACCGTAATATAATCCCGGCAATTATATTACCCTGATTCATATGTGCATTCGACATTATTCTATAAAGTCAAGGTGGCGTGTCAATCAAATTAAACAACGTGAGATTAAGATGAACTAAGAGTAGATATGAGTAGAAGCGTTCGAGTATAAATGCACAAGTAGTCAAGTAATTCCTACTTCAAGTCTATATGCCGGTTGTAGTCTAGACTCACCAATGTACCCTATGACTCGAGGTTGACACCAATGAACTCTAAATCCCTACAACCAACGCTCTGATACCATCTGTAGCGACCCGACCAAATCATGTTTGACGGCACCGACTACTTAGGTCCCGTTACGTGGTCATAAGTCTTTATCGTGACGTTTGACCAAAATATGTTGCATTTATTTCATAAGAAAAAGGATGTTTCAAGTTACAATTGTAGTTCAAAAGACTAGTACATTACAATGTTTAACGTACGAATGAAACCTATGCGACACAATTTAAGGTAGCCAAAAGACGCTCCAACTATGCATGTATACTCGACATCCAAGCAAATATCAAAAGTAATGAGCGGAAGCATGTATCATGTATCGTTCAAGGACCTGAGAAAAACATAGAAATTTGTCAACGAAAACGTTGGTGAAATCATAGGTTTATGTAAGTAAGTACAAGTGAACCACAAGATTTGTAACATTGATATAATAGTAATACATTCCAAAAGTTTGTTTCACGAGCACCCAATTATCAATGCTTAACTTTCCTTCCATGGAACCCCATCACAATAGTGTTAGAACATACACTGTTTCACGAAAATATATTTCATTCGTAAACGGTAGCGAACCGTTTGAATGAGGGTTTGTCAAACCCATATGGCCATATAACATAAGTTCTCGCTTACACCCGGCAAGTGTAACTAATGATAATCGAATTGAGGATTTTTGTTCAAACTCGTATGTAGAATGTTTGTTTTCCTGTACTTGTGTTCACTTAGCAAAAAGAAACGTTTATGTTTTCTCATCCCAAATGTAAGTGCAAAAGAGTAAAAGTGGGACTATGATCTCACCTTGAGTGCACGTATGTAAAAGTACTTCAACAAGTAAACGTGTGCAAGAACGAATGCTAGTCTTGACCTAAACAAGCAGGTTTATATCAATATCGGTAAACACACTAGGTTAAAGTGTTCAATTAGTCCTACGGCTCATTACGACTCGAATATATAGCATGTGTATCACGTTGTCAAGTTTCACGCAAGAATCAAGTATAAAATAAGATTAGAATGATTGCATAAGTGTTTTGTTATGTTTGACTAAAAGTCAAACTTGGTCAAAGTCAATGAAAAAGTCAACGGGGTCGGGTCGGGTCCCGAACTATTTTCCTGAGCTTAGAAATCATATATGAGCATGTTGGCCAAGTTTCATGTGGATCGGGGGTGCGTAGCATAGCAAACATTATTCAAAAATCGACAAAATTGGACAGACCACTTTGGCGCGCCGCGCGGGTATATGGCACGCCGTGCCATTACCTGTGCAGAGAATTCTGGCAGTTTTCACACTCAAGCACGAATCCAACTTCAAATACCCATAAATCCTAAACCGTAAACATCCAAAACAAGTATCTTATATCGTTGGAAAGGTATTTTGACAAGGAATACAACTAAACACATTTCATCAATCAACCTACCTATTACAACAACCAAAACCGCATCTAATGCTTAACATTAACCGCATACAAGTTCATAAATGCAATTCAATGATTCGGGCAACCAATTTACATGAATGATATGCCGTTTCGAAGGTAATCAAGCATACAATCCAACTAAACACTTACCAATAACATTTCATAGCATTTGATGCATCAAAAGTTCATATTAAGCCTATCAAACCCTAACCAAAATCTCAAAACCAATAATCATGTTAATGTAAGGTTTTCATATCATCCAACATACCAAAACGAAGCTAACGATGCTAGTAACACTTTTAACACAATGGGTTTAACATCTAATAACATTTAATCAATCAAAATCAAAGATTAAACTAACCCATTTCAAGTGTTCATGCTAGTTACACCAAATAACAAGATCGAGCATACAAATTACATACACGACATCACAATGAGCCATAGACACTAACTAACACCATTTCAAGTCAAAAACACGAATTTAGAGAAATCTAGAGTTTTAGAAATATTACCCAAACGAGATGAAGTTGGTACCAAAATGAAGAGGATGAAGAGAGGATCATGAATATGTAATTTATTTTGTTGTAAGCCTCCTAGATCGGATTTAGATGATGATTGAATGAATTGGAAATGGTGTGTGTGTTCTTGCTAGAGAGAAAGAGAGAGAGATGGAGATGATAATGAATGGGTGGAAGGGGTTTGACCCTTTGACCTAGTCAGGGGTTTGATCCCTTGTCAAGTTTAGTCCCTCAACTTTCGTTCGGGTGCGTGAATTACCTAAACGAGATAATTTAAAACGCGTATCAACGGGAGATGTTATAAACATATAACGGAGTTTAAAATAGTATAACGGAAAAGTAAACGGAAAAAGGCGGGATGTTACAAATGATTTTTATCTCTATGTATGGGATGTGTATTGAAATATGAAATCTTGTGGTCTATTATTATGATTTGATATATATAGGTTAAACCTATAACTCACCAACATTTTTTTTGACGTTTTAAGCATGTTTATTCTCAGGTGATTATTAAGAGCTTCCGCTGTCGCATACTTAAATAAGGACGAGATTTGGAGTCCATGCTTGTATGATATTGTGTAAAAACTGCATTCAAGAAACTTATTTTGTTGTAACATATTTGTATTGTAAACCATTATGTAATGGTCGTGTGTAAACAGGATATTTTAGATTATCATTATTTGATAATCTACGTAAAGCTTTTTAAACCTTTATTGATGAAATAAAGGTTATGGTTTGTTTTAAAATGAATGCAGTCTTTGAAAAACGTCTCATATAGAGGTCAAAACCTCGCAACGAAATCAATTAATATGGAACGTTTTTAATCAATAAGAACGGGACATTTCAGTTGGTATCTGAGCGTTGGTCTTAGAGAACCAGAATTTTGCATTAGTGTGTCTTATCGAGTTTGTTAGGATGCATTAGTGAGTCTGGATTTCGACCGTGTTTACTTGAGAAATGATTGCTTAAAAAAATTTTTGTTGGAAACTATATATTTTTAACATGTGAATATTATGTGATATATTAATCTCTTAACGCGTTTGATATTATGTGATAGATGTCTACCTCTAGAACAAGTCCCATTGACTCACCTAATAATAATGAAGAGTCAAATGTAAATTGGAATGATTCGTGGAGTGATTCACAAGTTCCCGAAGAAGAACCGGAAGAAGAGTCGGAACCGGAAGAAGAATCGGAACCGGATGAAGAAATAGAACCGGTGGGGGAAATAATAAAACGGTTAAGTAAAAGAAAATCCTCAACCAACCGACCAAGGTTAATTATGGTCAATGGTGTTTCCGCCAAGGAAGCAAAATATTGGGAGGATTACCAATTCTCCGACGAATCGGATTCCGACGAGAATTCCGACGATGTTATAGAAATTACCCCAACTGAATTTAAAAAGGCAAAAGAAAATAATAAGGGAAAGGGCATAAAAATAGAGAAATCTAATTCCAACCCCGATGAACTTTATATGTATCGTCAACCCCCGAAGTCCTTAAGTTGTAACAATGACCCGGGAACCTCTAAACCACCAGGTTTTTCTAAACCAATGTGGAAAACGACGGCTCGTATTAGAGGAACATCATATATCCCTAGAAACTTGGCAAAACGAACCAAAACCGAAGAAGAAGAAACAAGCGAGTCGGAATAAGATAGTTGTATTCGTGTGGTGTAATATATGTAATATAGTGTGCTTATGCTTTATGATATATGTAAAAATTGCTTGTATTAATAAGTATTTTTTTTATGAATCTAACTCTTGTCTATTTTACAGTATAAAAACACAAAATGGATAGACAACCCAATATTTTAAGAGACCTACCCGGAGACATGATTGATGAAATCTTGTCTAGAGTCGGTCAGAATTTTTCGGTACAACTATTTAAGGCGAGATCAGTTTGTAAGACATTCGAAGAACGTTCCAAGAATGCCTTGGTTTATAAAAGGCTTTCGTTCGAAAGATGGGGGATATCACATTGGGAAATCCATAAGTTACGATGTGTTTACTTTGACGCATATATTGCGGGGAACCCAAATGCTATTTTACGCAATGGGTTAAGAAATTATTTTGACTCAATATATCCGAATATTGGACTTCATGATTTAGAAAAAGCGGCTAACATGCAACATAAAGAAGCATGTTATGCTTACGGATTAGTAATGTTCGCTTCTCACTAAAGTGAGAATAAGAACATCGGGCTACAACTATTAAACAAAACGTTCCCACAAGTGACGGAGTCGGTAATTGGGGTAAGAAATGAGGTTTTTAGATTGTTATAGGACTGTTGGACATTACGTAACCCTCGTCCCTTTGACGACGTTACAACACGCTGTCTTATCAACGGCCATAACGGTTATGTTCCACAAGACCAAGGATGGGAAGTAATCCTAGTAAAACCAGAATGCATGACTTGTTTCTGGACGTATGAATTACGTGTCTTTATTGCCTTTGCTGAACGACTTGTGTACTAGCTAGAATTATCTTCACAACCATCTTGTATCAAATTTATTGTGTGCTATATTTCATGCTATATGTAAAATAAACGGTATTGTAAGTTTGTAAAATATTGTGTAAAAGTTTGAACGCGAAATATTATTATAATCAGTTTTTCATATAGAATTGTAGTAGTTGAATTGTATATTAGCTACTAAGTATGAACTTAACGGGTAGGTACTACCTGAATTTAAACTTATAAAACGCTAATATGAAGAAAAAGCTTTTATAAATGAGTTCATATTATGCTACGAAATACTATTAACTACTCTTAATATTCTGTATGATTAACTTATTCCATTTGACTATTTTGAAGGAAATGGCACCGACTACTCGACACACCATGAATATGAATGAAGAGGAATTCCGTACTTTTCTAGCTTCAAACATAGCC
Source organism: Rutidosis leptorrhynchoides (assembly GCF_046630445.1). NCBI lineage: Eukaryota > Viridiplantae > Streptophyta > Magnoliopsida > Asterales > Asteraceae > Rutidosis > Rutidosis leptorrhynchoides. The sequence goes on along the minus strand of NC_092337.1, from coordinate 227,023,938 downwards.
GCAGTACAGGCTGCGCTACATACCAACAATAACCTTGGATCTAGCAGTACAGGAAATCGTGTAGGATGCACCTACAAAGAATTCACTGCCTACAAACCTTTGGAATTTGATGGAACCGAAGGACCGATCGGATTGAAACGGTGGACCGAGAAGGTCGAATCGGTGTTTGCCATAAGTAAGTGTACTGAAGAGGACAAAGTGAAGTACGCTACGCATACCTTCACAGGTTCTGCGTTAACATGGTGGAATACCTATCTAGAGCAAGTGGGACAAGACGATGCGTACGCACTACCGTGGTCAGCATTCAAGCACTTGATGAAGGAGAAGTACCGTCCCAAAACCGAGGTCAATAAGCTCAAGACAGAACTTAGAGGGTTATGAACCCAAGGATTTGATATTACCACGTACGAAAGACGATTCACAGAATTGTGCCTATTGTGTCCGGGAGCATTCGAAGATGAGGAAGAGAAGATCGACGCGTTTGTGAAATGATTACCGGAAAGAATCCAAGAAGATATAAGTTCACACGAGCCCGCCTCCATACAACAGGCATGTAGAATGGCTCACAAACTAGTGAACCAGATTGAAGAAAGAATTAAAGAACAGACTGCTGAAGAGGCCAATATGAAGCAAGTCAAAAGAAAGTGGGAGGAAAATGGTGATAAGAATCACCAATACAACAACAACAGCAATTACAACAATAATCGCAACAATTATCCCAACAATCGCAACATCAATCGCAACTACAACAAACGGACCAACAACAACAACAACAACAACAGCAGCAACTACAACAATCATCCCAACAACAATAATAACTGCAACAACAACAACAATCAGAAGCAGCTATGCCAAAGGTGTGAAAAGTATCACTCGGGGTTCTGCACCAAATTTTCAACAAGTGTAAAACAAATGGTCATAGTGCGGCGAAGTGTGACGTCTACGGACCAGGGGTTAATAGAACGAAAGGAACAAATGGTGTCGGAACGAGTAATGGCGGAGCAAGTAGTGTCGGAGCAAGTTATGCCAATGTAGTTTATTATAAATGTGGAAAACCGGGCCACATTATTAGAAATTTCCCGAACCAGGAGAACACGAATGGACAAGGCCGCGGAAGAGTTTTCAATATTAATGCGGCAGAGGCACAGGAAGACCCGGAGCTTGTTACGGGTACGTTTCTTATTGACAATAAATCTGCTTACGTTTTATTTGATTCGGGTGCGGATAGAAGCTATATGAGTAGAGATTTTTGTGCTAAATTAAGTTGTCCATTGACGCCTTTGGATAGTAAATTTTTAATCGAATTAGCAAATGGTAAATTAATTTCAGCAGATAATATATGTCGGAATCGAGAAATTAAACTGGTTAGCGAAACATTTAAGATTGATTTAATACCAGTAGAGTTAGGGAGTTTTGATGTGATAATCGGTATGGACTGGTTGAAAGAAGTGAAAGCAGAGATCGTTTGTTACAAAAATGCAATTCGCATTATACGAGAAAAAGGAAAACCCTTAATGGTGTACGGAGAAAAGGGCAACACGAAGCTACATCTTATTAGTAATTTGAAGGCACAAATACTAATAAGAAAAGGTTGCTATGCTGTTCTAGCACACGTCGAGAAAGTACAAACTGAAGAAAAGAGCATCAATGATGTTCCCGTCGCAAAAGAATTTCCCGATGTATTTCCGAAATAATTACCGGGATTACCCCCACATCGATCCGTTGAATTTCAAATAGATCTTGTACCAGGAGCTGCACCAATAGCTCGTGCTCCTTACAGACTCGCACCCAGCGAGATGAAAGAACTGCAAAGCCAATTACAATAACTTTTAGAGCGTGGTTTCATTCGACCAAGCACATCACCGTGGGGAGCTCCTGTTTTGTTTTTCAAGAAGAAAGATGGTACATTCAGGTTGTGTATCGACTACCGAGAGTTGAACAAACTTACCATCAAGAACCGCTACCCACCACCGAGAATCGACGACTTATTTGATCAACTACGAGGCTCGTCTGTTTATTCAAGGATTGACTTACGTTCCGGGTATCATCAAATGCGGGTGAAAGAAGATGATATTCCAAAGACTGCTTTCAGAACACGTTACGGTCATTACGAGTTTATGGTCATGCCGTTTGGTTTAAGTAATGCACCAGCTGTGTTCATGGACCTTATGAACCGAGTGTGTGGACCATACCTTGACAAGTTTGTCATTATTTTCATTGATGACATACTTATTTACTCAAAGAATGACCAAGAACACGGTGAACATTTGAGAAAGGTGTTAGAAGTATTGAGGAAGGAAGAATTGTACGCTAAGTTTTCAAAGTGTGCATTTTGGTTGGAAGAAGTTCAATTCCTCGGTCACATAGTGAACAAAGAAGGTATTAAGGTGGATCCGGCAAAGATAGAAACTGTTGAAAAGTGTGAAACCCCGAAAACTCGGAAACACATACGCCAGTTTTTAGGACTAGCTGGTTACTACAGAAGGTTCATCCAAGACTTTTCCAGAATAGCAAAACCCTTGACTGCATTAACGCATAAAGGGAAGAAATTTGAATGGAATGATGAACAAGAGAAAGCGTTTCAGTTATTGAAGAAAAAGCTAACTACGGCACCTATATTGTCATTGCCTGAAGGGAATGATGATTTTGTGATTTATTGTGACGCATCAAAGCAAGGTCTCGGTTGTGTATTAATGCAACGAACGAAGGTGATTTCTTATGCGTCTAGACAATTGAAGATTCACGAACAAAATTATACGACGCATGATTTGGAATTAGGCGCGGTTGTTTTTGCATTAAAGACTTGGAGGCACTACTTATATGGGGTCAAAAGTATTATATATACCGACCACAAAAGTCTTCAACACATATTTAATCAGAAACAACTGAATATGAGGCAGCGTAGGTGGATTGAATTATTGAATGATTACGACTTTGAGATTCGTTACCACCCGGGGAAGGCAAATGTGGTAGCCGATGCCTTGAGTAGGAAGGACAGAGAACCCATTCGAGTAAAATCTATGAATATAATTATTCATAATAACCTTACTACTCAAATAAAGGAGGCGCAACAAGGAGTTTTAAAAGAGGGAAATTTAAAGGATGAAATACCCAAAGGATCGGAGAAGCATCTTAATATTCGGGAAGACGGAACCCGATATAGGGCTGAAAGGATTTGGGTACCAAAATTTGGAGATATGAGAGAAATGGTACTTAGAGAAGCTCATAAAACCAGATACTCAATACATCCTGGAACGGGGAAGATGTACAAGGATCTCAAGAAACATTTTTGGTGGCCGGGTATGAAAGCCGATGTTGCTAAATACGTAGGAGAATGTTTGACGTGTTCTAAGGTCAAAGCTGAGCATCAGAAACCATCAGGTCTACTTCAACAACCCGAAATCCCTGAATGGAAATGGGAAAACATTACCATGGATTTCATCACTAAATTGCCAAGGACTGCAAGTGGTTTTGATACTATTTGGGTAATAGTTGATCGTCTCACCAAATTAGCACACTTCCTGCCAATAAGAGAAGATGACAAGATGGAGAAGTTAGCACGACTGTATTTAAAGGAAGTCGTCTCCAGACATGGAATACCAATCTCTATTATCTCTGATAGGGATGGCAGATTTATTTCAAGATTCTGGAAGACATTACAGCAAGCATTAGGAACTCGTCTAGACATGAGTACTGCCTATCATCCACAAACTGATGGGCAGAGTGAAAGGACGATACAAATGCTTGAAGACATGCTACGAGCATGTGTTATTGATTTCGGAAACAGTTGGGATCGACATCTACCGTTAGCAGAATTTTCCTACAACAACAGCTACCATTCAAGCATTGAGATGGCGCCGTTTGAAGCACTTTATGGTAGAAAGTGCAGGTCTCCGATTTTTTGGAGTGAAGTGGGGGATAGACAGATTACGGGTCCAGAGATAATACAAGAAACTACCGAGAAGATCATCCAAATTCAACAACGGTTGAAAACCGCCCAAAGTCGACAAAAGAGCTACGCTGACATTAAAAGAAAAGATATAGAATTTGAAATTGGAGAGATGGTCATGCTTAAAGTTGCACCTTGGAAAGGCGTTGTTCGATTTGGTAAACGAGGGAAATTAAATCCAAGGTATATTGGACCATTCAAGATTATTGATCGTGTCGGACCAGTAGCTTACCGACTTGAGTTACCTCAACAACTCGCGGCTGTACATAACACTTTCCACGTCTTGAATTTGAAGAAATGTTTTGCTAAAGAAGATCTCACTATTCCGTTAGATGAAATCCAAATCAAAGAAAAACTTCAATTCATCGAAGAACCCGTCGAAATAATGGATCGTGAGGTTAAAAGACTTAAGCAAAACAAGATACCAATTGTTAAGGTTCGATGGAATGCTCGTAGAGGACCTGAGGTCACCTGGGAGCGTGAAGATCAGATGAAGAAGAAATACCCGCATCTATTTCCAGAAGATTCGTCAACACCTTCAACAGCTTAAAATTTCGGTACGAAATTTATTTAACGGGTAGGTACTGTAGTGACCCGAACTTTTCCATGTTTATATATATTAATTGAGATTGATATTTACATGATTAAATGTTTCCAACATGTTAAGCAATCAAACTTGTTAAGACTTGATTAATTGAAATATGTTTCATATAGACAATTGACCACCCAAGTTGACCGGTGATTCACGAACGTTAAAACTTGTAAAAACTATATGATGACATATATATGGATATATATATATAGTTAACATGATACTATGATAAGTAAACATATCATTAAGCATATTAACAATGAACTACATATGTAAAAACAAGACTACTAATTTAATGATTTTAAACGAGACATATATGTAACGATTATCGTTGTAAAGACATTTAATGTATATATATCATATTAAGAGATATTCATACATGATATTATCATGATAATATAATAATTTAAAACCTCATTTGATATTATAAACATTGGGTTAACAACATTTAACAAGATCGTTAACCTAAAGGTTTCAAAACAACACTTACATGTAACGACTAACGATGACTTAACGACTCAGTTAAAATGTATATACATGTAGTTTTTTAATATGTATTTATACACTTTTGAAAGACTTCAATACACTTATCAAAATACTTCTACTTAACAAAAATGCTTACAATTACATCCTCGTTCAGTTTCATCAACAATTCTACTCGTATGCGCCCGTATTCGTACTCGTACAATACACAGCTTTTAGATGTATGTACTATTGGTATATACACTCCAATGATCAGCTCTTAGCAGCCCATGTGAGTCACCTAACACATGTGGGAACCATCATTTGGCAACTAGCATGAAATATCTCATAAAATTACAAAAATATGAGTAATCATTCATGACTTATTTACATGAAAACAAAATTACATATCCTTTATATCTAATCCATACACCAACGACCAAAAACACCTACAAACACTTTAATTCTTCAATTTTCTTCATCTAATTGATCTCTCTCAAGTTCTATCTTCAAGTTCTAAGTGTTCTTCATATATTCTACAAGTTCTAGTTACATAAAATCAAGAATACTTTCAAGTTTGCTAGCTCACTTCCAATCTTGTAAGGTGATCATCCAACCTCAAGAAATCTTTGTTTCTTACAGTAGGTCATCATTCTAATACAAGGTAATAATCATATTCAAACTTTGGTTCAATTTCTATAACTATGACAATCTTATTTCAAGTGATGATCTTACTTGAACTTGTTTTCGTGTCATGATTCTGCTTCAAGAACTTCGAGCCATCCAAGGATCCGTTGAAGCTAGATCCATTTTTTTCTTTTCCAGTAGGTTTATCCAAGGAACTTAAGGTAGTAATGATGTTCATAACATCATTCGATTCATACATATAAAGCTATCTTATTCGAAGGTTTAAACTTGTAATCACTAGAACATAGTTTAGTTAATTCTAAACTTGTTCGCAAACAAAAGTTAATCCTTCTAACTTGACATTTAAAATCAACTAAACACATGTTCTATATCTATATGATATGCTAACTTAATGATTTAAAACCTGGAAACACGAAAAACACCGTAAAACCGGATTTACGCTGTCGTAGTAACACCGCGGGCTGTTTTGGGTTAGTTAATTAAAAAGTATGATAAACTTTGATTTAAAAGTTGTTATTCTGAGAAAATGATTTTTATTATGAACATGAAACTATATCCAAAAATTATGGTTAAACTCAAAGTGGAAGTATGTTTTCTAAAATGGTCATCTAGACGTCGTTCTTTCGACTGAAATGACTACCTTTACAAAAATGACTTGTAACTTATTTTTCTGACTATAAACCTATACTTTTTCTGTTTAGATTCATAAAATAGAGTTCAATATGAAACCATAGCAATTTGATTCACTCAAAACGGATTTAAAATGAAGAAGTTATGGGTAAAACAAGATTGGATAATTTTTCTCATTTTAGCTACGTGAAAATTGGTAACAAATCTATTCCAACCATAACTTAATCAACTTGTATTATATATTATGTAATCTTGAGATACCATAGACACGTATACAATGTTTCGACCTATCATGTCGACACATCTATATATATTTCGGAACAACCATAGACACTCTATATGTGAATGTTGGAGATAGCAATACAGGGTTGAGGTTGATTCCAAAATATATATAGTTTGAGTTGTGATCAATACTGAGATACGTATACACTGGGTTGTGGATTGATTCAAGATAATATTTATCGATTTATTTCTGTACATCTAACTGTGGACAACTAGTTGTAGGTTACTAACGAGGACAGCTGACTTAATAAACTTAAAACATCAAAATATATTAAAAGTGTTGTAGATATATTTTGAACATACTTTGATATATATGTATATATTGTTATAGGTTCGTGAATCAACCAGTGGCCAAGTCTTACTTCCCGACGAAGTAAAAATCTGTGAAAGTGAGTTATAGTCCCACTTTTAAAATCTAATATTTTTGGGATAAGAATACATGCAGGTTTTATAAATGATTTACAAAATAGACACAAGTACGTGAAACTACATTCTATGGTTGAATTTTCAAAATCGAATATGCCCCTTTTTATTAAGTCTGGTAATCTAAGAATTAGGGAACAGACACCCTAATTGACGCGAATCCTAAAGATAGATCTATTGGGCCTAATAAACCCCATCCAAAGTACCGGATGCTTTAGTACTTCGAAATTTATATCATATCCGAAGGGTGTCCCGGAATGATGGGGATATTCTTATATATGCATCTTGTTAATGGCGGTTACCAGGTGTTCACCATATGAATGATTTTTATCTCTATGTATGGGATGTGTATTGAAATATGAAATCTTGTGGTCTATTATTATGATTTGATATATATAGGTTAAACCTATAACTCACCAATATTTTTGTTGACGTTTTAAGCATGTTTATTCTCAGGTGATTATTAAGAGCTTCCGCTGTCGCATACTTAAATAAGGACGAGATTTGGAGTCCATGCTTGTATGATATTGTGTAAAAACTGCATTCAAGAAACTTATTTTGTTGTAACATATTTGTATTGTAAACCATTATGTAATGGTCGTGTGTAAACAGGATATTTTAGATTATCATTATTTGATAATCTACGTAAAGCTTTTTAAACCTTTATTGATGAAATAAAGGTTATAGTTTGTTTTAAAATGAATGCAGTCTTTGAAAAACGTCTCATATAGAGGTCAAAACCTCGCAACAAAATCAATTAATATGGAACGTTTTTAATCAATAAGAACGGGACATTTCATGGACTCTGATGTTATGCTGGAAGAATTTAAGTACCTCTTTATGGAGATCTACGGAACCTTATACTTGATGAAGCACACAAATCGAGATATTTGATTCATCCTGGAGCGGGCAAAATGTACCACGACCTTAAAGAACAGTATTGGTGGCCGAATCTTAAGAAGGACGTTGCGACTTATGTTGGTAAGTGTTTGACTTGCTCGAAGGTTAAAGCCGAGCATCAAAGACCTTCTGGTTTACTTCAACAACCAGAAATCCCACAATGGAAGTGGGAACAGATAACAATGGATTTCATCACCAAGCTACCAAAGACGGTGGACGGATACGATACTATTTGGGTTATTGTTGACCGCCTTATCAAATCTGCACACTTTCTAGCGATGAAGGAAACTAAAACAATGGAGAGACTTGCTCAGTTATACATCAAAGAGGTTGTATCTCGTCATTGTGTACCTTTATCGATCATCTCAGATCATGATCCCCGTTTTGCTTCTAGATTTTGGCATTCTTTGCAAGAAGCCATGGGAACTCGTCTCGACATGAGCACTGCTTATCATCCCCAGACTGACGGGCAAAGTGAATGAACGATTCAGACCTTGGAGGACATGCTGCGTGCATGTGTCATTGATTTTGGAAAGGCCTGGGAAAGACATTTGCCACTCACCGAATTCTCGTACAACAACAGTTATCACTCTAGCATTAATGCTGCACCTTTTGAAGCATTGTATGGCCGTAAGTGCCGATCTCCTATTTGTTGGGCCGAAGTAGGCGAAAAGCAAATCACCGGACCCGAGGTAGTCCACGAAACCACAGAGAAGATTGCTCAGATCCAAGCTAGACTTAAGACTGCCCGTGATCGTCAAAAGAGTTATGCCGATCTTAAACGTAAGGATTTTGAATTCAACGTTGGTGATCATGTAATGTTAAAGGTTGCACCTTGGAAAGGTGTGATCCGTTTTGGAAAACGTGGAAAGTTGAACCCACGATACATTGGTCCTTTTGAAATCTTGGAACGGGTTGGACCCGTTGCTTACCGTTTGGATCTACTAGCGCAATTGAGCTCAGTTCATCCTACCTTCCATGTGTCAAACTTGAAGAAGTGTCTTGCTGCACCGGAACTTATCATACCACTTGAGGAACTTACGATTGACGACAAACTTCACTTTGTGGAAGAACCTGTTGAAATTATGGATCGTGAGATCAAAACTTTGAAACGCAACAAGATTCCGATCGTCCGAGTGCGATGGAATGCCAAACGAGGTCCTGAGTTTACTTGGGAGCGAGAGGATCAAATGATGCGGAAGTATCCTCACCTTTTCCCAACTCCTCCATCTACCTCAGCTTAAATTTCAGGACGAAATTTTCTTTAACATGTGGGTAATGTAACGACCCTGGAATTTCCAACGTTTATTTATTAATAATTATTATTATTAATATGTGTGATAAAACGGATGTACGTTATTACATTTACATGTTGCCATGATTGCCCGAACTTTACTTTAATTGCCCGAAACGTCTTTGTGACACCCGGAACTTGCACGAATAATATTTTCAAGTATTATTTACATTCATGATTAGTTTTATTAATCATTTTAATTAACTAAGGTTGTTAGTTAGTTACTTGGGCTTTAATTGGGATTACTTGTTATATTTGGAACTTGGGCTTATTTTAAGTTAATGGACACTTGACTTTGGGCTTACAAGCCCACCCTACATTATTAATAGACCTTTAGCCCATGTCTTGAAAGTGTAAGTATCAAATTATATGTGAACTAGTTAGTTTGAACCATTAAGAATCTAGTTAGCAACTTATCCCCATGTAAACCCATTCAATAACCAACTTTTGTAAGCTTTACAAGCTAGTGACCAAGAAACAAATCCCTCACCCCTCCCACCCCTTGATGCCATCGGTTTTAGGCTCCCATGAGGAGTGTTTTAGTTTCAAATTTCATTACTTCTTTCACTTGATTCTTTCACACTTCTCACACACACACACTCATTTGCTCTCAAACTTTTCCTCTCTTTTTCTCTCATACTTGTAAGAATTATGAACTTTTCTCCTCTTCTTTTTCTTTGTAAAACCGAACCTAAACACCCCTAAATCATCATCATCTTTTGTTGTTTGTTACTTGATCTTGTTGTAGCTTACTTACTTATAGTTTATTGTTACTTACTTTTTTGTTGTTACTTACTTTCATGATTACAAGAATAAACTTACTAGTTTGATTCTTCATTTTATCTTGTTATAACAAGAACAACAAGAACATAATCTATCTAGTTATGTTCTACCTTACTTGTTTCAAAAGATTATAAAGTTCATGGTTGAAAGACATACTTGAAGTTCATGAAGTAAACTTTAAAGCTTACTTTCTAAAGATCAAACTTTGGTTTGAATCTTTAAAGTATGAACAACCATGAATAATTTACTTGTTTACTTAGTTTACTACTTCATTCTTGCACTTTAATTTCATGATTTATGTTCTTGTTGGTCAAATGTTACAAGATAACTTTGATCTCATTAATCTTGAACTTAAGGTTAACTTTAAAGTTCAAGAACATATAAAGGAAACTTTTTAATTATAACTTTGTATACTTATGCTTGATTTAGACTTTTGAGTCAGGGATCTTCAAGATCTAACTAAGAACTATGTTCTACATTTTAAGATCTTGATTTCATAAGTTCATTTTCAAGTTTGTAACTTATTATTAGTCTTATAGTTCATGTAAGTGTCAAACCTAAGACTTTGATGTAACTTTGGTTCATCAAACTACATGCAACTCTTAAGTGAGTTGTGCTTCATGTCTTAGACTTGCACTAGGGTTATGATGGTGAAGACTTGGTTAAGATGATGTAGATACATCAATGAGTTGTACACTTGAAGCTATATGCATCAAGGATGAGAACCATGATGAACATCAAGCACCAAGACCACCGGAACCCTTTTAAACTTACTGTTTCTGTCCAAAAGCTACTGATCTGATGTTTCTATAATATACCAGTAGACCTGGGCTGTTCTAACCTTTATTTTTAGATAGAACTTTTCGAGTAGATAACTTTTCATATAGGACTCGTCTTAATCCGAGTTACGGTTTAGGATTTATGGCCCTCCGATCGTCACTATGTCCTTTAACGTTGTGCAGAAATTTCTGACATACTCGCACTTAGACCATCGCCACGGTCAAACGAAGACAAGTTTGCTTCTGGAATTTTTACCACACCTAAGGGACTCATAGACGGAGCCATGGCCACTGGTCTCACCTTAATTCAGTAAGGGTAGAGGCCGTGGTGACTGACTGAATTCAGACATTGTTTTAAACTACTTTCATAAACGAAACCTACTTTACGCCTTTTGTTTAATGATGAATGATGATGACCCTTAAGACCTTAATTACATACTTTTAAACCTATTAAGACGATTTACTGACTTAGTACTATTTGACTTAGGTTGAGGACTTCGGACCATTTACTTGCACACCTTTCCCGACTACTACTTTACCGCTACATATCATTGTGAGTTATAGCATTCCTTTTTTACTTTAAACTTATTTTGGGAACTGAGAATACATGTGGATTTTATGTTTTACATACTAGGCACGAGTACTTAAACTTATATATGTGTGGGTTATATAACGGCAGAAACATTCTCTTTAGCTCGGTAACGTTTAATCATTGGTTTTTGAACCGTAAACGCGAATCTTAGATATGGATCCATAGGGTTTGACATCCCCACTAGGGCTAGTAGCACTAGCATTTAACGAGTGTTTAATACTTTGTAGACATACGCACTTGCCAAGTGTACTTTCAGGTGGTATAAACGTTAAGTTAGTTACCAAGTGCCCACGGTTAGCATATACTTTTACATACTTTCGAAACGCTCGTTGTAACACTGAAATCTTGTGGCCTACTTACATTACTGTTATACTTAAACTATAGCTCACCAACCTTTGTGTTGACATTTTTAAGAATGTATTTCTCAGGTGCTTGAGGTTGCTTCCGCCGTGTACTAGTTTGTGCTGTAGACACCCGCTGCTTAGAGTTGTCAACGCATGAACTACTTTACTTTGCATTCAAACATTTGTACTTTTGAATTATGACTTGTAACGACCTTTGTGGTCACATACACTTATTTATTGCTTCTACTTAGTGAAGCATACTTTTGGATTGTAAAACTTTCGATGTTGGTTTGACATCACTTTTAATTATGAATGCAAACTCTTTTTGAAAACGCATATAGTACTTAACCTTGTAATGATCCTGTTGTTGATGGTCCGTACATGATGATTTGGTACGGGGCGTCACACATTAAGTGTATTAAAAATGAACTACATATGTAAAAACAAGACTACTAACTTAAGGATTTCGAAACGAGGCATATATGTAACGATTATCGTTGTAACGACATTTAACTGTATATATATCATACTAAGATATATTAATAAATCATAATATCATGATAATGTAATAATTTAACATCTCTTTAGATATAATAAACAATGGGTTAACAACATTTAACAAGATCATTAACCTAAAGGTTTCAAAACTACATTTACATGTAACGACTAACGATGACTTAACGACTCAGTTAAAATGTATATACATGTAGTGTTTTAATATGTATTCATAAAATTTTGAAAGACTTCAAGACACTTATCAAAATACTTCTACTTAACAAAAATGCTTACAAGTACATCCTCGTTTAGTTTCATCAACAATTCTACTCTTATGCACCCGTATTCGTACACGTACAATACACAGCTTTTAGATGTATGTACTATTGGTATATACACTCCAATGATCAGCTCTTAGCAGCCCATTTGAGTCACCTAACACATGTGAGAACCATCATTTGGCAAGTAGCATGAAATATCTCATAAAATTACAAAAATATTAGTAATCATTCATGACTTATTTACATGTAAACAAAATTACACATCCTTTATATCTAACCCATATACCAACGACCAAAAACACCTACAAAAACTTTCATTCTTCAATTTTCTTCATCTAATTGATCTCGCTCAAGTTCTATCTTCAAGTTCTAAGTGTTCTTCATAAATTCTATAAGTTCTAGTTTCATAAATCAAGAATACTTCCAAGTTTTCTAGCTTACTTCCAATCTTGTAAAGTGATCATCCAACCTCAAGAAATCTTTCTTAATTATAGTAAGATATCTTTCTAATATAAGGTAATACTCATATCCAAACTTTGATTCAATTTCTATAACTTTAACAATCTTATTTCGAGTGGAAATCTTACTTGAACTTGTTTTGGTGTCATGATTTTGCTTCAAGAACTTTCAAGCCATCCAAGGATCCTTTGAAGCTAGATCTATTTTTCTCATTTCCAGTAGGTTTATCCACAAAACTTGAGGTAGTAATGATGTTCATAACATCATTCGATTCATATATATAAAACCACCTTATTCGAAGGTTTAAACTTGAAATCACTAGAACATAGTTTAGTTATATCTAAACTTGTTCGCAAACAAAAGTTAATCTCTCTAACTTGACTTTTAAGATCAACTAAACACATGTTCTATATCTATATGATATGCTAACTTAATGATTTAAAACCTGGAAACACGAAAAACAACGTAAAACCGGACATACGCCGTCGTAGTAACACCGCGGGCTGTTTTGGGTTTGATAATTAAAAAATATGATAAACTTTGATTTAAAAGTTGTTCTTCTGGGAAAATAATTTTTCTTATGAATATGAAACTATATCCAAAAATCATGGTTAAACTCAAAGTGAAAGTATGTTTTTCAAAATGGTCATCAAGACGTCATTTTTTCGACTGAAATGACTACCTCTTAAAAAAATGACTTGTAACTTATATTTTTGACTATAAACCTATAATTTTTCTGTTTAGATTCATAAAATAGAGTTCAATATGAAACTATAGCAATTTTATTCACTTAAAACGGATTTAAAACGAAGAAGTTATGGGTACAACAAGATTGGATATTTTTTTGATTGTTGTAGCTACGGGAAATATTGTAACAATTCTATACAAATCATATCCTAGCAAACTTATATTGTATTATACATGTATTCTAATATATTATGTAATCTTGGGATACCATAGACACGTATGCAAATGTTTTGACATATCATATCGACCCATATATATATATTATTTGGAACAACCATAGACACTCTATATGCAGTACTGTTGGAGTTAGCTATACAGGGTTGAGGTTGATTCCAAAAATATATATACTTTGAGTTGTGATCTAGCCTGAGATGTGTATACACTAGGTCGTGGATTGATTCAAGATAATATATATCGATTTATTTCTGTACATCTAACTGTGGACAACTAGTGGTAGGTTACTAACGAGGACAGCTGACTTAATAAACTTAAAACATTAAAACGTATTAAAAATGTTGTAAATATATTTTGAACATACTTTGATATATATGTACATATTTGTTATAGGTTCGTGAATCGACCAGTGGCCAAGTCTTACTTCCCGACGAAGTAAAAATCTGTGAAAGTGAGTTATAGTCCCACTTTTAAAAATTTAATATTTTGGGATGAGAATACATGCAATTTTATAAATGTTTTACGAAATAGACACAAGTAAATGAAACTACATTATATGGGTGAATGATCGAAGCGGAATATGCCCCTTTTTAGCTTGGTAGCCTAAGAATTTGGGAACAGACCCCCAAATTGACGCGAATCCTAAAGATAGATCTATCGGGCCCAACAAGCCCCATTCTGGAATTCGGAATGCTTTAGTACTTCGAAATTATCATGTCCGATGGGTGTCCCGGAATGATGGAGATATTCTATATGCATCTTGTTAATGTCGGTTACCAGGTGTTCACCATATGAATGAATTTTATCTCTATGTATGGGATGTATATTGAAATATGAAATCTTGTGGTCAATTATTATGATTTGATAATATATAGGTTAAACCTATAACTCAACAACATTTTTGTTGACGTTTTAAGCATGTTTATTCTCAGGTGATTATTAAGAGCTTCCGCTGTTGCATACTGAAATAAGGACAAGATTTGGAGTCCATGCTTGTATGATATTGTGTAAAAACTGCATTCAAGAAACTTATTTTTGATGTAATATATTCTTATTGTAAACCATTATGTAATGGTCGTGTGTAAACGGTATATTTTAGATTATCATTATTTGATAATCTACGTAATACTTTTTAAACCTTTATAGATAAAATAAAGGTTATGGTTGTTTTAAAAATGAATGCAGTCTTTGAAAAACATCTCATATAGAGGTCAAAACCTCGCGACGAAATCAATTAATATGGAACATTTATAATCAATATGACGGGACATTTCAGTTGGTATCCGAGCGTTGGTGTTAGAGAACCAGAAATTTACATTAGTGTGTCTTATCGAGTTTGTTAGGATACATTAGTGAGTCTGGACTTCGACCGTGTTTTCTTTAAAAAACGATTGCTTAACACTTTTGTTGGAAACTATATATTATTAACATGTAAATATTATGTGATATATTAACTTTTTAATGTGTTTGATATTGTGTGATAGATGTCTACCACTAGTACAAATCCCATCGATTCACCTAATAATAATGAAGAGTCGAATATATTTTGGGAAGATTCACAAATTCTCGAAGAGGAACCGGAAGAATAGGAACTGGAAGAGGAGGAACCGGAAGAGGAGGAACCGGAAGAAGAGGAACCGGAAGAGGAGGAACTGGAAGAGGAGGAACCGGAAGAAGAGGAGGTTCCGGAGGAAGAAATATTGATACCTATAGTAAATCGATTAAATAAAAGAAAATCCTCAACCAACGGACCAAAGTTAATAATGGTCAATGGTGTTTCCGCCGAGGAAGCAAAATATTGGGAAGATTACCAATTTTACGATGAATCGGATCCCGATGAGGATTCCGATGATGTTATAGAAATTACCTCGACCCAATTTAATAAAGCAAAATAAAATAATAAGGGAAAAGGTATAAAAATAGAGAAACCCGATTCCAACCCCGATGAACTTTATATGTATCGGCAACATCCGTATTTCCTAAAATGTAACAATGACCCGGGAACCTCTAAACCACCAGGTTTTTCTAAACTATTATGGAAAACGACGGCTCGTATTAGAGGAACACCATATATTCCTAGAAAATTAGGAAAACGAACCAAGTCCGAAGAAGAAGAAACCAGTGATTCAGATTAGAGGGTTGTAATCATGTTGTGTATTATATGTATTGTAGTGTGCTTGTACTTTTATGTTCTATGTAAAAAATTGCTTGTATTGTTTGTTAATTATCTTTTACGAATCTAATCCTTGTCTATTTTACAGTATAAAAACAAAATGGACGTTAATGATAAACAACCAAAAATTTTAGAAGACCTACCAGGAGATATGATTGATGAAATCTTGTCTAGAGTCGGGCAGAATTCATCCGCACAATTAGTTACGGCAAAATTAGTTTGTCAAACATTTGAAAGACATTCCAGGCATGCCTTAGTATATAAAAGGCTTTCCTTTGAAAGATGGGGTATATCACATTGGGGAGACTTTAAGTTACGCCAACTTTTCTTTAAGGCATTTAGTGCGGGAAACCCAGATGCAATTTTATGCTACGGGTTACGAACCTATTTTTACTCAACATATCCCAACATATGACTCCGTTATTTAGAAAGAGCTTCTAACATGCAACATAAAGAAGCATGTTATGCTTACGGGTTAATAATGTTCGCTTGTCATCAAATTGAGAAAAAGAACATTGGGTTAAAACTTTTAAATAAAACATTTTCACAAGTGACGGACTCAGTAGTTGGGGTAAGAAACAAGGTTTTTAGATTGCTACGAGGCTGTTGGGCATTACGAAACTCTCGTCCTTTTGACGACATGACAGCATGCTTCCTAGCCAATAGTCATAACAGTTACTTTCCACAAGATCAAGAATGGGAAGTCATCTTAGTAAAACCATAATGCATGACTTGTTTCTGGACTTATGAATTACGTGTCTTTATTTCTTTTGCCGAGAAACTTGCGTATTAACTAGAATTGCCTTTATAGCTGCCGAGTAGTAAAGTTATTATGTGTTATATTTCATCCTCTATGTATTATAGCGGTATTTTAAGTTTGTAAAATATTGTATAAAGTTTGAACGCGAAATATTATTGTAATAAGTTTTTCATATAGAAGCGTAGTAGTTGAGTTGTATAGTAGCTAGTAAGTATGAACTTAATGGGTAGGTACTACCCGAATTAAAACTATAAAATGCTAATATGAAGAAAAAGCTTTTATAAATAAGTTCATATAACGCTACGAGAAACTATTGACTACTCTTAAATTCTATATGATTAACTCAATTCTTTTGGCTATTTTTGAAGGAAATGGCACCGGCGACTCGTCAAAATTTGAACATGAGCGAGGAAGACTTCCGTGTTTTCCTTGCAGCAAACATAGCCACAGTACAGGCTGCGATGCAAAATAACAATAACTCTGGATCTAGCAGTGGAACTAATTCCACAAGAAATCATGTAGGATGCTCCTACAAAGAATTCACTGCCTGCAAACCTTTGGAATTTGAGGGAACTGAAGGACCAATTGGATTGAAATGGTGGACCGAGAAAGTCAAATCGGTGTTGCCATAAGTAAGTGTACTGAAGAGGACAAAGTTAAGTACGCTACGCATACCCTCACAGGTACTGTGTTAACGTGGTGGAACACCTATCTTGAACATGTAGGATAAAATGTTGCTTACGCACTACCGTGGTCGGCATTCAAGCAATTGATGAACGAGCAGTACCGTCCTAGAAACAAAGTCAATAAGCTTAAGGTAGAGCTTAGAGAGTTACGAACACAAGGGTTTGACATTACCACATATGAACAACTATTCACAGAGTTGTGCCTATTATGTCCAGGAATGTTCGAAGATGAAGAAGAGAAGATCGACGCATTTATAAAAGGGTTACCAGTAAGGATTCAAGAAGATGTGAGTTCACACGAGCCCGCTTCCATACAAAAGGCAAGTCGAATGGCTCATAAACTCATAAATCAGAGTGAGGGAAGAATTAAAGAGCAGGTGGCTAAAGAAGCCAACACGAAACAACTCAAGAGAAAGTGGGAAGAAACCAGTGACAAGGGTCACCAGTACAACAACAACAACAATTACAACCACAATCGCAACAACTATCCCAACAACCGCAACAACAATCGCAACAATAACCGCAATCCTAACAATAACTACAACAAACGTACCAACAACAACAACAACTACAACAACCGTTCCAACAACAATAATAATCCCAACAACAACCTCAATAACAACAACGGCAACAGAAACCAAAAATGCCAAAGGTGTGAAGAGTACCACCAGAATGGGTTCTGCACGACATTTTGCACCAAGTGTAAAAGAACTGGCCATGGTGCAAAAAAGTGTGAGGTCTACGAACCGAAGTTTAACAGAACTAAAGGAACAAATAGTGGCGAAACAAGTAATGCCGCCTTTGTTTGTTATGGATGTGTAAAACCGGGCCACATTAGAAGTAATTGCCCGAATCAGGGGAATACTAATGGGCAGGGCCGCGGAAGAGTTTTCAATATTAATACGGCAGAAGCACAGGAAGACCCAGAGCTTGTTACGGGTACGTTTCTTATTGATAATAAATCTGCTTATGTTTTATTTGATTCGGGTGCGGATAGAAGCTATATGAGTAGAGATTTTTGTGCTAAGTTAAGTTGCCCATTGACACCTTTGGATAGTAAATTTTTACTCGAATTAGCAAAAGGTAAATTAATTTCAGCAGAAAATATATGTCGGGATAGAGAAATTAAACTGGGGGATGAAATGTTTAAAATTGATTTAATACCAGTCGAGTTAGGGAGTTTCGATGTAATAATTGGCATGGACTGGTTGAAAAAGGTGAGAGCAGAGGTAGTTTGTTACAAAAATGCGATTCGCATTAAGCGTGAAAAAGGAAAACCTTTAATGGTGTACGAAGAAAAGAACAATGCGAAATTAAATCTTATTAGTAGTTTGAAGGCGCAAAAACTAATAAGAAAAGGTTGTTACGTCATTCTAGCACACATCGAGGAAGTTAAACCTGAAGAAAAGAACGTCGGTGATGTTCCCATCGCAAAAGAATTTTCCGATGTATTTTCGAAAGAATTACCGGGATTACCCCCACATCGATCCGTTGAATTTCAAATAGTCCTTATACCAGGAGCTGCACCAATAGCTCGTGCTCCATACAGACTCACACCTAGCGAAATTAAAGAATTACAAAGTCAGTTACAGGAAATTTTAGAGCGTGGTTTCATTCGACCAAGTACATCACCATGGGGAGGTCCTGGGAGGTCCTGTTCTGTTTGTCAAGAAGAAAGATGGTACATTCAGGTTGTGTATCGACTACCGAGATTTGAACAAACTTACCATCAAGAACCGTTACCCATTACCGAGAATCGACGACTTATTTGATCAACTACAAGGCTCGTCGGTTTATTCGAAGATCGATTTACTTTCTGGATATCACCAAATGCAGGTAAAAGAGGATGACATTCCGAAGACTGCTTTTAGGACGCGTTACGGTCATTACGAGTTTATGGTTATGCCGTTTGGATTGACTAGCGCACCAGCTGTGTTCATGGACCTTATGAACCGAGTGTGTAGGCCATATCTTGACAAGTTTGTCATTGTTTTCATCGATGACATACTTATTTACTCAAAGAATGATCAAGAGCATGAAGAACATTTGAGAAAAGTGCTAGAGTTGCTGAGAAAAGAAAAACTGTACGCTAAGTTTTCAAAGTATGCATTTTGGTTGGAAGAAGTTCAATTCCTCGGTCATATAGTGAACAAAGAAGGTATTCAGGTGGATCCAGCAAAGATTGAAACTGTTGAAAAATGGGAAAACCCAAAAACTCTGAAACACATAAGTCAATTTTTTGGACTGGCTGATTATTACAGGAGATTCATCCAAGATTTTTCCAAAATAGGAAAACCCTTGACTGCATTAACGCATAAAGGGAAGAAATTTGAATGGAAGGATGAACAAGAGAAAGCGTTTCAATTATTGAAGAAAAAGTTAATTACGGCACCTATATTGTCATTACCTGAAGGGAATGATGATTTTGTGATATATTGTGACGCCTCAAAGAAAGGTCTCAGTTGTGTATTAATACAACGAACGAAGGTAATTGCTTATGCGTCTAGACAATTGAAGATTCACGAGCAGAATTATACGACGCATGATTTGGAATTAGGTGCAGTTGTTTTTGCATTAAAGACTTGGAGGAACTACTTATATGGGCTCAAAAGAATTATATATACCAACCACAAAAGTCTTCAACACATATTTAATCAGAAATAACTGAAAATGAGGCAGCGCAGATGGATTGAATTGTTGAATGATTACGACTTTGAGATTCGTTATCACCCGGGGAAAGCAAATGTGGTAGCCGACGCCTTGAGTAGAAAGGATAGAGAACCCATTCAACTAAAATCTATGAATATAATGATTCACACTAACCTTACTACTCAAATAAAGGAGGCGCAACAAGGAGTTTTAAAACAGGGAAATTTAAAGGATGAAATACCCAAAGGATTGGAGAAGCATCTTAATATTCGGGAAGACGGAACCCGGTATAGGGCTGAAAGGATTTGGGTACCAAAATTTGGAGATATGAGAGAAATGGTACTTAGAGAAGCTCATAAAACTGTTGGAATTCATTATATTAACAAGTTTCATGTAGAGCATGTCAAAACCAATTTGAACATAAAGCCGAAGCATATTAATGTAAACAAATTAATATAAAGTTTAACCATTTAAACATGAATCCCATATGAATATCAAGTCAAGAATATATGCTTAAAAGTAAAAGAGCTAGTTCATGAAGTTATACCTTCTCCAAGTTAGGAGGTTAAAATGATAATGAAGATGATGAACAAGTGTGTTAAAACCCCAAGCTTTTGATGCACCAACACCACCCTTGAACTTGGTTATGTTTTATACACTTAATCACCTTAAAACCAAGCTAGAAACCCACTTTTCTTTGAACCCGAAATCTGGACAGCAGGTTGTAAAAGATGGTGATGAATGGAGTCTCAAAACTATGAAACCTCAAGAGATAATACCCCAAACTTTTTCCCAACACCTAAAGCAATGGTTAGGATTTATTGACACTTAAATTTAGCTTGAAAATAAACTTGAAAACCCTCTCCAAAAGGCTGAAAGTTTCGGCCAGAAATGAAGAGAAAGAGAGCAGAATTTTTCAAGTGTGTTGTATGTGTGTTACATGCAAGTTTTTTTGGTCAAATGCCTTGGTATACTTGATGTGCTTGTCCTTGAAAGTTGAAGCCTCAAAATACCAAAGGAATAAGCATGGGAGGGCATTTCTTGGGGCTACAAAATCTGCCCACACACTAACCCATTTTTATATACAAGATGTAATTTTTATAAAACTTGTATAAACTTTTATAAAACTTGTATATGTATTTGTTCTTGCAATGATTTTATAAACCATTTTATAAAATATAACACAACATAATTATTTAAACCTATAAATAATTACATATAAATTATCCAAATAATTTGTCTCAAGTGATGATATTTTAGAAAACCGATTTTCTAAAGTGCAAGCGTCGCGTATTTACTTAATGATCCAACCGTTAAGATTTAATACTTATAAGGTGTCGGTAAGTTTGTTATTGGGTATGACCCGACTTGGATCAAAACATATTAGCCACTTTAATTTAATATGTCTCTCGAGCATACGAAATACCTTCAATCTCCCACTTGCACAAGAAACATAAGAAATTAATGCAAGTGATGGATACCACCTAACTACCGTCCATCACCCCTAATATGTTATGACTTAGTGCCATTCAATAACATCATCCCTTTCGAGTTCCCATCTCGAATATGATTTAGGTGAATCTTTCAATATATCCTTTTGTCTTAGATGTCATGTTAAATCCAAGAGATATAGAATGATCACTCTCTTATAGATTTAACTTTATCAGGCCTTAGACATCTGACTCTCAACGAATAAGAGGGACAAATTCCATCTTGACTACATACGTCCTAGACACTACACCTTGTACCATACCTGAAGCCTCCCTTATGAGCTACCTTCTCAGAATAGTGAAGGAAAGAATCAAGGTACGATATTCAGTGAATATCTGAACCCAATATGTATCTCAGGTCAGAGGATACAATGATATTCTCCTTTACTCAAGATTACATGTGATCAACTACAAAAGTTCCATACAGTAAATCTTGAGAGCGGGTCTTCCAATATTTGTGTCGCACAAATATCTATGAACCTTGGTTGCAACCTTGCCCCACATTCACCATATGAATGTTAACCAATCCAAGTTCATAATAGTCTAGACCTCACACTTGTTCCCACAAATGTGATCAACTACGGAATTTAGAATAATAGTTTATTCATGGATAAAATATGCAAAATTGGAACATGACTCATAATTAAATTAATACCATAATTATATTAATGAGTTTGAACTAATTCGTTCCGTTACAATACATAAAATAAATCATTTCCAATCACTAGAATATCGAAGCCCTAATGCACAAACATGTCCCTCATGTTTTGGCCCATGTAAAAGCTTCATGAGTGGATCCGCAACATTATGATCTGTGTGAACTTTGTGAATACATATCTTTCCATTTTCAACCTCATCCCTGATGTAGTTGAATCTCCGCTCAATGTGACGAGTCTTTTGATGAGCACGAGGTTCCTTGATTTGAGCAATCGCACCCTCGTTGTCACAAAAGATCTCAAGAGGGTCCTGAATGGAAGGGACCACTCCTAAGTCGTCGATGAATTTCTTCATCCATGCAGCTTCCTGAGCTGCCAGTGAGGCGGCAATGTACTCCGACTATGTAGTGGATAACGCAACAACATCCTGTTTTGAACTCTTCCAAGAGACTGCACCACCATTTAACATGAAGACATAACCGGATTGTGATCGAGAGTCATCTCGATCAGTTTGGAAACTCGCGTCCACGTAACCTTTTACGGCGAGTTCCTCCTCACCAGACCCATATATTAGAAACATATCCTTAGTTCTCCTAAGGTATTTCAATATACTTTTAACAGCAATCCAATGACTGTTTCCTGGGTTATTCTGGTATCTACTTGTCAAGCTTAGAGCGCATGACACATCCGGTCTAGTACATATCATCGCATACATGATAGACCCAATAGCAGATGCGTATGGGACTTTCTTCATTCTCTCTTGTTCATCTTTCGTGGTAGGACACTGAGATGAACTGAGAACGGTTCCTCTTTGAATAGGTACCAAACCTTTCTTAGAGTTTTCCATCTTGAACCTTTTCAAGATTTTATCAATGTATGTACTTTGACTTAAACCTATCAATCTCTTGGATCTATTCCTATAGATCCCTATCCCCAATATGTATTGTGCGTCTCCAAGATCCTTAATGGAGAAGCAACTCTTTAGCCAAGTTTTGACTCCTTGCATTGTGGTAATATCATTCCCAAATAATAATATATCATCCACATATAGCACAAGGAATATTATAGAGCTCCCACTAGCCTTCTTGTATACACAAGCTTCATCACCATTTTTAATGAAGCCAAATTTTTTTACCTCTTCATTAAAACGATGATTCCACATTCTAGATGCTTGTTTCAATCCGTAGATTGATTTCTTTAACTTGCATACCTTTTTAGGATTTTTTGGATCAACAAAACCTTTGGGCTGTACCATATAGACATCTTCCTCAAGATATCCATTTAGGAAAGCGGTTTTGACATCCATTTGCCATATTTCATAGTCATAGTGAGCAGCAATGGCAAATAATATCCTAATAGACTTTAGCATTGCCACTGGCGAGAAAGTTTCATCATAGTCAACCCCTTGAGTTTGAGTGAAACCTTTTGCTACAAGTCTAGCTTTGTATGTATCCAAGTTTCCATGTATGTCGGTTTTCTTCTTGAAAAGCCATTTGCAATCAACTAGCTTGGAGCTAGGAGGTTGCACTATAAGTTCCCAAACTTGGTTTTCATACATGGATTGCATCTCGGTGTTCATGGCTTCCTGCCATTTATCTTTATCAATACTTGATAAAGCATCTTCGTAGTTTATCGGTTCATCCAAATCAACCGTATAGCAACCATCCACGAGAAAACCATATCTCTCAGGAGGATTACTAATCTTACTAGATCTTCGAACGTCTTGTGTACTTTGATCATCCACTTGATCATTTTCAACACCCTCATGTTGAGTACTAGTGTCAACCATTTGTGTATCATCAACTTGATCTTGTACCTCTACAAGATCTATTTTCCTTTCACCATCACCTTCCATAAGGAATTTGGTTTCAAGGAATTCCGCCTTTCGAGCAATAAATACACTTTGCTCGGTCGGATCATAGAAATAGTATCCCATATCATCCTTGGGATATCCTATGAAGATACACTTTGTGGATCGAGCATGCAACTTATTAGCAACATGACGCTTAGGATAAGCTTCACATCCCCATACTTTCAAGTATGAAAGAGAAGGAGGTTTTCCAAACCACATCTCATGAGGAGTTCGTTCCACTTTCTTGGTTGGGGCCATATTTAAAATACGAGCCGCGGAGCTTAGACAATAACCCCAAAATGATAGAGGTAACGAGCTTCTTGACATCATAGATCGAACCATATCCATTAGGGTTCGGTTCCTCCTTTCAGAAACTCCATTAAGTTGGGGTGTTCCGGGTGGTGTAAGTTGTGAGATGATCCCACAACTCCTAAGATGATCTTGGAAGGCATCGCTTAGGTATTCACCTCCTCTATCGGTACGAAGTACCTTAATTGTCTTATTGAGTTGATTTTGTACTTCGTTTTGATATTCTTTGAATGCTTCAAAAGTTTCATCCTTATGTCTTAACAAGTAGACATATCCGAAACGACTAAAGTCATCAATGAAAGTAACAAAGTATCTTTCACCATTCCTTGTCATGGGCTTAAAGGTTCCACACACATCCGAATGTATTAATCCCAATAAGTCTTTAGCCCTTTCGTAGGTCCCTTTGAAAGGTGCTTTAGTCATCTTGCCTTGTAAACAAGATTCACATACATCAAACGAATCCATTTCATTTGATTTCAAAAGTCCATTCTTTTGAAGTGTATGCATTCGGTTCTTGTTTATGTGACCAAGGCGACAATGCCATAAGTAGGAATCACTCAAATCCCTTTTGAGTTTCTTGGTGCTTGTATGGTACATTGAGCTACTAGATGATGTGTCATCATGAACCAATTCATAAATTCCATTTGAGGGCGAAGCCTTGAAATAGAACACATTATCTAAACAAACATGGATATCATCATTAATAAAATTAACATTAAAACCACATTGTTTCAAACGAGAAATAGAAATAATGTTTCTACACAAATCCGGAGCATACAAAACATTTTCTAAAATAAGTTCCAATCCGCTTGGAAGCTTCAAAACAAAATCTCCTTGAGCTTTAACATGCACCTTTGAACCATTGCCCATATAGAGACTCGATGTTCCCGCCATATGATCACTTCTTTTGAACCCCTGCAAAGAATTGCAAATATGAGTTCCACATCCCGTGTCTAATACCCATGTATTAGAAGAAGTAATATTAAGCTCAATATATACCATATATATATTACCTGAGGTTTGCCCCGCATCCCTCTTGTCCTTCAACTCCTTAAGATAGACCGGGCAATTTCGCTTCCAGTGACCCATTTCACCGCAACCGAAACACGGGTCTTCTTTGGGGTTTGCCTTCTCGGTGACCTTTTGCTTCTTGGCCTTGTTGATGGTTGGGGTAACCATCTTCCCCTTCCCTTTGCCTTGATAGGCGGGTCCTTTTCTCTTAGCCACCTTTGGCTTAGAGGTGTTACCTTTGGACCCACCTTGATCGATTGCTAACACGGGTAAAGCCCTTTTACCCATGCTAGTTTCCGCCGTTCTAAGCATACCGTGAAGCTCACCTATGCTCTTATCCATCCCATTCATATTGTAATTAATTACAAATTGATCAAACCTTTTTGATAGGGAATTAAGGATAAGATCGGTGGCTAACTCATTTGATATGTTTAGGTTAAGACGGTTAGCACGATCAATAAGGCTCTTCATTTTGAGGACATAAGAGGAGACGGATTGGGTGTCATCCATACGACATGCATGTAGCGCTCGAACCGTTTCGAAGCGCTCGACACGTGCTTGTTGAAGGAACATCTCCTTCAATTGCGTAATCATGTCATATGCACTATGATGTTCGAAATCCTTTTGGAGTTCGGGTATCATAGTCCCAAGCATTAGACAAGCGACTTGCACCGAATCGGCGCAATACTTGTCATAATAAGCCATGCCCTCTATATCTTCCTCATCCGGTTGGTCGGGAATAGGGTCCTCCAACACATACGCTTTGTCCTCAAGTTTGAGGACAATCCTAAGATTACGGAATCAATCCATAAAGTTCGTATGGTTGAGTTTGTCTTTCTCGAGGAGAGACCTTAATGATAGGTTGTTTAGGTTAAGTGGTGCATTTTGCATGTTGTTGTTATTTGCGGCCATCTACAAAATTTAACAAAGTTCATTTTAGTATCGATTTTAAATTTAATAAACAACACCCTTTTATAATTAATTGTTTTATTAAATATTAGAATCCAACGGTAAATCAAATTTCGGTTAGGTAACCTTTATCCCGTTATTTGATTTAGCTAGGTAGTCATTTATATGACAATTGCAATCCTTTTGCAACTTCTAAATTATGGGATCATGCAATCCTTTTGCATGGCATATTTATCCCATCAACGCCTATTTGTTCCTCATGCTTCGGTGACCCTAAGTTCATGATTTCCAAATCAAGTCGTCCTACTTGTGTAAACTTGTAAAATTAACATACAAGTGGTTAGGTGACCTTTATCCCACAAGCATACGAATTTTACCTTAACCATATTAGTTAGTTCATAATGGTTAGGTGACCTTTATTCCATTATGAGTTCACTACTATGTTCAAGTGTTCCTACAAAAGGATGGCGTTTAACTTGTTTGCCTAGTTTTAGTTAAGGGATTTTAAGTTTTCATAAATTCTAGTTTAAGAAAACATTTGCCATACACCAACATGCATTTGGTGTATAGTTCATTATGAAAAGCCAATTTTCATGTCATATTAGTAAAGCCAATTACTTTGCTATAAACCATTTTATATTTATTTATGTCCTTAATAACCATTTATTAGTGTCCTTTTGTTGTTTCAATTTAACCATTTAAATTTGTCATTTTTTGCATGTTGTTAATAACGTCTAATTTAACCAATTAAATTTTAGTTTTATTTGTTGTTAACTTGTGTGATTAACTTGTAGCATACAAACATACAATCCACAATCATACAATAAACAACCAAGCATGCAAAATAAAAGTCCACAATCATGCCAAAGTGGTAAACACTTGTTTAGCCAAAACAAGTGTTACCTAAAGGGTTAAAATCACAAAGTAGGAGATTAACAAATCTCCCACTAACTCTTGCATCCTTATGCTCCATCTTGTAATCTTCTTGAATCTTCACTTTTCTTTTTACAAAATATATAACCTAATACATTTTTTCTAGAAAAGGAAATTACAACCTAATCTATTTTACATACCAAATAAAATAAATTACATCATAAAATTACAAGATTATTACAAACCAAATGAATGAATTTACAAGCATCAAAATACAACCAAATCACACACAAATCCAACCACAAGGTCAATGCATGATTGTGAACCAAAACAACAACAAATCTTGGCCAAACTTGAAGCTCCAAAACCCATTTGGAACCCCATATTTTCGGCCAAAATATAACCCCCACCCAAAACCCAAAAATTTTACTTTCTAGTTTCATGCATGTTACTAGATTGTAAAGAAAATGGGTTTACAAGCCAAATACAAGAAGCATATATCTATGACTTTGGCTCTAGATACCATTGTTGGAATTCATTATATTAACAAGTTTCATGTAGAGCATGTCAAAACCAATTTGAACATAAAGCGGAAGCATATTAATGTAAACAAATTAATATAAAGTTTAACCATTTAAACATGAATCCCATATGAATATCAAGTCAAGAATATATGCTTAAAAGTAAAAGAGCTAGTTCATGAAGTTATACCTTCTCCAAGTTAGGAGGTTAAAATGATAATGAAGATGATGAACAAGTGTGTTAAAACCCCAAGCTTTTGATGCACCAACACCACCCTTGAACTTGGTTATGTTTTATACACTTAATCACCTTAAAACCAAGCTAGAAACCCACTTTTCTTTGAACCCAAAATCTGGACAGCAGGTTGTAAAAGATGGTGATGAATGGAGTCTCAAAACTATGAAACCTCAAGAGATAATACCCCAAACTTTTTCCCAACACCTAAAGCAATGGTTAGGATTTATTGACACTTAAATTTAGCTTGATAATAAACTTGAAAACCCTCTCCAAAAGGCTGAAAGTTTCGGCCAGAAATGAAGAGAAAGAGAGCAGAATTTTTCAAGTGTGTTGTATGTGTGTTACATGCAAGTTTTTTTGGTCAAATGCCTTGGTATACTTGATGTGCTTGTCCTTGAAAGTTGAAGCCTCAAAATACCAAAGGAATAAGCATGGGAGGGCATTTCTTGGGGCTACAAAATCTGCCCACACACTAACCCATTTTTATATACAAGATGTAATTTTTATAAAACTTGTATAAACTTTTATAAAACTTGTATATGTATTTGTTCTTGCAATGATTTTATAAACCATTTTATAAAATATAACACAACATAATTATTTAAACCTATAAATAATTACATATAAATTATCCAAATAATTTGTCTCAAGTGATGATATTTTAGAAAATCGATTTTCTAAAGTTCAAGCGTCGCGTATTTACTTAACGATCCAACCGTTAAGATTTAATACTTATAAGGTGTCGGTAAGTTTGTTATTGGGTATGACCCGATTTGGATCAAAACATATTAGCCACTTTAATTTAATATGTCTCTCGGGCATACGAAATACCTTCAAAAACCAGATACTCAATACATCCTGGAACGGGGAAGATGTACAAGGATCTCAAGAAACATTTTTGGCGGCCGGGTATGAAAGCCGATGTTGCTAAATACGTAGGAGAATGTTTGACGTGTTCTAAGGTCAAAGCTGAGCATCAGAAACCATCAGGTCTACTTCAACAACCCGAAATTCCAGAATGGAAATGGAAAAACATTATCATGGATTTCATCACTAAATTGCCAAGGACTGCAAGTGGTTTTGATACTATTTGGGTAATAGTTGATCATCTCACCAAATCAGCACACTTCCTGCCAATAAGAGAAGATGACAAGATGGAGAAGTTAGCACGACTGTATTTGAAGGAAGTCGTCTCCAGACATGGAATACCAATCTCTATTATCTCTAATAGGGATGCCATATTTATTTCAAGATTCTGGCAGACATTACAGCAAGCATTAGGAACTTGTCTAGACATGAGTACTGCCTATCATCCACAAACAGATGGGCAGAGTGAAAGTACGATACAAATTCTTCAAGACATGCTACTAGCATGTGTTATTGATTTCGAAAACAGTTGGGATCGACATCTACCGTTAGCAGAATTTTCCTACAACAACAGCTACCATTCAAGCATTGAGATGGCGCCGTTTGAAGCACTTTATGGTAGAAAGTGCAGCTCTCTGATTTTTTGGAGTGAAGTGGGGGATAGACAGATTACGGGTCCAGAGATAATACAAGAAACTACCGAGAAGATCATCCAAATTCAACAACGGTTAAAAACCGCCCAAAGTCGACAAAAGAGCTACGCCGACATTAAAAGAAAAGATATAGAATTTGAAATTGGAGAGATGGTCATGCTTAAGGTTGCACCTTGGAAAGGCGTTGTTCAATTTGGAAAACGAGAGAAATTAAATCCAAGTTATATAGGACCATTCAAGATTATTGATCGTGTCGGACCAGAAGCTTACCGACTTGAATTACCACAACAACTCGCGGCTGTACATAACACTTTCCACGTCTCAAATTTGAAGAAATATTTTGCTAAAGAAGATCTCACTGTTTCGTTAGACGAAATCCAAATCAACGAAAAACTTCAATTCGTCGAAGAACCCGTCGAAATAATGGATCATGAGGTTAAAAGACTTAAGCAAAACAAGATACCAATTGTTAAAGTTCGATGGAATGCTCATAGAGGACCTGAGTTCACCTGGGAATGAGAAGATCAGATGAAGAAGAAATACCCGCACTTATTTCCAGAAGATACGTCAACACCTCCAACAGCTTAAAATTTCGGGACGAAATTCATTTAACGGGTAGGTACTGTAGTGACCCGAACTTTTCCATGTTTATATATATTAAATAAAATTGTTATTTACATGATTAAGTGTTTCCAACATGTTAAGCAATCAAACTTGTTAAGACTTGATTAATTGAAATAGGTTTCATATAGACAATTGACCACCCAAGTTGACCGGTGATTCACGAACGTTAAAACTTGTAAAAACTATATGATGACATATATATGATTATATATATAGTTAACATGATATTATAATAAGTAAGTATATATATATATATATATATATATATATATATATATATATATATATATATATATATATATATATATATATATATATATATATCTCATTAGGTATTTTAACAATGAGTTATATACATAAAATTGAATTTATTGAATTAAGAAACTCGAAACGATATATATAACGATTATCGTTATAACAACGTCTTACTAAATACATATGAATCATATTAAGATATTGATACACTATGTTTAATCATGATGAATGATAAGTAAACATGTCATTAAGTGTATTAATAATGAACTACATATGTAAAAACAAGACTACTAACTTAAGGATTTCGAAACGAGGCATATATGTAACGATTATCGTTGTAATTGAAATGTCCCGTTCTTATTGATTAAAAACGTTCCATATTAATTGATTTCGTTGCGAGGTTTTGACCTCTATATGAGACGTTTTTCAAAGACTGCATTCATTTTTAAAACAAACCATAACCTTTATTTCATAAATAAAGGTTTAAAAAGCTTTACGTAGATTATCAAATAATGATAAACTAAAATATCCTGTTTACACACGACCATTACATAATGGTTTACAATACAAATATGTTACATCGAAATCAGTTTCTTGAATGCAGTTTTTACACAATATCATACAAACATGGACTCCAAATCTTGTCCTTATTTTAGTATGCAACAACGGAAGCTCTTAATATTCACCTGAGAATAAACATGCTTTAAACGTCAACAAAAATTTTGGTGAGTTTTAGGTTTAACCTATATATATCAAATCGTAACAATAGACCACAAGATTTCATATTTCAATACACATCCCATACATAGAGATAAAAATCATTCATATGGTGAACACCTGGTAACCGACAATAACAAGATGCATATATAAGAATATCCCCATCATTCCGGGACACCCTTCGGATATGATATAAATTTCGAAGTACTAAAGCATCCGGTACTTTGGATGGGGTTTGTTAGGCCCAATAGATCTATCTTTAGGATTCGCGTCAATTAGGGTGTCTGTTCCCTAATTCTTAGATTACCAGACTTAATAAAAAGGGGCATATACGATTTTGATAATTCAACCATAGAATGTAATTTCACGTACTTGTGTCTATTTTGTAAATCATTTATAAAACCTGCATGTATTCTCATCCCAAAAATATTAGATTTTAAAAGTGGGACTATAACTCACTTTCACAGATTTTTACTTCGTCGGGAAGTAAGACTTGGCCACTGTTGATTCACGAACCTATAACAATATATACATATATATTAAAGTATGTTCAAAATATATTTACAACACTTTTAATATATTTTGATGTTTTAAGTTTATTAAGTCAGCTGTCCTCGTTAGTAACCTATAACTAGTTGTCCATAGTTAGATGTACAGAAATAAATCGATAAATATTATCTTGAATCAATCCACGACCCAGTGTATACGTATCTCATTATTGATCACAACTCAAACTATATATATTTTGGAATCAACCTCAACCCTGTATAGCTAACTCCAACATTCACATATAGAGTGTCTATGGTTGTTCCGAAATATATATAGATGTGTCGAAATGATAGGTCGAAACATTGTATACGTGTCTATGGTATCTCAAGATTACATAATATACAATACAAGTTGATTAAGTTATGGTTGGAATAGATTTGTTACCAATTTTCACGTAGCTAAAATGAGAAAAATTATCCAATCTTGTTTTACCCATAACTTCTTCATTTTAAATCCGTTTTGAGTGAATCAAATTGCTATGGTTTCATATTGAACACTATTTTATGAATCTAAACAGAAAAAGTATAGGTTTATAGTCGGAAAAATAAGTTACAAGTCGTTTTTGTAAAGGTAGTCATTTCAGTCGAAAGAACGACGTCTAGATGACCATTTTAGAAAACATACTTCCACTTTGAGTTTAACCATAATTTTTGGATATAGTTTCATGTTCATAATAAAAATCATTTTCTCAGAATAACAACTTTTAAATCAAAGTTTATCATAGTTTTTAATTAACTAACCCAAAACAGCCTGAGGTGTTACTACGACGGCGTAAATCCGGTTTTACGGTGTTTTTCGTGTTTCCAGGTTTTAAATCATTAAGTTAGCATATCATATAGTTATAGAACATGTGTTTAGTTGATTTTAAAAGTCAAGTTAGAAGGATTAACTTTTGTTTGCGAACAAGTTTAGAATTAACTAAACTATGTTCTAGTGATTACAAGTTTAAACCTTCGAATAAGATAGCTTTAAATGTATGAATCGAATGATGTTATGAACATCATTACTACCTTAATTTCCTTGGATAAACCTACTGGAAAAGAGAAAAATGGATCTAGCTTCAATGGATCCTTGGATGGCTCGAAGTTCTTGAAGCAGAATCATGACACGAAAACAAGTTCAAGTAAGATCATCACTTGAAATAAGATTGTTATAGTTATAGAAATTGAACCAAAGTTTGAATATGATTATTACCTTGTATTAGAATGATAACCTACTGTAAGAAACAAAGATTTCTTGAGGTTGGATGATCACCTTACAAGATTGGAAGTGAGCTAGCAAACTTGAAAGTATTCTTGATTTTATGAAACTAGAACTTTTGGAATTTATGAAGAACACTTAGAACTTGAAGATAGAACTTGAGAGAGATCAATTAGATGAAGAAAATTGAAGAATAAAAGTGTTTGTAGGTGTTTTTGGTCGTTGGTGTATGGATTAGATATAAAGGATATGTAATTTTGTTTTCATGTAAATAAGTCATGAATGATTACTCATATTTTTGTAATTTTATGAGATATTTCATGCTAGTTGCCAAATGATGGTTCCCACATATGTTAGGTGACTCACATGGGCTGCTAAGAGCTGATCATTGGAGTGTATATACCAATAGTACATACATCTAAAAGCTGTGTATTGTACGAGTACGAATACGGGTGCATACGAGTAGAATTGTTGATGAAACTGAATGAGGATGTAATTGTAAGCATTTTTGTTAAGTAGAAGTATTTTGATAAGTGTATTGAAGTCTTTCAAAAGTGTATAAATACATATTAAAACACTACATGTATATACATTTTAACTGAGTCGTTAAGTCATCGTTAGTCGTTACATGTAAGTGTTGTTTTGAAACCTTTAGGTTAACGATCTTGTTAAATGTTGTTAACCCAATGTTTATAATATCAAATGAGATTTTAAATTATTATATTATCATGATATTATCATGTATGAATATCTCTTAATATGATATATATATACATTAAATGTTTTTACAACGATAATCGTTACATATATGTCTCGTTTAAAAATCATTAAGTTAGTAGTCTTGTTTTTACATATGTAGTTCATTGTTAATATACTTAATGATATGTTTACTTATCATAGTATCATGTTAACTATATATATATCCATATATATGTCATCATATAGTTTTTACAAGTTTTAACGTTCGTGAATCACCGGTCAGCTTGGGTGGTCAATTGTCTATATGAAACATATTTCAATTAATCAAGTCTTAACAAGTTTGATTGCTTAACATGTTGGAAACATTTAATCATGTAAATATCAATCTCAATTAATATATATAACCATGGAAAAGTTCGGGTCACTACAGTACCTACCCGTTAAATAAATTTCGTCCCGAAATTTTAAGCTGTTGAAGGTGTTGACGAATCTTTTGGAAATAGATGCGAGTATTTCTTCTTCATCTGATCTTCACGCTCCCAGGTGAACTCGGGTCCTCTACGAGCATTCCATCGAACCTTAACAATTGGTATCTTGTTTTGCTTAAGTCTTTTAACCTCACGATCCATTATTTCGACGGGTTCTTCGATGAATTGAAGTTTTTCGTTGATTTGGATTTCATCTAACGGAATAGTGAGATCTTCTTTAGCAAAACATTTCTTCAAATTCGAGACGTGGAAAGTGTTATGTACAGCCGCGAGTTGTTGAGGTAACTCAAGTCGGTAAGCTACTGGTTCGACACGATCAATAATCTTGAATGGTCCAATATACCTTAGATTTAATTTCCCTCGTTTACCAAATCGAACAACGCCTTTCCAAGGTGCAACTTTAAGCATGACCATCTCTCCAATTTCAAATTCTATATCTTTTCTTTTAATGTCAGCGTAGCTCTTTTGTCGACTTTGGGCGGTTTTCAACCGTTGTTGAATTTGGATGATCTTCTCGGTAGTTTCTTGTATAATCTCCGGACCCGTAATCTGTCTATCCCCCACTTCACTCCAACAAATCGGAGACCTGCACTTTCTACCATAAAGTGCTTCAAACGGCGCCATCTCAATGCTTGAATGGTAGCTGTTGTTGTAGGAAAATTCTGCTAACGGTAGATGTCGATCCCAACTGTTTCCGAAATCAATAACACATGCTCGTAGCATGTCTTCAAGCGTTTGTATCGTCCTTTCGCTCTGCCCATCAGTTTGTGGATGATAGGCAGTACTGATGTCTAGACGAGTTCCTAATGCTTGCTGTAATGTCTGCCAGAATCTTGAAATAAATCTGCCATCCCTATCAGAGATAATAGAGATTGGTATTCCATGTCTGGAGACGACTTCCTTCAAATACAGTCGTGCTAACTTCTCCATCTTGTCATCTTCTCTTATTGGTAGGAAGTGTGCTGATTTGGTGAGACGATCAACTATTACCCAAATAGTATCAAAACCACTTGCAGTCCTTGGCAATTTAGTGATGAAATCCATGGTAATGTTTTCCCATTTCCATTCCGGGATTTCGGGTTGTTGAAGTAGACCTGATGGTTTCTGATGCTCAGCTTTGACCTTAGAACACGTCAAACATTCTCCTACGTATTTAGCAACATCGGCTTTCATACCTGGCAACCAAAAATGTTTCTTGAGATCCTTGTACATCTTCCCCGTTCCAGGATGTATTGAGTATCTGGTTTTATGAGCTTCTCTAAGTACCATTTCTCTCATATATCCAAATTTTGGTACCCAAATCCTTTCAGCCCTATACCGGGTTCCGTCTTCCCGAATATTAAGATGCTTCTCCGATCCTTTGGGTATTTCATCCTTTAAATTTCCCTCTTTTAAAACTCCTTGTTGCGCCTCCTTTATTTGAGTAGTAATGTTATTATGAATCATTATATTCATAGATTTTACTCGAATGGGTTCTCTGTCCTTCCTGCTCAAGGCATCGGCTACCACATTTGCCTTCCCCGGGTGGTAACGAATCTCAAAGTCGTAATCATTCAATAATTCAATCCACCTACGCTGCCTCATATTCAGTTGTTTCTGATTAAATATGTGTTGAAGACTTTTGTGGTCGGTATATATAATACTTTTGACCCCATATAAGTAGTGCCTCCAAGTCTTTAATGCAAAAACAACCGCGCCTAATTCCAAATCATGCGTCGTATAATTTTGTTCGTGAATCTTCAATTGTCTAGACGCATAAGCAATCACCTTCGTTCGTTGCATTAATACACAACCGAGACCTTGCTTTGATGCATCACAATAAATCACAAAATCATCATTCCCTTCAGGCAATGACAATATAGGTTCCGTAGTTAGCTTTTTCTTCAATAACTGAAATGCTTTCTCTTGTTCATCATTCCATTCAAATTTCTTCCCTTTATGCGTTAATGCAGTCAAGGGTTTTGCTATTCTGGAAAAGTCTTGGATGAACCTTCTGTAGTAACCAGCTAGTCCTAAAAACTGGCGTATGTGTTTCGGAGTTTTCGGGGTTTCCCACTTTTCAACAGTTTCTATCTTTGCCGGATCCACCTTAATACCTTCTTTGTTCACTATGTGACCGAGGAATTGAACTTCTTCCAACCAAAATGCACACTTTGAAAACTTAGCGTACAATTCTTCCTTCCTCAATACTTCTAACACCTTTCTCAAATGTTCACCGTGTTCTTGGTCATTCTTTGAGTAAATAAGTATGTCATCAATGAAAACAATGACAAACTTGTCAAGGTATGGTCCACACACTCGGTTCATAAGGTCCATGAACACAGCTGGTGCATTAGTTAAACCAAACGGCATGACCATAAACTCGTAATGACCGTAACGTGTTCTGAAAGCAGTCTTTGGAATATCATCTTCTTTCACCCGCATTTGATGATACCCGGAACGTAAGTCAATCTTTGAATAAACAGACGAGCCTTGTAGTTGATCAAATAAGTCGTCGATTCTCGGTAGTGGGTAGCGGTTCTTGATGGTAAGTTTGTTCAACTCTCGGTAGTCGATACACAACCTGAATGTATCATCTTTCTTCTTGACAAACAAAACAGGAGCTCCCCACGGTGATGTGCTTGGTCGAATGAAACCACGCTCTAAAAGTTCTTGTAATTGGCTTTGCAGTTCTTTCATCTCGCTGGGTGCGAGTCTGTAAGGAGCACGAGCTATTGGTGCAGCTCCTGGTACAAGATCTATTTGAAATTCAACGGATCGATGTGGGGGTAATCCCGGTAATTCTTTCGGAAATACATCAGGAAATTCTTTTGCGACGGGAACATCATTGATGCTCTTTTCTTCAGTTTGTACTTTCTCGACGTGTGCTAGAACAGCATAGCAACCTTTTCTTATTAGTTTTTGTGCCTTCAAATTACTAATAAGATGTAGCTTCGTGTTGCCCTTTTCTCCGTACACCATTAAGGGTTTTCCTTTTTCTCGTATAATGCGAATTGCATTTTTGTAACAAACGATCTCCGCTTTCACTTCTTTCAACCAGTCCATACCGATTATCACATCAAAACTCCCTAACTCTACTGGTATCAAATCAATCTTAAATGTTTCGCTAACCAGTTTAATTTCTCGATTCCGACATATATTATCTGCTGAAATTAATTTACCATTTGCTAATTCGAGTAAAAATTTACTATCCAAAGGCGTCAATGGACAACTTAATTTAGCACAAAAATCTCTACTCATATACCTTCTATCCGCACCCGAATCAAATAAAACGTAAGCAGATTTATTGTCAATAAGAAACGTACCCGTAACAAGCTCCGGGTCTTCCTGTGCCTCTATCGCATTAATATTGAAAACTCTTCCACGGCCTTGTCCATTCGTGTTCTCCTGGTTCGGGCAATTTCTAATAATGTGGCCTGGTTTTCCACATTTATAACAAACTACATTGGCATAACTTGCTCCGCCACTACTTGCTCCGCCATTACTCGTTCCGACACCATTTGTTCCTTTCGTTCTATTAGCCCCTGGTCCATAGACCTCACACTTCGCCGCGCTATGACCATTTCTTTTACACTTGTTGCAAAATTTGGTGCAGAACCCCGAGTGATTCTTTTCACACCTTTGGCATAGCTGCTTCTGATTGTTGTTGTTGTTGCGGTTATTATTGTTGTTGGGATGATTGTTGTAGTTGCTGTTGTTGTTGTTGTTATTGTTGTTGTTGTTGGGCCGTTTGTTGTAGTTGCGATTGATGTTGCGATTGTTGGGATAATTGTTGCGATTATTGTTGTAATTACTGTTGTTGTTGTATTGGTGATTCTTATCACCGTTTTCCTCCCACTTTCTTTTGACTTGCTTCACATTGGCCTCTTCAGCAGTCTGTTCTTTAATTCTTTCTTCAATCTGGTTCACTAGTTTGTGAGCCATTCTACATGCCTGTTGTATGGAGGCGGGCTCGTGTGAACTTATATCTTCTTGGATTCTTTCCGGTAATCCTTTCACAAACGCGTCGATCTTCTCTTCCTCATCTTCGAATGCTCCCGGACACAATAGGCACAATTCTGTGAATCGTCTTTCGTACGTGGTAATATCAAATCCTTGGGTTCGTAACCCTCTAAGTTCTGTCTTGAGCTTATTGACCTCGGTTCTGGGACGGTACTTCTCGTTCATCAAGTGCTTGAATGCTGACCACGGTAGTGCGTACGCATCATCTTGTCCCACTTGCTCTAGATAGGTATTCCACCATGTTAACGCAGAACCTGTGAAGGTATGCGTAGCGTACTTCACTTTGTCCTCTTCAGTACACTTACTTATGGCAAACACCGATTCAACCTTCTCGGTCCACCGTTTCAATCCGATCGGTCCTTCGGTTCCATCAAATTCCAAAGGTTTGCAGGCAGTGAATTCTTTGTAGGTGCATCCTACACGATTTCCTGTACTGCTAGATCCAAGGTTATTGTTGGTATGTAGCGCAGCCTGTACTGCGGCTATGTTTGAAGCTAGAAAAGTACGGAATTCCTCTTCATTCATATTCACGGTGTGTCGAGTAGTCGGTGCCATTTCCTTCAAAATAGTTAAATGGAACAAGTTAATCATACAGAATATTAAGAGTAGTTAATAGTATTTCGTAGCATAATACGAACTCATTTATAAAAGCTTTTTTCTTCATATTAGCGTTTTATAAGTTTAAATTCGGGTAGTACCTACCCGTTAAGTTCATACTTAGTAGCTAATATACAATTCAACTACTACAATTCTATATGAAAAACTGATTGTAATAATATTTCGCGTTCAAACTTTTATACAATATTTTACAAACTTACAATACCGCTTATTTTACATAAAGCATGAAATAAAGAACACAATAACTTTGATACAAGATAGTTGTGAAGACAATTCTAGCTAGTACACAAGTCGTTCGGCAAAGGCAATAAAGACACGTAATTCATACGTCCAGAAACAAGTCATGCATTCTGGTTTTACTAGGACTACTTCCCATCCTTGGTCTTGTGCAACATAACCGTTATGGCCGTTGATAAGACAGCGTGTTGTAACGTCATCAAAGGGACGAGGGTTACGTAATGTCCAACAGTCCCGTAATAATCTAAAAACCTCATTTCTTACCCCAATTACCGACTCCGTCACTTGTGGAAACATTTTGTTTAATAGTTGTAGCCCGATGTTCTTGTTCTCACTTTGGTGAGAAGCGAACATTACTAATCCGTAAGCATAACATGCTTCTTTATGTTGCATGTTAGCCGCTTTTTTTAAATCACGAAGTCCAATATTCGGATATATTGAGTCAAAATAATTTCTTAACCCGTTGCGTAAAATAGCATTTGGGTTCCCCACAATATATGCGTCAAAGTAAACACATCGTAACTTATGGGTTTCCCAATGTGATATCCCCCATCTTTCAAACGAAAGTCTCTTATAAACCAAGACATTCTTGGAACGTTCTTCGAATGTCTTACAAACTGATCTCGCCTTAAATAGTTGTGCCGAAGAATTCTGGCCGACTCTAGACAAGATTTCATCAATCATGTCTCCGGGTAGGTCTCTTAAAATATTGGGTTGTCTATCCATTTTGTGTTTTTAAACTGTAAAATAGACAAGAGTTAGTTTCATAAAAAATACTTATTAATACAAGCAATTTTTACATATATCATAAAGCATAAGAACACTATATTACATATATTACACCACACGAATACAACTATCTTATTCCGACTCGCTCGTTTCTTCTTCTTCGGTTTTGGTACGTTTTTCCAAGTTTCTAGGGATATATGATGTTCCCCTAATACGAGCCGTCGTTGTCCACATTGGTTTAGAAAAACCTGGTGGTTTAGAGGTTCCCGGGTCATTGTTACAACTTAAGGACTTCGGGGGTTGACGATACATATAAAGTTCATCGGGGTTGGAATTAGATTTCTCTATTTTTATGCCCTTTCCCTTATTATTTTCTTTTGCCTTTTTAAATTCAGTTGGGGTAATTTCTATAACATCATCGGAATTCTCGTCGGAATCCGATTCATCGGAGAATTGGTAATCCTCCCAATATTTTGCTTCCTTGGCGGAAACACCATTGACCATAATTAACTTTGGTCGGTTGGTTGAGGATTTTCTTTTACTTAACCGTTTTATTATTTCCCCCACCGGTTCTATTTCTTCATCCGGTTCCGATTCTTCTTCCGGTTCCGATTCTTCTTCCGGTTCCGACTCTTCTTCCGGTTCCTCTTCGGGAACTTGTGAATCAGTCCACAAATCATTCCAATTTACATTTGACTCTTCATTATTATTAGGTGAGTCAATGGGACTTGTTCTAGAGGTAGACATCTATCACATAATATCAAACACGTTAAGAGATTAATATATCACATAATATTCATATGTTAAAAATATATAG
Source organism: Rutidosis leptorrhynchoides (assembly GCF_046630445.1). NCBI lineage: Eukaryota > Viridiplantae > Streptophyta > Magnoliopsida > Asterales > Asteraceae > Rutidosis > Rutidosis leptorrhynchoides. The sequence goes on along the minus strand of NC_092337.1, from coordinate 226,983,522 downwards.
TTTCAAACAAAAATGTTAAGCAATCATTTTTAAAGAAAACACGGTCGAAGTCCAGACTCACTAATGCATCCTAACAAACTCGATAAGACACACTAATGCAAATTTTCTGGTTCTCTAAGACCAACGCTCGGATACCAACTGAAATGTCCCGTTCTTATTGATTAAAAACGTTCCATATTAATTGATTTCGTTGCGAGGTTTTGACCTCTATATGAGACGTTTTTCAAAGACTGCATTCATTTTTAAAACAAACCATAACCTTTATTTCATAAATAAAGGTTTAAAAAGCTTTACGTAGATTATCAAATAATGATAAACTAAAATATCCTGTTTACACACGACCATTACATAATGGTTTACAATACAAATATGTTACATCGAAATCAGTTTCTTGAATGCAGTTTTTACACAATATCATACAAACATGGACTCCAAATCTTGTCCTTATTTTAGTATGCAACAGCGGAAGCTCTTAATATTCACCTGAGAATAAACATGCTTTAAACGTTAACAAAAATGTTGGTGAGTTATAGGTTTAACCTATATATATCAAATCGTAACAATAGACCACAAGATTTCATATTTCAATACACATCCCATACATAGAGATAAAAATCATTCATATGGTGAACACCTGGTAACCGACAATAACAAGATGCATATATAAGAATATCCCCATCATTCCGGGACACCCTTCGGATATGATATAAATTTCGAAGTACTAAAGCATCCGGTACTTTGGATGGGGTTTGTTAGGCCCAATAGATCTATCTTTAGGATTCGCGTCAATTAGGGTGTCTGTTCCCTAATTCTTAGATTACCAGACTTAATAAAAAGGGGCATATTCGATTTTGATAATTCAACCATAGAATGTAATTTCACGTACTTGTGTCTATTTTGTAAATCATTTATAAAACCTGCATGTATTCTCATCCCAAAAATATTAGATTTTAAAAGTGGGACTATAACTCACTTTCACAGATTTTTACTTCGTCGTGAAGTAAGACTTGGCCACTGTTGATTCACGAACCTATAACAATATATACATATATATTAAAGTATGTTCAAAATATATTTACAACACTTTTAATATATTTTGATGTTTTAAGTTTATTAAGTCAGCTGTCCTCGTTAGTAACCTATAACTAGTTGTCCACAGTTAGATGTACAGAAATAAATCGATAAATATTATCTTGAATCAATCCACGACCCAGTGTATACGTATCTCAGTATTGATCACAACTCAAACTATATATATTTTGGAATCAACCTCAACCCTGTATAGCTAACTCCAACATTCACATATAGAGTGTCTATGGTTGTTCCGAAATATATATAGATGTGTCGACATGATAGGTCGAAACATTGTATACGTGTCTATGGTATCTCAAGATTACATAATATACAATACAAGTTGATTAAGTTATGGTTGGAATAGATTTGTTACCAATTTTCACGTAGCTAAAATGAGAAAAATTATCCAATCTTGTTTTACCCATAACTTCTTCATTTTAAATCCGTTTTGAGTGAATCAAATTGCTATGGTTTCATATTGAACACTATTTTATGAATCTAAACAGAAAAAGTATAGGTTTATAGTCGGAAAAATAAGTTACAAGTCGTTTTTGTAAAGGTAGTCATTTCAGTCGAAAGAACGACGTCTAGATGACCATTTTAGAAAACATACTTCCACTTTGAGTTTAACCATAATTTTTGGATATAGTTTCATGTTCATAATAAAAATCATTTTCTCAGAATAACAACTTTTAAATCAAAGTTTATCATAGTTTTTAATTAACTAACCCAAAACAGCCCGAGGTGTTACTACGACGGCGTAAATCCGGTTTTACGGTGTTTTTCGTGTTTCCAGGTTTTAAATCATTAAGTTAGCATATCATATAGATATAGAACATGTGTTTAGTTGATTTTAAAAGTCAAGTTAGAAGGATTAACTTTTGTTTGCGAACAAGTTTAGAATTAACTAAACTATGTTCTAGTGATTACAAGTTTAAACCTTCGAATAAGATAGCTTTATATGTATGAATCGAATGATGTTATGAACATCATTACTACCTTAATTTCCTTGGATAAACCTACTAGAAAAGAGAAAAATGGATCTAGCTTCAATGGATCCTTGGATGGCTCGAAGTTCTTGAAGCAGAATCATGACACGAAAACAAGTTCAAGTAAGATCATCACTTGAAATAAGATTGTTATAGTTATAGAAATTGAACCAAAGTTTGAATATGATTATTACCTTGTATTAGAATTATAACCTACTGTAAGAAACAAAGATTTCTTGAGGTTGGATGATCACCTTACAAGATTGGAAGTGAGCTAGCAAACTTGAAAGTATTCTTGATTTTATGAAACTAGAACTTTTGGAATTTATGAAGAACACTTAGAACTTGAAGATAGAACTTGAGAGAGATCAATTAGATGAAGAAAATTGAAGAATAAAAGTGTTTGTAGGTGTTTTTGGTCGTTGGTGTATGGATTAGATATAAAGGATATGTAATTTTGTTTTCATGTAAATAAGTCATGAATGATTACTCATATTTTTGTAATTTTATGAGATATTTCATGCTAGTTGCCAAATGATGGTTCCCACATATGTTAGGTGACTCACATGGGCTGCTAAGAGCTGATCATTGGAGTGTATATACCAATAGTACATACATCTAAAAGCTGTGTATTGTACGAGTACGAATACGGGTGCATACGAGTAGAATTGTTGATGAAACTGAATGAGGATGTAATTGTAAGCATTTTTGTTAAGTAGAAGTATTTTGATAAGTGTATTGAAGTCTTTCAAAAGTGTATAAATACATATTAAAACACTACATGTATATACATTTTAACTGAGTCGTTAAGTCATCGTTAGTCGTTACATGTAAGTGTTGTTTTGAAACCTTTAGGTTAACGATCTTGTTAAATGTTGTTAACCTAATGTTTATAATATCAAATGAGATTTTAAATTATTATATTATCATGATATTATCATGTATGAATATCTCTTAATATGATATATATACATTAAATGTCTTTACAACGATAATCGTTACATATATGTCTCGTTTAAAAATCATTAAGTTAGTAGTCTTGTTTTTACATATGTAGTTCATTGTTAATATACTTAATGATATGTTTACTTATCATAGTATCATGTTAACTATATATATATCCATATATATGTCATCATATAGTTTTTACAAGTTTTAACGTTCGTGAATCACCGGTCAACTTGGGTGGTCAATTGTCTATATGAAACATATTTCAATTAATCAAGTCTTAACAAGTTTGATTGCTTAACATGTTGGAAACATTTAATCATGTAAATATCAATCTCAATTAATATATATAACCATGGAAAAGTTCGGGTCACTACAGTAATGACATTTAACTGTATATATATCATACTAAGATATATTAATATATCATAATATCATGATAATGTAATAATTTAACATCTCTTTAGATATAGTAAACAATGGGTTAACAACATTTAACAAGATCGTTAACCTAAAGGTTTCAAAACAACATTTACATGTAACGACTAACGATGACTTAACGACTCAGTTAAAATGTATATACATGTAGTGTTTTAATATATATTCATACACTTTTGAAAGATTTCAAGACACTTATCAAAATACTTCTACTTAACAAAAATGCTTACAATTACATCCTCGTTCAGTTTCATCAACAATTCTACTCGTATGCACCCGTATTCGTACTCGTACAATACACAGCTTTTATATGTATGTACTATTGGTATATACACTCCAATGATCAGCTCTTAGCAGCCCATGTAAGTCACCTAATACATGTGGGAACCATCATTTGGCAACTAGCATGAAATATCTCATAAAATTACAAAAATATTAGTAATCATTCATGACTTATTTACATGTAAACAAAATTACACATCCTTTATATCTAATCCATATACCAACGACCAAAAACACCTACAAACACTTTTATTCTTCAATTTTATTCATCTAATTGATCTCTCACAAGTTCTATCTTCAAGTTCTAAGTGGTCTTCATAAATTCTATAAGTTCTAGTATCATAAAATCAAGAATACTTCCAAGTTTGCTAGCTTACTTCCAATCTTGTAAAGTGATCATCCAACCTCAAGAAATCTTTCTTATTTACAGTAAGATATCTTTCTAATATAAGGTAATACTCATATCCAAACTTTGATTCAATTTCTATAACTTTAACAATCTTATTTTGAGTGAAAATCTTACTTGAACTTGTTTTTGTGTCATGATTTTGCTTCAAGAACTTTCAAACCATCCAAGGATCCTTTGAAGCTAGATATATTTTCTTAATTTCTAGTAGGTTTATCCACAAAACTTGAGGTAGTAATGATGTTCATAACATCATTCGATTCATATATATAAAACCACCTTATTCGAAGGTTTAAACTTGAAATCACTAGAACATAGTTTAGTTAATCCTAAACTTGATCGCAAACAAAAGTTATTCCTTCTAACTTGATTTTTAAAATAAACCAAACACATGTTCTATATCTATATGATATGCTAACTTAATGATTTAAAATTTAGAAACACGAAAAACACCGTAAAACCGGACATACGCCGTCGTAGTAACACCGCGGGCTGTTTTGGGTTTGATAATTAAAAACTATGATAAACTTTGATTTAAAAGTTGTTGTTCTGGGAAAATGATTTTTCTTATGAACATGAAACTATATCTAAAAATCATGGTTAAACACAAAGTGAAAGTATGTTTTTCAAAATGGTCATCAAGACGTCATTTTTTCGATTGAAATGACTACCTCTTAAAAAACGACTTATAACTTATATTTCTGACTATAAACCTATACTTTTTATATTTAGATTCATAAAATAGAGTTCAATATGAAGCCATAGCAATTTGATTCACTCAAAACGGATTTAAAATGAAGAAGTTATGGGTAAAACAAGATTGGATATTTTTTTTTATTGTTGTAGCTACGGGAAATATTGTAACAATTCTATACAAATCATATCCTAGCTAACTTATATTGTATTATACATGTATTCTAATATATTATGTAATCTTAGGATACCATAGACACGTATGCAAATGTTTTGACATATCATATTGACCCATCTATATATATTATTTGGAACAACCATAGACACTCTATATGCAGTAATGTTGGAGTTAGCTATACAGGGTTAAGGTTAATTCCAAAAATATATATACTTTGAGTTGTGATCTAGCCTGAGACGTGTATACACTGGGTCGTGGATTGATTTAAGATAATATATATCGATTTATTTCTATACATCTAACTGTGGACAACTAGTTGTAGGTTACTAACGAGGACAGCTGACTTAATAAACTTAAAACATTAAAACGTATTAAAAATGTTGTAAATATATTTTGAACATACTTTGATATATATGTACATATTTGTTATAGGTTCGTGAATCGACCAGTGGCCAAGTCTTACTTCCCGACGAAGTAAAAATCTGTGAAAGTGAGTTATAGTCCCACTTTTAAAAATCTAATATTTTGGGATGAGAATACATGCAATTTTATAAATGTTTTACGAAATAGACACAAGTAAATGAAACTACATTATATGGGTGAATGATCGAAGCGGAATATGCCCCTTTTTAGCTTGTAGCCTACGCATTTGGGAACAGACCCCCAAATTGACGCGAATCCTAAAGATAGATCTATCGGGCCCCACAAGCCCCATTCTGGAATTTGGAATGCTTTAGTACTTCGAAATTATCATGTCCGATGGGTGTCCCGGAATGATGGGGATATTCTATATGCATCTTGTTAATGTCGGTTACAGGTGTTCACCATATGAATGAATTTTATCTCTATGTATGGGATGTATATTGAAATATAAAATCTTGTGGTCTATTATTATGATTTGATAATATATAGGTTAAACCTATAACTCACCAACATTTCTGTTGACGTTTTAAGCATTTTTATTCTCAGGTGATTATTAAGAGCTTCTGCTGTTGCATACTAAAATAAGGACAAGATTTGGAGTCCATGCTTGTATGATATTGTGTAAAAACTGCATTCAAGAAATTTATTTTTACTGTAATATATTCTTATTGTAAACCATTATGTAATGGTCGTGTGTAAACGGTATATTTTAGATTATCATTATTTGATAATCTACGTAATTCTTTTTAAACCTTTATAGATAAAATAAAGGTTATGGTTGTTTTAAAAATGAATGCAGTCTTTAAAAAACATCTCATATAGAGGTCAAAAGCTCGCGACGAAATCAATTAATATGGAACGTTTATAATCAATATGAATGGGACATTTCATTGATTTCAGGAGGATCTTTCAGCTTCCTCTTGTTCAAAATGCTCCTACTTTCCCGGCTACTCAGCAGATGATGTCTTCAATTTTTTATCTTGGTTATGTTGGAGCTACCAATGTTCCACCGGCTAAGTTTCAGAAGAAATACTTGCATTCAAGGTGGTATGTGATCTTCTCAATCATCAATAGATGCTTGTTGATGACAAGGAGTGGATCAGACATCTTGACGGTGCCAATGCTGAGGCTGTTCTACTCATTCACAAGAGTAGAGACTCCTGACTATGCAGAGCTTCTATGGGATTTGGTTCAGGCCCAAGTTGATAAGCCAAGGGGTTCATACATCCCTTGTGAAAGGTTTTTCTGTATCTTTATCCATGATCCTATAAATGCTTGAAGAAATGCAAATATACTTGTACCAGGTACACATGGATTACATATGAAAAGATTTGGGGAGCTGAAGATGAATACCCCGATGGTATCTGACAATAAATTCACTGCGCCGATTCCAAATTAGCTTGTGAGGCTAGCTGTACCCCAAGACGCTCGAATGCGTTCATATTTTGAGGCTATAGGAATACTTCTTCCGAACTCGGTACAACAAGCAAAAGTTGAACCCGCCGCGGTTCCAGCCAGGGAGGTTGTAGAGGAACCTGTAGTACAACCACCCGGGCCAGCTAATTCTCCACTTAGGGTGAACCTCAAACGTTCTAGGGTAGCACACCATGCTCAACCCGTGAGGATCAGGGAACCTAGATCATCTAGGATTGAACCAACCCTTTCAACAACACCCGAAGAGAGCAGTGACACTGATTCTTCAGCAACTAAATCATCTCCTAAACATTCTCCTAAGAGAACTCGATTTATGTCTGATGAGATGATTCAGACTCCGCCAACCCAACGAGTAACTAGATCTAGGACTTCGACACTCATCGTCCACCAAACAGTTACTCCAATCATTGGTGATACGAACCAAGACCTAGAGCCGATTAGGTCACTCACCCATCTCCGTATCATATCCAATAATAAAAGTAAGCCCTACGCTAAATGAAGTGCAAGCTTCGATAGGCAAGAGAGCTAAATGCACGGATGGTAAAAAGACAAATAAACCCATCCAATCTAAATAGGACTTAATAATAAATCCTACACAGCAAGATCCTTCGGCATCTAAGGAAGTAAAGTCTTCCTCTGCAGTAAAGTCTGCATTGACTCAATCGATTGAGGAAACTCAATCATTGAAGTCCAGAACGGCCAAAGGGGAGCCAAAAAATCTTGAAAAGGCACCCTGCGTATCGGCTGGAAATCCTCATGTGCCTCAACGTACAATAGGGCCTCGAGGTTCGGCTTATCTTGATGAGGTAGATCTGCCGCGTCCCATGGAAACGAGTCAACATGACAATCCTTCGGGATATTTATCATACTTCCAGCAGAATGATCCCTTGGTTCATGAAAGTGATCCATTGGTTCAAACCACTTCTCTTCTGATTCTGAATCTCAGGGTCTGGAGGAAGAGTCGTTAACTGAAAGAGATGTACCACCTCATGGTATATCAATGATTTCAGGAGTCGGAGATAGTAATATCTCTGCGAGATTTAAACCGACGGGTAGTTCTACTACTTTGTCATAGTCCCATGAGACTAAAGTCATGGAGGCGGATGCTTCGAAAGAAACTTCACCGGCGACAACTCCGGTTGTTGTCCAACCTACATCCGAAGGGGATATCACGAATCTAACTAGTAGTATGTACAGCCCTACATATAAGTATAATACCGCACGTATATCCTTAACTGCCCTCACGGAAAATCAGACACTTCCACCGACATCGCCTTCAACAGTTGCTACTGATGCTGATGTTGTTCATGGTTACACCGTTGTTTCACCAACTGGGTCACCTTCTCAAATTTCGAATAGATATGGATTAAGATATCTCTCTGACAATGAGGTGGAGGAACTATATCTTGCTGAGTTTGCTAAACGAACTGATCTTGATGAAGTTCGCGGGACTATGATGATTTATCTTGAGCAAGCAAGGATAGTATATCTTTTATCTCCATGCAAGTCACCTGGACCAATTCACATGCCTGATCATGATGATTTCGATCTCGACAATCTTCATGAGGGGGAGAATAGATAAAGTGGTTATCGGTCCAGTGGTTCTCAAAGATCAACTTATGAAGCTGGTGCATCTAGTGAACATAAGGATCAAGATGTTATTGATATATCTTATTCTGAAAGTGACAAAATTGAGGAAATCAGACACTTCCAATTGACTCAAGGATGCTTATGATTATGGATTCAACTGATCAAGTAGAGAATAAGTCAGCTCAAGAGGACAATCAAAACTTTGATAATATTGAAGATATTTTGAAGGGGTCGTCGAGTGTCGCCAATGAATTCAATGATCATCAATTTGTTAACTTGTCATCTCCAACTGATGAATTTGGGATACACTTTGAAAAGGAGATTTTCTCTAATGGCAAGGAAGATACTACGACTCCTCCTGATCTGAATGTTCCATTTCAAATTGCAGAGATTGTTCTTGAGCGTGATGTGAAATGCCCCGTCCTAATCCATCCAGACGAAGTCCATATTGATTATAAACGATTCATAATAGTTGATTTCATCGTGAGGTACTTGACCTCTAAATGATACATTTTACAAACATTGCATTCGTTTTTAAAAGACAAACTTTCATTACATCGAAAGTTGACAGGTATGCATACCATTTCATAATATCCAAACCATAAATGACCTAATCCGTCATTTATTTAATAATAATCTCTAATGAACTTCAACGACTCGAATGCAACGTCTTTTGAAATATGTCATGAATGACTCCAAGTAATATCCTTAAAATGAGCTAATGCACAGCGGAAGATTTCTTTCAAACCTGAGAATAGACATGCTTTCAAGTGTCAACCAAAAGGTTGGTGAGTTCATCAGTTTATAGTAATCATTTCATTTTCATCATTTTAATAGACCACAAGATTTTAAATATTATAAAACGTGCAGAAGTCCCATTCCAACTGCACAAAAAAATATCTTTCATATGAAGAACACCTGGTGAGGATTCAAAATATAATAGTAACCATCTGTGCCGGTCTTTCACCCCACGGATGAATACATGTGCCTTCAAAATATAGAACCTCTGTGCCGGTCTTTACACCCCACGGCTGAACACATGTTTAAAAAATATAGGCCAACCGGTGCAAAAATGTCATAAATAATAAACCATCCACCAGGCTCGGGAGCTCATACGCTCTAACGGAAATCGGGGGCTAATGCGTGTCATAATAATCAACCCCAATCTCAGATAATTCTTATCATAGAATGCAGTTAAGGTACTTGTGTCTATTTCCTAAAACAGTTATAAAAGTTGCGCATGTATTCTCAGCCCAAAAATGTAAAGGGTAAAAGGCAAATGAAACTCACATATTGTATTTTATAGTAAAAATACATAGAACGACATTGAACAAGTATAGGGTTGGCCTCGAATTCACGAACCTATATCATTTATATATATATTAACACATATAATTGAAGTCGAATAACTTTATATATTATTATTAATAGAACTGTTAGTTTTAGTATTTCATGTGTTTCATTATCAACTTAAATTTATTTACTTTATATACTTTAAATAAATAATAATAAAAAAATGTAGTTTTATTAAATATAATTAACTTTTATAATAATAATATTAATAGTAATATTGATAATAAAAATAATATGGTTGTAATAATAATAATGGTAAAAGTAATAATAATGATAGTAATAATACTAAAAATGATAAAGATATTAATAATAATGTTAATACTAATAATAATAATGATAAAATAATAGTAATGATCCTAAAAATATTAATTTTAATGATAAAAATGATAAGAATAATAATGATAAGTAAATAAATAAATAACTACGTCAATGGAGTAATCCTAAAAAAAATGCCCAAGTCCGGGTGTGAACCCGCGACGTCCCGATAACCCGATAACATCCTTAACCATTATCATTATCTATGTTATACGATCACCATAACAACTTTATGATCATAAACATCATCATCATTCAAAACCTCATCGTTTCCATCTTTTATCAACATCACAAGGATCATCATTATCACGACATCTCACTAATATCATCATCTTAATCTTAATCATCTAATATCATAAACGTTTTCTCATCATCATCTATATCATAAAATCATAATCATCATCTTATTTCACTGCCAATACTTCAACGTGATTTATTCATTATCATTACATCTCTTCTTCGTGTCCATCATCTATTCAATCCAAATGAATATGGGTCTCGACCCAAAAAACAGTTTCATAAGCTCAAAGTTAGCTAAACCCATTTATTTTATCAATTGAGTTTAATAAGCCCAATAACCGATTAAATGGTTATGTGTGTGCTACATACTATTAGTTATAATTTAATACAGATTCACCATAAATCTTATTCTAATCATCAATAATGTATTAGTCATCCCCATGATCTAGGATCCTAATCTTCAAGTACACATCATATATAAAAAAAATGACAAAATGTCATTTTATGTGACCAAGTTTTGGTCGGCCATTAATCTTTTATTTGATCCACTTGTAATTTGATAGTGTCATAATATTCCATCTTTAAGTCGACAGAACCCCACCCACAATATATGGTACCGCATATTTCTTTTTTTTCTTTTTTTTTTACAGCTCACTTAGGTTCGGTTAGATAACAACATAAACCGAAAACTGGATGTAGAAACAGACAGAAGAAACTGCAGCAATAGCAGTGGCCTCGTTGTCTTCAAACGTAATAGAAAACAAGTCAGGTGACTTACAGCAGCGATTCAAAAATACATTGGTTCGTGGTTCATGGTTCGAACAGAAACAGAAACAAGTGGCAAGTTTGTGGTGGTGTTTTCAGGATTGTTTACACAGAAACAGGAGCGTACACAGCAACAGTAGTTGGCGGTCTTGGTGGTGGTTTCGAACAAGAATAGATGAGAGAGAGAGAAGAACAAGTGGGTTTGGTTAGGGTGATTAAACCGTAGGTGTTAATGGTTTTCTAAACGATTTTAGATGGGGTGGTGAAGTGGTAATGGAAGGTGGTGATTGTGATGGTTTAAGATGGTGACTAAAGTGGTTTTTGGATTCATTCTATTAGAAACAGAAACGTGGTAGTGATGGTTGATGGAGAAGAAGAGAAAAATATTAAGTTGGTGGTATGTGACGAAAATAGATGGGTGGCGGTTGATATGGTTCTCGGATAGTGATGATACACAAGAATGTGACCGATAAAGATGGTTAGTTCAAGTAGAAAAGATCGTGCAGGCTATAGCAACGAACAATGGGTTAATTCAGGTAAGACCCATTTCGTGTACCCTAGTCAAGAGTGTGGATATATAGCGGATGTAAGTGGAGATATACCTGTAGGTTGGTTTCTTCCGGGTTGGTACTTATCGAGCCTGCCATATTCCATGCGTTTATAATAGATTACAACAAGGTTTTCGAATGGTGGTTTGGGTGGTAGCAATGATCATGGTTCATAAAGGTCTTAATGATGGTTGTTTATTGATTCAAAAATCAAGAAAAAAAATGAATAGCAGTGGTGGGTGTGGTGAGATGTGATTGTGGATATTTAAGGAATTTGATGCATTTTACTTCGGATGTATATACATATGAGTTTTTTTTTTTAAATGCTAGAGAACAATCAGAGTAATACCAATCAAGCATAGTAACATCAACTTTAATAATTCATGCACAGTGATCCTAATTGAAATTACCTATAGTTGATTGATATATGTTGATTGATTTGGGTGATCGATTAAAACAAAAACAATGATAATAACAATTGCACTAGTAATACAATTGGGGTATGAATTAGAAATAATTATGTTCACAAACCTTTAAATCCGTGACACATAAAAATAGATCAATGATAATCAATTGAAAAGATTATAGACAGTAATCTAATTTGTACAGTTTGAATTTGGAATTGATAGTGATTGGAAACAGAAAGGGTACATAAAGATGGTGGATAGAATTGAAAAGGGATCTCATTTTAATCATTGGCAAAGTAAGTGTACCTCTTTAAAAATGACGGGTGACCAGGATATTTTAATAAATTGATTGATATATCTAACATCATGGATTTCATATAATTATTTATCTTATATTTATTATTAATAATAAGTACATATAGAGATATTAATGATAATAATAATACTCTCAATGTTTAAAATGATAACAAGTTATATTTATAATAATTTTCATAATTTTTAGTAATCATGTTAATGATAGTGATAATAGTAGTAGTATTAATATGACAAATTACTATTAACACATAATTATTTACATATACATATCTACACACATAAATGTTCGTGAATCGTCGAGCACAGTCAAAGGGTAATTGATTATATGAACATAGATTTTAAAACTTTTGAGACTCAACATTACAGATTTTGCTTATCGTGTCGGAAACATATAAAGATTAAAGTTTAAATTTGATCGGAAATTTCCGGGTCATCACAGTACCTACCCGTTAAAGAAATTTCGTCCCGAAATTTGATCAAGGTCGTCATGGCTAACTATAAAAATGTTTTCATGACGAATATGAGTCGATGAATAGAGTTTTATCATCATTGAGTAATATAGATAAAACAATTGGATTACGCGAAGAGTATAAGTGAAGCTATCGCAAGAGAGTGAAATGAGTAAATGTATATCCGTTTTAACCGATGACGTAGTTATGATTGATTTCCGAAATTCATGGGATTTAAAGAAAATCTTCGTAATAAGATTTGGTTCTTCGGCGATTAAAGAAATTAGGATCTTCTTTAATTAAATGTAATAATCTGTTTCGATTGCTCTGTCGGATATTTCACTATAAACCTACCCCCTTCGTTTCTTTATTTTCCACAACTCACACCTTCTATTCTTTCTCCTCAATTCATACTTGAAGACATTCGTTAATCTGCTCCATCCCATTCTGATCCTTGATATCCTCTTAACCTTTATATCTGTCATTCTTCTTTTTCATCTACCACTGGAAGAATCTATTCACTTCTACTATACTCTGGGTTTTATAGTGTTCTTAGTTCTCCCGTGTCTTTATATTGCTATATGCATCGATACATACGATTTGTAATTTCGGTGTTGTCATTGGGCTTTATATTTTCCCTTATATCTCGGAGCTCTTTGCCTTTTTATTCTCTTCTCGACTCTAAGTACAACAAGTAATGGTCCAGAAGTCGTAGTTATGAATTTCGGAATGAACATAGTTAATGTCCTAAGGAGGAAATCGTAATGGCACGATCTTGATTTGTCAAATTACCAGAATATCTGAACAGATATGTCTATCAAGAAGGTATGTTCTTAATATGATTGGAGATTGGGTAGAATGTAAGAGTCGTGTAAATGACACATGATGACGGTATGTTCTGTGAATCATCACATTCCATTAGAAACTCAGCATGAATTACTGTAATATAATCACGTTGATCAAGTGTCATTATATTATACTAACTTATGCATCAGTTCCCAACACTACTTCAAATACATTCATACTTTAAACTCGAATTTTAAAGAAATTTAGAAACTAAAGTAGTTTCCTTTATGATGTAATATAGATAACACGAAAAGATAAATAATTTCGGACGAGAATATTTATGAAAATATCCTCAGAAATATCGAAGATATTTGTGATGATATTTTGGAATTTCTAAGTTCGATGATTGATGGAGAAAGATTTTCCGCAAGATTTTAACGTGAGTACGTAGCTAGATATTCGTTGAAGGTTTTATCGGATCCAGAATTTCCTTGTTTCTTTGAATATATGGTATGGTCTTTGTATTTGGCCTTGGTCTCCTTCATGGTTTGCTCAATCTGTTTTTCAGTACCAAATTTTCTATCGACCGTTCCTAACACTCCTTTCTTTATCATCAAACTCTTGGCCATTTAGGCCATCTACAATTTTACTGTTTCTTCTGCATTTAATGCAGCCATATTTGAATCGTCGGTTATCAATCCAAGGTGGTTTCAGGAAAATGGTGTTTTTAGATGATTAAACGCTGATGGTAATATGGTGGAATATAAAAGGTTCTCTGGTAACAATAAAAGAACACGCAGTTATATCAAGATTATAATAAGGTTGTTTTAAACGAAAAGTCGAAGTTGACTTGTTGGAGCTGTGACAAAATTGGCTAATTTGGAAAGGGATTGTAAAGTTATTTTCGGTAATAACAATGCCAAAGGAACTAGCACAGATATGTGTTAAACGTTTACTCAGGTTCCGAGTGTTTTCAGGTGCATAACTATATGCGTAAATCTTTTCTTTCGTAGATGAAATGCGGTTGGTTCATCCTCCCGATTGAGGTGTTTCAAAAATTATGAAAGGTTTGAATGCAGATTATAATCATCAAGATACACATAAGGTTTAAGATGAAAATCAAGTGGCAAACTTGAAGTATTATTTAGTTTCATATGTTATAATCAATATTTTAATTCATTTTAATTGTCAACTGTTGATAGTCCTCAGTTGATTAGTCCCCAGTTGATTAGTCCACAGTTAGCTGGATTTTGTTAGCGTGGATTCTTAACAAAATTTCTCATAGTTAATTTGTTTGTTTCTAACAAATTTTATTCCGTCAAATGTTTTCTTCATTATGCCACTTGTTGGATTCTGATAGGTCAAAATCAAATTAAGAAATTTGAATGGAAATGGTTATTCTGTGGTGATCGGATTCATATATCTGTGGATGTAAGTAGGATAGGAAATGACTGTTGAATCAGATTTGAAGAATGTACAGTGTAACTTATTAATGTGAAATCTTAAATATTCCTCGGGTATTACCTACCCGTTAAAATATTTTCACCATTAACAGTTTGTACAAAAGAATTTTTAATCACAATCTTTATGAAAATATATATACATATATATTTTCTTCAGATATAATTATGAATTTAATCATGTATTTAATGAGTTAATATGATATTAATCTCATTTGCTTTTCGGTTTGAGCTAGAATAGGTAATCCTTAAAACTATTAGGATCCACATATTCTTCGCAGAATATTGATGAAGTTATGGATCAATACTTCATCGTTAATTATTAGGATCCACATATTCTTCGCAGAATATTAATGAAGTTATGGTTCAATACTTCATTATTAATTGATGTTGGTACTCCTTCGTATCCATGGTGCGTATGATGTTGATGTTCGTGGAACAGATTGTGATGTTGAGGTGTGGGATGCAGATGTTGCTGTTGGTGATGGTGGTACTGTTGATATTGCTGAAGCTGGTACATTTTGCACCATACTTTTCAAAATCATTTCTCAGGTGCGAAGCTCGTTGACTTCTTCGATTACTCCGAGATGATTGTCGGCCGGAACGAGCGGATGTATATGGTTTTGAATTTGAGATAGTATATAATCATGGCGAGATATTCGGAAAATGAGGGTGGAATTGGTGTTTCTAATAGGTTCACCGATAAATGCTTCAGGTTCTTCGCCAAGAGGGGAATTTGGTTGTTGGAAAGGATCTTCTTCTTCTTGTCTCCAATGATTGAGTAGACTACGATCCCATCAGATGAATTGGGGATGGCTGATTGATTGATTCATTCTGGTGACGCTGCTTTCGGAGCTGGAGTGGGACTCCATGTCGGAATCCGAGGGACTTGAACTAGTGGCGAGTTCCATCTTGTATGGTTAGATAAAGAGTTTTCGATATGAAATGATTTTCGGATATCAGATGATATTCTAATTACATAGAATACCTAATATAGTACAGAAGATCCCGTAAATTACGGAGGGAATTAAGGAAACATGTCAGATAAAGTCTACGGTAACCGATACGCTAAGATATGAATTAGAAGATTTGCTAAGATATGAATTTTGTCTGTACACCATCTATGCAATAAATGTCATAAGACGTGTCGAGACTGAAAATGATAAGTAGATATTTTTCGACAAATGGTGGTAAGCAAAAACTTTTAACATGCAGACCAGGTTCAAGTCCAGACTTAATAATATAACCTAACAACTACTAGGTCGAAGTCCAGACTTCACTAATGCATCCTAACAACTAGCTATTAGTCACACTAATGCAGACTCACTAATGCATCCTAACAACTACCTGTTAGACACACTAATGCAGACTCATTAATGCATCCTAACAACTACCTGTTAGACACACTAATACAGACCTGGTCTGTAGTGACCCGAACTTTACCATGTTTATATATATATATTAAATGAAATTGTTATTTACATGATTAAGTATTTCCAACATGTTAAGCAATCAAACTTGTTAAGACTTGATTAATTGAAATAGGTTTCATATAGACAATTGACCACCCAAGTTGACCGGTGATTCACGAACGTTAAAACTTGTAAAAACTATATGATGACATATATATGGATATATATATATATATATATATATATATATATATATATATATATATATATATATATATATATATATATATATATATATATATATATATATATATATATATATATATAGTTAACATGATATTATGATAAGTAAACATATCATTAAGTATTTTAACAATGAACTACATATGTAAAAACAAGACTACTAACTTAATGATTTTGAAACGAGACATATATGTAACGATTATCGTTGTAACGACATTTAATGTATATATATCATATTAAGATATATTCATAAATCATAATATCATGATAATACAATAATTTAAAATCTCATTTGATATTATAAACATTGGGTTAACAACATTTAACAAGATCGTTAACCTAATGGTTTCAAAACAACACTTACATGTAACGACTAACGATGACTTAACGACTCAGTTAAAATGTATATACATGTAGTGTTTTAATATGTATTTATACACTTTTGAAAGACTTCAAGACACTTATCAAAATACTTCTACTTAACAAAAATACTTACAATTACATCCTCGTTCAGTTTCATCAACAATTCTACTCGTATGCACCGGTATTCGTACTCGTACAATACACAGCTTTTAGATGTATGTACTATTGGTATATACACTCCAATGATCAGATCTTAGCAGCCCATGTGAGTCACCTAACACATATGGGAACCATCATTTGGTAACTAGCATGAAATATCTCATAAAATTACAAAAATATGAGTATTCATTCATGACTTATTTACATGAAAACAAAATTACATATCCTTTATATCTAATCCATACACCAACGACCAAAAACACCTATAAACACTTTCATTCTTCAATTTTCTTCATCTAATTGATCTCTCTCAAGTTCTATCATCAAGTTCTAAGGGTTCTTCAGAAATTCTACAAGTTCTAGTTACATAAAATCAAGAATACTTTCAAGTTTGCTAGCTCACTTCCAATCTTGTAAGGTGATCATCCAACCTCAAGAAATCTTTGTTTCTTACAGTAGGTTATCATTCTAATACAATGTAATAATAATATTCAAACTTTGGTTCAATTTCTATAACTATAACAATCTTATTTCAAGTGATGATCTTACTTGAACTTGTTTTCGTGTCATGATTCTGCTTCAAGAACTTCGAGCCATCCAAGGATCCGTTGAAGCTAGATCTATTTTTCTATTTTCCAGTAGGTTTATCCAAGGAACTTAAGGTAGTAATGATGTTCATAACATCATTCGATTCATACATAAAAAGCTATCTTATTCGAAGGTTTAAACTTGTAATCACTAGAACATAGTTTAGTTAATTCTAAACTTGTTCACAAACAAAAGTTAATCCTTCTAACTTGACTTTTAAAATCAACTAAACACATGTTCTATATCTATATGATATGCTAACTTAATGATTTAAAACCTGGAAACACGAAAAACACCGTAAAACCGAATTCACGCCGTCGTAGTAACACCGCGGGCTGTTTTGGGTTGGTTAATTAAAAACTATGATTAACTTTGATTTAAAATTTGTTCTTCTGGGAAAATTATTTTTCTTATGAACATGAAACTATATCCAAAAATCATGGTTAAACTCAAAGTGGAAGTATGTTTTCTAAAATGGTCATCTAGACGTCGTTCTTTCGACTGAAATGACTACCTTTACAAAACCGACTTGTAACATATACTTCTGACTGTAAACCTATACTTTTTCTGTTTAGTTTCATAAAATAGAGTTCAATATGAAACCATAGCAATTTGATTCACTCAAAACGGATTTAAAATGAAGAAGTTATGGGTAAAACAAGATTGGATAATTTTTCTCATTTTAGCTACGTGAAAATTGGTAACAAATCTATTCCAACCATAACTTAATCAACTTGTATTGTATATTATGTAATCTTGAGATATCATAGACACGTATACAATATTTTGACCTATCATGTCGACACATCTATATATATTTCGGAACAACCATAGACACTCTATATGTGAATGTTGGAGTTAGCTATACAGGGTTGAGGTTGAACCCTGTATATATATATAGAATGTTGGAGTTAGCTATACTGGGTCGTGGATTGATTCAAGATAATATATATCGATTTATTTCTATACATCTACCTGTGGACAACTAGTTGTAGGTTACTAACGAGGACAGCTGACTTAATAAACTTAAAACATCAAAATTTATTAAAAGTGTTGTAAATATATTTTGAACATACTTTGATATATATGTACATATTTGTTATAGGTTCGTGAATCGACCAGTGGCCAAGTCTTACTTCCCGACGAAGTAAAAATCTGTGAAAGTGAGTTATAGTCCCACGTTTAAAAATCTAATATTTTTGGGATGAGAATACATGCAGGCTTTATAAATGATTTACAAAATAGACACAAGTACGTGAAACTACATTCTATGGTTGAATTATCAAAATCGAATATGCCCCTTTTTATTAAGTCTGGTAATCTAAGAATTAGGGAACAGACACCCTAATTGACGCGAATCCTAAAGATAGATCTATTGGGCCTAACAAACCCCATCCAAAGTACCGGATGCTTTAGTACTTCGAAATTTATATCATATCCGAAGGGTGTCCCGGAATGATGGGGATATTCTTATATATATGCATCTTGTTAATGTCGGTTACCAGGTGTTCACCATATGAATGATTTTTATCTCTATGTATGGGATGTGTATTGAAATATGAAATCTTGTGGTCTATTGTTACGATTTGATATATATAGGTTAAACATATAACTCACCAACATTTTTGTTGACGTTTAAAGCATGTTTATTCTCAGGTGAATACTAAGAGCTTCCGCTGTTGCATACTAAAATAAGGACAAGATTTGGAGTCCATATTTGTATGATATTGTGTAAAAACTGCATTCAAGAAACTGATTTCGATGTAACATATTTGTATTGTAAACCATTATGTAATGGTCGTGTGTAAACAGGATATTTTAGATTATCATTATTTGGTAATCTACGTAAAGCTTTTTAAACCTTTATTTATGAAATAAAGGTTATTGTTTGTTTTAAAAATGAATGCAGTCTTCGAAAAACGTCTCATATAGAGGTCAAAACCTCGTAAAGAAATCAATTAATATGGAACGTTTTTAATCAATAAGAACGGGAAATTTCAGTTGGTATCCGAGCGTTGATGTTAGAGAACCAGAAAATTTGTATTAGTGTGTCTTATCGTGTTTGTTAGGATGCATTAGTTAGTCTAGACTTCGACCGTGTTTTCTTTAAAAATGATTGCTTAACATTTTTGTTGGAAACTATATATTATTAACATGTATATATTATGTGATATATTAATCTCTTAACATGTTTGATATTGTGTGATAGATGTCTACCACTAGCACAAATCCCATTGAATCACCTAATAATAACGAAGAGTCGAATATATATTGGACTGATTCACAAGTTCCCGAAGAGGAACCGGAAGAAGAATCAGAACCAGAAGAGGAGGAACCGGAGGAGGAAATAGAACCGGTGGGGGAAATAATAAAACGGTTAAGTAAAAGAAAATCCTCAACCAACCGACCAAGGTTAATTATGGTCAATGGTGTTTCCGCCAAGGAAGCAAAATATTGGGAGGATTACCAATTCTCCGATGAATCGGATTCCGACGAGAATTCCGATGATGTTATAGAAATTACCCCAACTGAATTTAAAAAGGCAAAAGAAAATAATAAGGGAAAGGGCATAAAAATAGAGAAATCTAATTCCAACCCCGATGAACTTTATATGTATCGTCAACCCCCGAAGTCCTTAAGTTGTAACAATGACCCGGGAACCTCTAAACCACCAGGTTTTTCTAAACCAATGTGGAAAACGACGGCTTGTATTAGGGGAACATCATATATCCCTAGAAAATTGGCAAAACAAACCAAAACCGAAGAAGAAGAAACGAGCGAGTCGGAATAAGATAGTTGTATTCGTGTGGTGTAATATATGTAATATAGTGTGCTTATGCTTTATGATATATGTAAAAATTGCTTGTATTAATAAGTAATTTTTTTTTATGAATCTAACTCTTGTCTATTTTACAGTTTAAAAACACAAAATGGATAGACAACCCAATATTTTAAGAGACCTACCCGGAGACATGATTGATGAAATCTTGTCTAGAGTCGGTCAGAATTCTTCGGCACAACTATTTACGGCGAAATCAGTTTGTAAGACATTCGAAGAACGTTCCAAGAATGTCTTGGTTTATAAGAGACTTTCGTTTGAAAGATGGGGGATATCACATTGGGAAACCCATATGTTATGATGTGTTTACTTTGACGCATATATTGCGGGGAACCCAAATGCTATTTTACGCAACGGGTTAAGAAATTATTTTGACTCAATGTATCCGAATATAGGACTTCATGATTTAGAAAAAGCGGCTAACATGCAACATAAAGAAGCATGCTATGCTTACGGGTTAGTAATGTTTGCTTCTCACCAAAGTGAGAAAAAGAACATCGGGCTACAACTATTAAACAAAACGTTCCCACAAGTGACGGAGTCGGTAATTGGGGTAAGAAATGAGGTTTTTAGGTTATTACGAGACTGTTGGTCATTACGTAACCCTCATCCCTTTGACGACGTTACAACACGCTGTCTTATCAACGGCCATAACGGTTATGTTCCACAAGACCAAGTATGGGAAGTAGTCCTAGTAAAACCAGAATGCATGACTTGTTTCGGGACGTATAAATTACGTGTCTTTATTGCCTTTGCTGAACGACTTGTGTACTAGCTAGAATTATCTTCACAACTATCTTGTATCAAAGTTATTGTGTGTTATATTTCATGCTTTATGTAAAATAAGCGGTATTGTAAGTTTGTAAAATATTGTATAAAAGTTTGAACGCGAAATATTATTATAATCAGTTTTTCATATAGAATTGTAGTAGTTGAATTGTATATTAGCTACTAAGTATGAACTTAACGGGTAGGTACTACCCGAATTTAAACTTATAAAACGCTAATATGAAGAAAAAGCTTTTATAAATGAGTTCATATTATGCTACGAAATACTATTAACTACTCTTAATATTCTGTATGATTAACTTGTTCCATTTGACTATTTTGAAGGAAATGGCACCGACTACTCGACACACCGTGAATATGAATGAAGAGGAATTCCATACTTTTCTAGCTTTAAACATAGCCGCAGTACAGGCTGCGCTACATACCAACAATAACCTTGGATCTAGCAGTACAGGAAATCGTGTAGGATGCACCTACAAAGAATTCACTGCCTGCAAACCATTGGAATTTGATGGAACCGAAGGACCGATCGGATTGAAACGGTGGACCGAGAAGGTCGAATCGGTGGTTGCCATAAGTAAGTGTACTGAAGAGGACAAAGTGAAGTACGCTACGCATACCTTCACAGGTTCTACGTTAACATGGTGGAATACCTATCTAGAGCAAGTGGGACAAGATGATGCATACGCACTACCGTGATTAGCATTCAAGCACTTGATGAACGAGAAGTACCGTCCCAGAACCGAGGTCAATAAGCTCAAGACAGAACTTAGAGGGTTACGAACCCAAGGATTTGATATTACCACGTACGAAAGAAGATTCACAGAATTGTGCCTATTGTGTCCGGGAGCGTTCGAAGATGAGGAAGAGAAGATCGACGCGTTTGTGAAAGGATTACCGGAAAGAATCCAAGAAGATATAAGTTCACACGAGCCCGCCTCCATACAACAGGCATGTAGAATGGCTCACAAACTAGTGAACCAGATTAAGGAAAGAATTAAAGAACAGACGGCTGAAGAGGCCAATGTAAAGCAAGTCAAAAGAAAGTGGGAGGAACACGGTGATAAGAATCACCAATACAACAACAACAGCAATTACAATAATAATCGCAACAACTATCCCAACAATCGCAACATCAATCGCAACTACAACAAACGGCCCAACAACAACAACAACAACAACAACAACAACAACAACAACAACAACAACAACAACAACAACAACAACAACAACAACAACAACAACAACAACAACAACAACAACAACTACAACAATCATCCCAACAAACAATAACAACCGCAACAACAACAACAATTAGAAGCAGCTATGCCAAAGTTGTGAAAAGTATCACTCGGGGTTCTGCACCAAATTTTGCAACAAGTGTAAAAGAAATGGTCATAGCGCGGTGAAGTGTGAGGTCTACAGACCAGGGGTTAACAGAACGAAAGGAACAAATGGTGTCGGAACGAGTAATGGCAGAGCAAGTAGTGTCGGAGCAAGTTATGCCAATGTAGTTTGTTATAAATGTGGAAAACTGGGCCACATTATTAGAAATTGCCCGAACCAGGAGAACACGAATGGACAAGGCCGCGGAAGAGCTTTCAATATTAATGCAGCAGAGGCACAGGAAGACCCGGAGCTTGTTACGGGTACGTTTCTTAATGACAATAAATATGCTTACGTTTTATTTGATTTAAGTGCGGATAGAAGCTATATGAGTAGAGATTTTTGTGCTAAATTAAGTTGTCCATTGACGCCTTTGGATAGTAAATTTTTACTCGAATTAGCAAATGGTAAATTAATTTCAGCAGATAATATATGTCGGAATCAAGAAATTAAACTGGTTAGCGAAACATTTAAGATTGACTTGATACCAGTAGAGTTAGGGAGTTTTGATGTGATAATCGGTATGGACTGGTTGAAAGAAGTGAAAGCAGAGATCGTTTGTTACAAAAATGCAATTCGCATTATACGAGAAAAAGGAAAACCCTTAATGGTGTACGGAGAAAAGGGCAACACGAAGCTACATCTTATTAGTAATTTGAAGGCACAAAAACTAATAAGAAATGGTTGCTATGCTGTTCTAGCACACGTCGAGAAAGTACAAACTGAGGAAAAGAGCATCAATGATGTTCCCGTCGCAAAAGAATTTCCCGATGTATGTCCGAAAGAATTACCGGGATTACCCCCACATCGATCCGTTGAATTTCAAATAGATCTTCTACCAGGAGCTGCACCAATAGCTCGTGCTCCTTACAGACTCGCACCCAGCGAGATGAAAGAACTGCAAAGCCAATTACAAGAACTTTTAGAGCGTGGTTTCATTCGACTAAGCACATCACCATGGGGAGCTCCTGTTTTGTTTGTCAAGAAGAAAGATGGTACATTTAGGTTGTGTATTGACTACAGAGAGTTGAACAAACTTACCATCAAAAACCGTTATCCACTGCCAAGAATTGACGACTTATTTGATCAACTACAAGGCTCGTCTGTTTATTCAATGATTGACTTACGTTCCGGGTATCATCAAATGCGGGTGAAAGAAGATGATATTTCAAAGACTGCTTTCAGAACACGTTACGGTCATTACGAGTTTATGGTCATGCCGTCTGGTTTAACTAATGAACCAACTGTGTTCATGGACCTTATGAACCGAATACGTGGACCATACCTTGACAAGTTTGTCATTGTTTTCATTGATGACATACTTATTTACTCAAAGAATGACCAATAACACGGTGAACATTTGAGAAAGGTGTTAGAAGTATTGAGGAAAGAAGAATTGTACGCTAAGTTTTGAAAGTGTGCATTTTGGTTGGAAGAAGTTCAATTCCTCGGTCACATAGTGAACAAAGAAGGTATTAAGGTGGATCCAGCAAAGATAGAAACTGTTGAAAAGTGGAAAACCCCGAAAACTTCGAAACACATACGCCAGTTTTTAGGACTAGCTGGTTACTACATAAGGTTCATCCAAGACTTTTCCAGAATAGCAAAACCCTTGACTGCATTAACGCATAAAGGGAAGAAATTTGAATGGAAGGATGAACAAGAGAAGGCGTTTCAGTTATTGAAGAAAAAGCTAACTACGGCACCTATATTGTCATTGCTTGAAGGGAATGATGATTTTGTGATTTATTGTGACGCATCAAAGCAAGGTCTCGGTTGTGTATTAATGCAACGAACGAATGTGATTGCTTATGCGTCTAGACAATTGAAGATTCACGAGCAAAATTATACGACTCACGATTTGGAATTGGGTGCTATTGTTTTTGCATTAAAGACTTGGAGGCACTACTTATATGGGGTCAAAAGTAGTATATATACCGACCACAAAAGTCTTCAACACATATTTAATCAAAAACAACTGAATATGAGGCAGCGTAGGTGGATTGAATTGTTGAATGATTACGACTTTGAAATTTGTTACCACCCGGGGAAGGTAAATGTGGTAGCCGACGCCTTGAGCAGGAAGGACAGAGAACCCATTCGAGTAAAATCTATGAATATAATGATTCACAATAAGCTTACTACTCAAATAAAGGAGGCGCAACAAGGAGTTTTAAAAGAGGGAAATTTAAAGGGTGAAATACCCAAAGGATCGGAGAAGCATCTTAATATTCGGGAAGACGGAACCCGGTATAGGGCTGAAAGGATTTGGGTACCAAAATTTGGAGATATGAGAGAAATGGTACTTAGAGAAGCTCATAAAACCAGATATACTCAATACATCCTGGAACGGGGAAGATATACAAGGACCTCAAGAAACATTTTTGGTGGCCGGGTATGAAAGCCGATGTTGCTAAATACGTAGGAGAATGTTTGACGTGTTCTAAGGTCAAAGCTGAGCATCAGAAACCATCAGGTCTACTTCAACAACCCGAAATCCCGGAATGGAAATGGGAAAACATTACCATGGATTTCATCACAAAATTGCCAAGGACTACAAGTGGTTTTGATACTATTTGGGTAATAGTTGATCGTCTCACCAAATCAGCACACTTCCTGCCAATAAGAGAAGATGACAAGATGGAGAAGTTAGCACGACTGTATTTGAAGGAAGTCATCTCCAGACATGGAATACCAATCTCTATTATCTCTGATAGAGATGGCAGATTTATTTCAAGATTCTGGCAGACATTACAGCAAGCATTAGGAACTCGTCTAGACATGAGTACTGCCTATCTTCCACAAACTGATGGGCAGAGCGAAAGGACAATACAAATGCTTGAAGACATGCTACGAGCATGTGTTATTGATTTCGGAAACAGTTGGGATCGACATCTACCGTTAGCAGAATTTTCCTACAACAACAGCTACCATTCAAGCATTGAGATGGCGCCGTTTGAAGCACTTTATGGTAGAAAGTGCAGGTCTCCAATTTGTTGGAGTGAAGTGGGGGATAGACAGATTACGAGTCCGGAGATAATACAAGAAACTACAGAGAAGATCATCCAAATTCAACAACTGTTGAAAACCGCCCAAAGTCGACAAAAGAGCTACGCTGACATTAAAAGAAAAGATATAGAATTTGAAATTGGAGAGATGGTCATGCTTAAAGTTGCACCTTGGAAAGGCGTTGTTTGATTTGGTAAACAAGGGAAATTAAATCCAAGGTATATCGGACCATTCAAGATTATTGATCGTGTCGGACCAGTAGCTTACCGACTTGACTTACCTCAACAACTCGCGGCTGTACATAACACTTTCCACGTCTCTAATTTGAAGAAATGTTTTGCTAAAGAAGATCTCACTATTCCGTTAGATGAAATCCAAATCAACGAAAAACTTCAATTCATCGAAGAACCCATCGAAATAATGGATCGTGAGGTTAAAAGACTTAAGCAAAACAAGATACCAATTGTTAAGGTTCGATGGAATGCTCGTAGAGGACCCGAGTTTACCTGGGAACGAGAAGATCAGATGAAGAAGAAATACCCGCATTTATTTCCAGAAGATACGTCAACACCTCCAACTGCTTAAAATTTCGGGACGAAATTTATTTAACGGGTAGGTACTGTAGTGACCCGAACTTTTCCATGTTTATATATATATTAAATGAAATTGTTATTTACATGATTAAGTGTTTCCAACATGTTAAGCAATTAAACTTGTTAAGACTTGATTAATTGAAATAGGTTTCATATAGACAATTGACCACCCAAGTTGATCGGTGATTCACGAACGTTAAAACTTGTAAAAACTATATGATGACATATATATGGATATATATATTGTTAACATGATATTATGATAAGTAAACATATCATTAAGTATTTTAACAATGAACTACATATGTAAAAACAAGACTACTAACTTAATGATTTTGAAACGAGACATATATGTAACGATTATCGTTGTAACGACATTTAATGTATATATATCATATTAAGAGATATTCATACATCATAATATCATGATAATATAATAATTTAAAATCTCATTTGATATTATAAACATTGGGTTAACAACATTTAACAAGATCGTTAACCTAAAGGTTTCAAAACAACACTTACATGTAACGACTAACGATGACTTAACGACTCAGTTAAAATGTATATACATGTAGTGTTTTAATATGTATTTATACACTTTTGAAAAACTTCAAGACACTTATCAAAATACTTCTACTTAACAAAAATGCTTACAATTACATCCTCGTTTCCTTTCATCAACAATTCTACTCGTATGCACCCGTATTCGTATAAATATATATATATATATATATATATATATATTTATATATATATATGAATTTTATGCATGATGTTTATGGGAAATGGGAATATTAAATCTTGTGGTCTATTAAAATGATGAATTTTATTATTTTTGATAAACCTATGAACTCACCAACCTTTTGGTTGACACTTTAAAGCATGATTATTCTCGGGTATTAAGGAAATCTTCCGCTGTGCATTTGCTCATTTTAGAGATATTACTTGGACTCATTCATGGCATATTTCAAAAGACGTTGCATTCGAGTCGTTGAGTTCATCATGAATATTATTAAGTCATTTATAGTTGGATATATTATGAAATGGTATGCATGCTGTCAACTTTCGATGAAATGAAAGTTTGTCTTTTAAAAACGAATGCAATGTTTGTAAAATGTATCATATAGAGGTCAAGTATGATTACTCCGTCCAATCTTTCTCTGATTACTGATACTATTTCACTAGGTAGTGTGTCATTTCACTCGTTCAGTTTCATCAACAATTCTACTCGTATGCACCCGTATTCGTACTCGTACAATACACAGCTTTTAGATGTATGTACTATTGGTATATACACTCCAATGATCAGCTTTTAGCAGCCCATGTGAGTCACCTAACACATGTGGGAACCATCATTTAGCAACTAGCATGAAATATCTCATAAAATTACAAAAATATGAGTAATCATTCATGACTTATTTACATGAAAATAAAATTACATATCCTTTATATCTAATCCATACACCAACGAACAAAAACACCTACAAACACTTTAATTCTTCAATTTTCTTCATCTAATTGATCTCTCTCAAGTTCTATCTTCAAGTTCTAAGTGTTCTTCAGAAATTCTACAAGTTCTAGTTACATAAAATCAAGAATACTTTCAAGTTTGCTAGCTCACTTCCAATCTTGTAAGGTGATCATCCAACCTCAAGAAATCTTTATTTCTTATAATAGGTTATCATTCTAATACAAGGTAATAATCATATTCAAACTTTGGTTCAATTTCTATAACTATAACAGTCTTATTTCAAGTGATGATCTTACTTGAACTTGTTTTCGTGTCATGATTCTGCTTCAAGAACTTCGAGCCATCCAAGGATCCGTTGAAGCTAGATCTATTTTTCTATTTTCCAGTAGGTTTATCCAAGGAACTTAAGGTGGTAATGATGTTCATAACATCATTCGATTCATACATAAAAAGCTATCTTATTCGAAGGTTTAAACTTGTAATCACTAGAACATAGTTTAGTTAATTCTAAACTTGTTCGCAAACAAAAGTTAATTATTTTAACTTGACTTTTAAAATCAACTGAACACATGTTCTATATCTATATGATATGCTAACTTAATGATTTAAAACCTTGAAACACGAAAAACACCATAAAACCGAATTTACGCCGTCGTAGTAACACTGCGGGCTGTTTTGGGTTAGTTAATTAAAAACTATGATAAACTTTGATTTAAAAGTTTTTCTTCTGGGAAAATGATTTTTCTTATGAACATGAAACTATATCCAAAAATTATGGTTAAACTCAAAGTGGAAGTATGTTTTCTAAAATGGTCATCTAGACGTCGTTCTTTCGACTGAAATGACTACCTTTACAAAAACAACTTGTAACTTATATTTCTGACTGTAAACCTATACTATTTCTGTTTAGATTCATAAAATAGAGTTCAATATGAAACCATAGCAATTTGATTCACTAAAAACGGATTTAAAATGAAGAAGTTATGGGTAAAACAAGATTGGATAATTTTTCTCATTTTAGCTACGTGAAAATTGGTAACAAATCTATTACAACCATAACTTAATCAACTTGTATTGTATATTATGTAATCTTGAGATACCATAGACACGTATACAATGTTTCGACCTATCATGTCGACACATCTATATATATTTCGGAACAACTATAGACACTCTATATGTGAATGTCGGAGTTAGCTATACAGGGTTGAGGTTGATTCCAAAATATATATAGTTTGAGTTGTGATCAATACTGAGATATGTATACACTGGGTCGTGGATTGATTCAAGATAATATATATCGATTTATTTATGTACATCTAACTGTGGACAACTAGTTATAGGTTACTAACGAGGACAGCTGACTTAATAAACTTAAAACATCAAAATGTATTAAAAGTGTTGTAAATATATTTTGAACATACTTTGATATATATGTACATATTTGTTATAGGTTCGTGAATCGACCAGTGGCCAAGTCTTACTTCCCGACGAAGTAAAAATCTGTGAAAGTGAGTTATAGTCCCATTTTTAAAAATCTAATATTTTTGGGATGAGAATACATGCAGGTTTTATAAATGATTTACAAAATAGACACAAGTATGTGAAACTACATTCTATGGTTGAATTATCAAAATCGAATATGCCCCTTTTTATTAAGTCTGGTAATCTAAGTATTAGGGAACAGACACCCTAATTGACGCGAATCCTAAAGATAGATCTATTGGGCCTAATAAAACCCCATCCAAAGTACCGGATGCTTTAGTACTTCAAAATTTATATCATATCCGAAGGGTGTCCTGGAATGATGGGGATATTCTTATATATATGCATCTTGTTAATGTCGGTTACCAGGTGTTCACCATATGAATGATTTTTATCTCTATGTATGGGATGTGTATTGAAATATGAAATCTTGTGGTCTATTGTTACGATTTGATATATATAGGTTAAACATATAACTCACCAACATTTTTGTTGACGTTTAAAGCATGTTTATTCTCAGGTGAATACTAAGAGCTTCCGCTGTTGCATACTAAAATAAGGACAAGATTTGGAGTCCATGTTTGTATGATATTGTGTAAAAACTGCATTCAAGAAACTGATTTCGATGTAACATATTTGTATTGTAAACCATTATGTAATTGTCGTGTGTAAACAGGATATTTTAGATTATCATTATTTGATAATCTACGTAAAGCTTTTTAAACCTTTATTTATGAAATAAAGGTTATGGTTTGTTTTAAAAATGAATGCAGTCTTTGAAAAACGTCTCATATAGAGGTCAAAACCTCGCAACGAAATCAATTAATATGGAACATTTTTAATCAATAAGAAAGGGACATTTCATGGTCCGCTAAGACCACCGCTCTGATGCCAACTGAAACCCCTCATCCTAATCCATCCGGACGAAGTCCATATTGATTATAAACGATTCATAATAGATGATTTCATCGCGAGGTACTTGACCTCTAAATGATACATTTTACAAACATTGCATTCGTTTTTAAAAGACAAACTTTCAATACATCGAAAGTTCACAGGTATGCATACCATTTCATAATATCCAAACTAAAAATGACCTAATCCGTCATTTATTTAATAATAATCTCTAATGAACTTCAACGACTCGAATGCAATGTCTTTTGAAATATGTCATGAATGACTCCAAGTAATATCCTTAAAATGAGCTAATGCACAGCGGAAGATTTCTTTCAAACCTGAGAATAGACATGCTTTCAAGTGTCAACCAAAAAGTTGGTGAGTTCATCAGTTTATAGTAATCATTTCATTTTCACCATTTTAATAGACCACATGATTTTAAATATTATAAAACGTGCAGAAGTCCCATTCCAACTGCACAAAAAAAAATATCTTTCATATGAAGAACACCTGGTAAGGATTCAAAATATAATAGTAACCATCTGTGCCGGTCTTTCACCCCACGGCTGAATACATGTGCCTTCAAAATATAGAACCTCTGTGCCAGTCTTTACCCCCCACGGCTGAACACATGTTTAAAAAATATAGGCCAACCGGTGCCAAAATTTCATAAATAATAAACCATCCACCCGGCTCGGGAGCTCATACGCTCTAACGGAAACTGGGGGCTAATGCGTGTCATAATAATCAACCCCAATCCCAGATAATTCTTATCATAGAATGCAGTTAAGGTACTTGTGTCTATTTCATAAAACAGTTATAAAAGTTACGTATGTATTCTCAGCCCAAAAATGTAAAGGGTAAAAGGCAAATGAAACTCACATATTGTATTTTGTAGTAAAAATACATAGAACAACATTGAACAAGTATAGGGTTGGCCTCGAATTCACGAACCTATATCATTTATATATATATATTAACACATATAATTGAAGTCGAATAACTTTATATATTATTATTAATATAACTGTTAGTTTTAGTATTTCATGTGTTTCATTATTAACTTAAATATATTTACTATATATACTTTAAATAAATAATAATAAAAAATGTAGTTTTATTAAATATAATTAACTTTTATAATAATAATATTAATAGTAATATTGATAATAAAAATAATATAGTTGTAATAATAATAATGGTAAAAGTAATAATAATGATAGTAATAATACTAAAAATGATAAAGATATTAATAATAATGTTAATACTAATAATAATAATGATAAAATAATAGTAATGATCCTAAAAATATTAATTTTAATGATAAAAATGAAAAGAATAATAATGATAAGTAAATAAATAAATAACTACCTCAATGGAGTAATCCTAAAAAAAATGCCCAACTCCAGGTGTGAACTCGCGACGTCCCGCTAACCCGATAACATCCTTAACCATTATCATTATCTATGTTATACGATCACCATAACAACTTTATGATCATAAACATCATCATCATTCAAAACCTCATCGTTTCCATCTTTTATCAACATCACAAGGATCATCATTATCACGACATCTTACTAATATCATCATCTTAATCTTAATCATCTAATATCATAAACGTTTTCTCATCATCATCTATATCATAAAATCATAATCATCATCTTATTTCGCTGCCAATACTTTAACGTGATTTATTCACTATCATTACATCTCTTCTTCGTGTTCATCATCTATTCAATCCAAATGAATATGGGTCTCAACCCAAATAACAGTTTCATAAGCCCAAAGTTAGCTAAACCCATTTATTTTATCAATTGAGTTCAATAAGCCCAATAACCGATTAAATGGTTATGTGTGTGCAACATACTATTAGTTATAATTTAATACAGATTCACCATAAATCTTATTCTAATCATCAATAATGTATTAGTCATCCCCATGATCTAGGATCCTAATCTTCAAGTACACATCATATATAAAAAAAATTACAAAATGTCATTTTATGTGACCAAGTTTTGGTCGGCCATTAATCTTTTATTTGATCCACTTGTAATTTGATAGTGTCATAATATTCCATCTTTAAGTCGACAGAACCCCACCCACAATATATGGTACCGCATATTTTTATTTTTTATTTTTTTTTACAGCTCACTTAGGTTCGGTTAGATAACAACATAAACTGAAAACTGGATGTAGAAACAGACAGAAGAAACTGCAGCAATAGCAGTGGCCTTGTGGTCTTCAAACGTAACAGAAAACAAGTCAGGTGATTTACAGCAGCGATTCGAAAATACAGTGGTTCGTGGTTCATGGTTTGAACAGAAACAGAAACAAGTGGCGAGTTTGTGGTGGTGTTTTCACGATTGTTTACACAGAAATAGGAGCGTACACAACAGCAGTAGTTGGCGGTCTTGGTGGTGGTTTCGAACAAGAATAGATGAGAGAGAGAGAAGAACAAGTAGGTTTGGTGAGGGTGATTAAACCGTAGGTGTTAATGGTTTTCTAAACGGTTTTAGATGGGGTGGTGAAGTGGTGATGGAAGGTGGTGTTTGTGATGGTTTAAGATGGTGACTAAAGTGGTTTTTGGATTCATTCTATTAGAAACAGAAACGTGGTAGTGATGGTCGATGGAGAAGAAGAGAAAAATACTAAGTTGGAGGTTTGTGACGAAAATAGATGGGTGGCGGTTGATATGGTTCTCGGATAGTGATGATACACAAGAATGTGACCGATACAGATGGTTAGTTCAAGTAGAAAAGATCTTGCAGGCTATAGCAACGAACAATGGGTTAATTCAGGTAAGACCCATTTCATTTACGCTAGTTAAGAGTGTGGATATATAGCGGATGTAAGTGGAGATATACCTGTAGGTTCGTTTCTTCTGGGTTGGTACTTATCAAGCCTGCCATATTCCATGCGTTTATAATAGATTACAATAAGGTTTTCGAATGGTGGTTTGGGTGGTAGCAATGATCATGGTTCATAAAGGTCTTAATGATGGTTGTTTATTGATTCAAAAATCAAGAAAAAAATGAATAGCATTGGTGGGTGTGGTGAGATGTGATTGTGGATATTTAAGGAATTTGATGCATTTTACTTTGGATGTATATACATATGAGTTTTTTTAAAAAAAATGCTAGACAACAATCAGAGTAATACCAATCATGCATAGTAACATCAACTTTAATAATTCATTCACAGTGATCCTAATTGAAATTACCTATAGTTGATTGATATATGTTGATTGATTTGGGTGATCGATTAAAACAAAAACAATGATAATAACAATTGCACTAGTAATACAATTGGGGCATGAATTAGAAATAATTATGTTCACAAACCTTTAAATCCGTGACACATAAAAATAGATCAATGATAATCAACTGAAAAGTTTATAGACAGTAATCTAATTTGTACAGTTTGAATTTAGAATTGATAGTGATTGGAAACTGAAAGGGTACATAAAGATGGTGGATAGAATTGAAAAGGAATCTCATTTTAATCATTGGCAAAGTAAGTGTACCTCTTTAAAAATGACGGGTGACCAGGATATTTTAATAAATTGATTGATATATCTAACATCATGGATTTCATATAATTATTTATCTTATATTTATTATTAATAATAAGTACATATAGAGATATTAATGATAATAATAATACTCTCAATCTTAAAAATGATAACAAGTTGTATTTATAATAATTTTCATAATTTTTAGTAATCATGATAGTACTAATAATATTAATATTTATATTAGCAATAATGTTAATGATAGTGATAATAGTAGTAGTATTAATATGACAAATTACTATTAATACATAATTATTTACATATACATATCTACACACATAAATGTTCTTGAATCGTCGAGCACAGTCAAAGGGTAATTGATTATATGAACATAGATTTTAAAACTTTCGAGTCTCAACATTACAGATTTTGCTTATTGAAAGGACCCGTTCATATGCATTATAAACGATTCACAATAGTTGATTACATCGCGAGGTATTTGACCTCTATATGATACATTTTACAAACATTGCATTCATTTTTAAAAGACAAACTTTCTTTACATCGACAGTTGACAGCATGCATACCATTTCATAGTCTATCCAACTATAATTTACTTAATAATAATCTTGATGAACTCAATGACAAGAATGCAACGTCTTTTGAAATATGTCATGAATGACTCCAAGTAAGCACTCTAAAATGAGCTAATGCACAGCGAAAGATTTCTTTCATACTTGAGAATAAACATGCTTTCAAGTGTCAACCAAAAGGTTGGTGAATTCATTAGTTTATCATAATCAATCATTTTCATCATTTTAATAGACCACAAGAATTTCATTTCCAGTTCTCATAAAAATACGTCCCATGCATAGAGAAAAAAATCATTCATATGGATTGAACACCTGGTAACCGACATTAACAAGATGCATATAAGAATATCCCCTATCATTCCGGGAAATCCTTCGGACATGATAAAAACGAATTCGAAGTACTAAAGCATCCGGTACTTTGGATGGGGTTCGTTAGGCCCAATAGATCTATCTTTAGGATTCGCGTCAATTAGTAGATCGGTTTACTAATTCTTAGGTTACCAAGCAAAAGGGGCATATTCGGCTTCGATCATTCACCCATATAATGTAGTTTCAATTACTTGTGTCTATTTCGTAAAACATTTATAAAAATTGCGCATGTATTCTCAGCCCAAAAATATAAAGGGTAAAAAGGCAAATGAAACTCACCTAATGTATTTTGTAGCAAAAATACATTTGACGACATTAAACCAGTGTAGGGTTGGCTTCGGATTCACGAACCTATATCATTTGTATATTTATTAATACACATAATCATAATCGAACAATTATTTATATTAATACTAGTGATAATTTCTATATTACTAACTTATATATTTTGTTATATATTCATTTTGTGTATTCTAAATAAAATATTTATATATTTAAGTTATGGTTATTATATTTATTTTTATATACATAATCTTTTGTTTACAAAATAATAATTATAGTAATACTAGAGTAATATTAAAAGAAAATGATAATAATTATAATACTTAATACTATTAATTAAGATAATAATGATTATGATTTCATTAGTGATAAAAATAATGATACTAAAATGATAATTTTAGCAAAAATAATACTTTTAATCTTAATATTAGTATTTAATAAAATTTTAAGTTTAATAATAATGATAATAATAAAAATAATACTTTTTGATGATGATGATGATGATAATAATAATAATAATAATAATAATAATAATAATAATAATAATAATAATAATAATAATAATAATAATAATAATAATAATAATAATAATAATAATAATAATAATAATAATAATTGATAATAAAATCACGCGTTTTATTTTAGGGTTTCTCAAAACAGATTGAACCAGGTCAAGATAATGGGAGTAATTCGCAGAGAGAAAATTCATCACCAAATCAATCCATCAACAATTATCATCGTCATTTTCGATCTCCTTCATCATCGCTTCTCGATTATAACAGGAACAGAAGAAAGATACTGTATTCCTTCGGTGGTGTTTGAGGTTAAATACAAATAAGAAACAGAACAAATTCGAGCTTGTAGATTCCGGTCATCAAACTTAATCAATAGCAGGTAATTGATTCATTATTATTCTTTTAATTTCTTCATCCTTTTATAAATTTATTCTGTATTTTATTTATTTAATTAATTCCTCTGAATCGAACATGAACATTAAAGATGGGGAGATTTTATATAATATTGATGATGAATCGGAATGTTTTAAAACGGTGGTGATGGTGATTAACTGGAAGGTTTGATTGAACAAAAACCTTAATTGTAAACGTATAACAACAACATGGGAATTGCAGGTCTGATGATGGTCGTTTGCAGGGTCCTGATTGAATCACGATGGTTTCACATAGCCCCCTTCATATGAAACAGGTATGATCCTTATTAATTCATCGGGAAATATAGTCTAGTTATAATCAGTCAAACAAGTATATATATATATATATATATATATATATATATATATATATATATATATATATATATATATATATATATATATATATATATATATATATATATATATATACATGGTAAATCTTGATTTCTCTCTCTGATACAATTTGATTTGGATTATGCTTAATCAGTTAAAGTCTTCATAATTTTAGAGTTTTTGAACTGTTTCACATGTTAAAAGGTTATGGATTTAGTTTGGAGACTGTCTCATATCGATTTGTTTCTGGTCTCATTATAACGAAAATATGGGTAAGGTTGTTTGTGAGTGGAAATAAGTTAATTTGGTTGTGTCACTACAATATCTTATACATATTTAGGGTATCATTTGTTATATAGGTAATGGAAGCAATTGTAATATTCGAGAACTACCTTTTAGGAGGGAATGGGTAGATGGCGGTTTGGTGAACTTGTTCGAACCAGAGACATTGGATAACATAACCATTTGATGATGTAGCAGCCATCTTGTTGATGGTGTTGATGAGTGTTTTTGGCTAGAAACAAGATTATGTGGTCTGCTGCAGTACTTCATTCGATGGTTGTCTCTTGCAAGGGTGATTCAAGGTGGTGACTATGATAGAGTATTACAGGCTGCAGGTACAGCAGTTTTTCTATTGGTTTGATCACATTTTTGCTCTTGGTTTGCAAACGGAAACAGGTATAGTGAGTAGTAAATTTTTGCTGTTTTTTTCGAGTTAGCCAGGAACAGGTGACGGGCTGTGACAGAAACAGAAACATGCAGTTTACGAGTTTAAAACAGAAGAATAAAATAATTGATGGTGTTTTGGTTGATCACTTTTTAACATGTGGTGGTTTTAGGTTGAAGATAATGGTGGTGGTTGTCATGATCGAAAAATGGTTGAGAGGTGGTAAAGTGGGAGGCGATGGTGGTTTGATGGCTTGACAAAACGAAAACATTAGTAGTAGCTTGATTCAAACAATAATGGGAGCAGGTTGGTTGATGTTACTTGACAAAAGAAAGAAACAAAGGGGAATGAAAAAGTGGTGCTGATGATTCGATGTATCTGCATATGTTTATGTACATATAACTATATGATATTAATAATAAACTTTAAAGAAAAGTTTTGTATCAAAAGTCCTTGGCAGCTCAATCATTCTTTGGTTTTTTTTTTATTTCTTTGTGGTGTGTGACTTGATAGTGAGAGTGATGTGTATGTATATATAAATACAATTTTAGATAGTGATGTTGTGTTTGATTAGACGGAAAACAAACTAGTAGCAATCAATAAGAGAAATAAAGGGTGAATGTTTCTTGGTTGTAAATTTAAGAAACAATAATACTAGTGATAATTTAAGAATTGCTTTTTGTTTAGTTTAAATTGTGAAGTGAGGTATGTAACAGTTTATGCATATATATATATATATATATATATATATATATATATATATATATATATATATATATATATATATATCCGTATAATATCTTAGTTATAACTATATTTTCATTTGTATATTCTTTTATTTTCATTATTTATATTTATAGATTATAATTAATCCTATTATTAATAATATATTAGTAATAATGATATTTCATTATGTTAATATTAATGTTAAATATTAATAATAATAATATTATTAATAATGATAATAAACATATTAGTAATAATAATAATATAACAAATTAAATGTATCAAATTTTATTTAAATTAATAATATTCATAATATTGATATTTGTTTTAATGATAATAATGAAAGTGCTATTATAATGTATCAACTATGTTTTAACTAATAATTTCATATATTAATATCACCATTTTTATTTATGCACTATTATATAATACATATATTGAATATTTATTATTTATGTATTTTAACATCTTACCATATATATGTGTATATAATTATTAGTTATATATATATATATATATATATATATATATATAATATCAACCTAAATATTCATATTTTATTATTTACAACTATTATATGTACTTACATTTATATATATATATATATATATATATATATATATATATATATATATATATATATATATATATATATATATATATATATATATATCTATATCTATACATATTTAATTACAAATAATTGTTCGTGAATCATCGGGCAAGGTCAAAAGGGTAAATGCATTCATGTAAACTGTTCCAAAGTTTTCGAGACTCAACATTACGAACTTTACTTATCTTATCGTATCGAAATCATATAAAGATTAAGTTTAAATTTGGTCGGAAATTCCCGGGTCATCATAGTACCTACCCGTTAAAGAAATTTCGTCCCGAAATTTGAGTGAGGTCGGCATGGCTAACAATAAATATGTTTTCCTGACGAATATGAGCTGATAAATAGAGTTTTTTCATTATTGAATAATACAGATAAACTAATTCGATTAATCAAAGCATATGAGTGAAGCTATCACAAAAGATCGAGATAAAGAAATGGTGATTTTTCATAACTTTTGACGTAGTCGCGATTGAATTCCGGAATTCAAGGGATTTAAAGAAAATCTTCGAAATCTAAAAGATTTGATTCTTCGGCGAGTATGGAAATTACGATCTCTATAATTAAATACGGTGATCTGCCTCGATTACTATGTCTGACTTTTCCACTATAAATTTAAGCTCTTCCGTTCCATTATTCTCACCATTCCTATACTTTCTTTCTTAGTTCATACCTCCAAAAGATTATGAAAATGCTTAATCCAGTTCTAATCCTTGATATTTTTCTAATTATCTTTTCTATCATCCTTCTTTTCAATCTTCCACCAGAAAAATCTGTTTACTTATACTATTACTTTAGGGTGATACTATTCTTAATTATACCATGTATTTATATTGCTATTCGTATTAATATTCACGGTTTGTAACCTCCATGTTGTTATCGGGCTTTATATTTTCTCTTATATTTCAAAATCCCTGCTTCCGTTTTCTATAATCATTGTCATCCACAGTTAATGCTCTCTCCTATTTTGTTGCGATTTATACTCCAATTTTCTATTTCTTTTAGAGCTTTGTCCCTTCGTTTCTTCTTTTTATGATTGGACATCTCTGGTACCGGTCCAAAATTCGTAGATATGGAGTTTCGAATGAATTTAATGTTCTAAACAAGAAAGAACGTTATAGCACGATTTGATTTGTCAAATTACTAGAATCACTAAGAATAGAACTATCAAGAATATATTTTCTTGATATGTTCAGAAGTTAATCAAAATGAAAGAGTTATGTAATATGACACATGATGACGTTATAATCTGTGAATCATCATGTTCCATTTAGAAACTCAGCATGACTTACTGTAATATAATCACGTTGATCAAGTGTCATTATATTATACTATCTCATGCATCAGTTCCCAACATTACTTCAATAACATTCATATTTTAAGCTTGAAAGTTTACAGAATATAGAAACTAACAGTTTCTATATGATGTAGCACTGATATCAGGAAGAGATTAATGATTTCAGATAAAAATTGTTATGAAAATATCTTCAAAAATATGGAGGATATTTATAATGAAAGATACGATGATATCTTGGAATTTCTAATATCGATGGATGATGAAGAAGATTTATCCGTAAGGGTTTAGATTTGGAAGCAAGGTATTCGCTAAAGATTTCATCAGAAACAGAATCATTTGGATTCTTTGAAGTCAAACTTATTCTTTGTGATTTGTCCACGGCTTCCTTCATAGTTTCGCATAATCCGCTTTTCGGTACTAAATTTTCTATTGAGTGTTTCCAATACTCCATTCTTTATCATCAAACTTTAGACAGTTAAGGTTGTGTACTATTTGTGCTGCTGTATTCAGCTTTTTCAGAATTTGTGGTATTGATTCGTAGACTGGGTACTTTTCAGAATTTCAGAATGGAAGATCATAATTCTAAGATATAAATGTTATATGTTTACATATAACTGTTGATATAGACATGCTGCGAGATTTCAAAATACTGATTGCTGATCCCGATAATTGGTATGGCAGTTCTCGTTACAAGATGCGGATGAGTATATGATAAGATTTCAATGAATAAATATAATGATTTATCGGAGAGATTTAAACCAAGAAGCAACGAGGTTGCTGGTACGTCTACTAGTAATATGGTAGAATATGAAAGGTTCCTTGGTAACAATAAAAGAGTACGCATATATATCAAGGTTATAATAAGGTTGTTTCGAACGAAAAGTCGAAGTTGTCTTGCTGGAGCTGTGACAAAATTCGCTACTTTGAAAAGGGATAATCAAGTTATTTTGGGTAATAATAACACTAAGGAATTAGCACAACTATGTGTTAAACGTTTACTCAAGTTCCAAATGTTTTCAGGTGCATAATTACATGCATCGATCTTTTCTTTCGTAGATGAAGTGCGGTTAGTTTATCCTCTCAATTGATGTGTTTTCAAATATCATGAAAAGTTTGAACGCAGATCGTAATTATCAAGATAAAATTTGAAGTTTAGGATGAAATCAAGTGGCAAACTTGAAGAATTGTTTAGTTTCATATGTTATAATCAATATTTTAATTCATTTTAATTGTCCAATGTTGATAGTCCACAGTTAGCAGTGTACAAATAATAATTCATATATAGTTTACTTTATAATATTCAAATTAATTAATACGTATCATGACCCGTATACGTCTCAGACTCGATCACAACTCAAAGTATATATATTATTGTAGAATCAACCTCAACCCTGTATAGCTAACTCCCGCATTACTGCATATAGAGTGTCTATGGTTATTCCAAATAATATATATATATATATATATATGCATCGATATGATATGTCAAAACCTTGTATACGTGTCCCGATATTTAAAGTGCGTAAAATAAATAACAGAAATTAAATGACGATAAATTAAATGCGTAAAGTAAATAACAGAATTTAAATGACGATAAATAAAATTGCGAGAATGTAAATTGCGATAATTAAATTGCGATAAATAAAATATAATCAGTTAGCTAGGAACAATTAGCTAGGAACAGTTAGCGTGGATTCTTAACAAAATTTCTCATAGTTAATTTGTTTGTTTCTATCAAATTTTTATTTCGTCAAATGTTTTCTTCATTATGCCACTTGTTGGATTCCGATAGGTCAAAATCCAAATATGAAATTGAATGAAAATGGTTATTCTGCGGTGAACGGATACGTATATCGGTGGTTGTAAGTAGGATAGTAAATGACTGTTGAATCAGCTTCGTCGAATGTACAGTGTAACTTATTAAAGTGAAATCTAAATATTCCTCGGGTATTACCTACCCGTTAAAATATTTTCACCATTAACAGTTTGTACGAAAGAATTTTTAATTACAATCTTTATGAAAACATATATACATATATATTTTCTTCACATGTAATCATGGATTTAATGAGTCAATATGATATTAGACTCATTTGATTTACCGTTAGAATAAGAATATATAATCTCTAAAACATTAGAGGTTATATAATCGCCATGTCGAATGAAGATAAATAATGTAGAACGATTCTTGGAACGATAATTATACTCGAGGTACAGTATGAGATGTTGAGGCATGGATTGTTGATGGTATAGGTGATGTTACTGATGGTACTGTTAGTGCCGGTGATGTTGTTGAAGCTGTTACATTTTGCACCATATTTTCCAAATCGATTACACGAGCGTGAAGTTCGTTGAATTCTTCTATTATTCTGGGATGATTGTCGGTCGGGACAAGCGGATGAATAAGGTTTAGAATTTGATTAGAATATAATCGTGTCGATCTACTCTGGAAATGAGGCTGAAAATGGTGTTTCGGATAGATTCGCCGGTAGGTGCTTCAGCTTCTTCGCCAAGAGGGCAATTTGGTGGATGAAAAGGATCTCCTTCTTTGCGTCTCCATTGATTAAGTCGACTACGAACCCATCTCCAATTCATCCAGAATAGATGGTGGCTAATTTTTTGATTCATTCTGGTTACACTGTTTTCGGAGCTCGAGTGGAAATCCATATCGGAATAGCTGTCGGAATCCGAGGAATTCGAACTGGTTGAGGGATTCATCTCGTACGATCAGATGAAGAATTTTCGATAAGAAATAGATTATAGGATGTATATTAGTACCCTGCAATACATTATTTACATATGCATATATAAAATACTAAAATCCCATAAGTTACGGAGGAATCTACGAAAGCTGTCTGGCAAAGTTTATACTTAATATACGCTGAGATATGAATTAACAGATACGCTGAGATATGAATTAACAGATACGCAAAGTTTGCTATGTAATGACCCGGACTTTTTCGATCAATCTATACTTATAAGATTAATATTTACATAAATTAAACCTTACCAACATGATAAGCAATCCAAATTGTCGAAACTTATGTTTTCGAAAAGAGTTTTGCACAACGTTTGACCGTCTAGTTTGACCGATGATATCACGAACTATATAATATATGATAATTATACGTTTGTGTATATATATGTATATATACATATTTAACATGATTTATGGATGTTTTAATATCTCATTTTGTATTAATAACAATAAGTTATAAGTATATTTTGAAACTACTAACTTAAGTTTTCAAAACAATAACCATACGTAACGTTTTTTTTGATATAAATACTTATGACCTATAATGTTTATACATATATCGTATATATAATGTATTTAATCACTTTTTAAGGACTTAAATACATAAAACAATATAAGTGTATTCACAAAAGATAGCTATATTTGAATTCTCATTCCATTTTTCACAAGATTTCTATACGTATATCTAGAGTATATATACTCGTATCATACCTAGCTTCTATATGTATTTACTATTAGTATATACACATCAAATCACCACCTAACTAGCTATTATTACTGCCCTAGATGAGAGGTAATTAGAGTTTGGATGCATGCATGAATTATTACACAAAAATACAACAAAGATCATGTCTTTGTTCCTCATCATTCACGCCACCACCACCACCTTAAATACTCCATCCATCTTCAACTTTGCTACATCATTTTGCTAGATAGGAACACCCTTTCATAACCCTTAAACACCTTAACCATCTCAGCCTATCTCCATGAAAATCTAGCTTCAAGAACATCACTTAAACACCATAAGAAAACCCTTACAAAAACACTTCAAGAATCCTTCCAAGAACACAAGTTTACTTCCAATCTTTCATCCAACTCCACCACTCTTTTGGTTCTAGGTTTTTACTCCTCTTTTACAGCAATCTTGTCCAAGTAACTTGAGGTAGTAACTTTGTTCATAACCTTATTCGATTCATATATATATAGCTATCTTATTTTATGGTATACAATTTTAACAACAACAACATAGTTTGAATGATTTCAAACTTGTTTGCAAACTAAATAGATCCTTCTAACTTAACTTTTAAAATACTTCAAGACCTGTAATATATCATAAATATATGCTAACTTAACAAGGTAAAACTTGGTTTTTCAAAGAACACCTTAAAAACTGAATTTACGACGACGGAGTGCAACCGGGGGCTGTTTTGGGTTGGATAATTAAAAACCATCTTGAACTTTGAATTGGAGGCTTATTTTCTGGA
This sequence comes from Rutidosis leptorrhynchoides, assembly GCF_046630445.1. Classification (NCBI taxonomy): domain Eukaryota; kingdom Viridiplantae; phylum Streptophyta; class Magnoliopsida; order Asterales; family Asteraceae; genus Rutidosis; species Rutidosis leptorrhynchoides. The sequence continues at coordinate 226,939,625 of NC_092337.1, read as the reverse complement.
AAATTGATATTTACTATGAATATGTTAACACATAAAAATTTCATGATTTAACTTAAAGTATAAGTATTTTTAGAAAAATAATCATTTAAGGTTGTCTACATGATGGAAAATGATCAACTTCATAAGTTTCACCAAAGTTTGACCTATGACCTGTGATTTCGAATACAAACTAAGGTATTTACAGTTCATATTCTTAAAGAAGGACTCGATCCAAGGAAGTGGCAAGTTGAACCAACGAAAACGGAGTTGTAACGAAGAAACTATGACTAAAACAAGATCGGATATCCAAAACTAGTTTAGCCACGAAAATAATTGGAGAAAAATTAAATAAATCACATCTTTCTAAAATAACATGATATTTTATATATATGTACTCATAATTTAATTTTACATATTTCAGGATCACCCGTAAACAACACGAGAAGATTAATCATAAGACCTCATGTACGTACGCAACACGTCATTTGACAACACCGGTACTTTATGTACGCAACACGTCATTTGACAACACGGTACCGTGGGTCAAGATTAATCCTGACCAATACGAATACGATGGGGGTTTTATTTATTTTGATGGGGGTTTTATTTATTTATTAAACACCTAAATATGAACCATTAAAAATTGAATTGCTAACTACGGACTAAGAAGACATTAAAAGTATTATAAGTATATATATGTGACGATTGTTTAAAATGAAAATATATTGATAAATTATATATGGATAGGTTCGTGATATCAACCGGAGACCAAGTCAAAATATATATATCTTCAAGGCAAAAGTGAGTATATAGTCCCACTTTTAAACTCTAAGTATTTCGGGATGAGAATACATGTATTTTATGTTTTACGATATGGACACAAGTAACTGAAAAATATATTCTACGTTGAGTTGTACCACTGGCATACTTCCCTGTAGCTTGGTAACTATTATTTACAGCGGTATTGTAAATGCGAATCCTGTTGATAGATCTATCGGGCCTGACAACCCCAACCGGACTGGACGACCAGTATTCAACGGTTGCACAGTACTTCATTTCGTGACTACACTTGGTACGGTGTAGTAAGATTTCATAATAAAGGGAATATGCGACGTGATTAAATGTTAAGTATGGTTACCAAGTGCTCAACCACTTAGAATATTTTTATTAAAATGTTTACATATGAAATCTTGTGGTCTATATTTATATCGCTGCCGGCATTAAACCTATATCTCACCAACTTTATGTTGACGTTTTAAACATGTCTATTCTCAGGTGATAACTAAAAGCTTCCGCTGCAACATGTTGAATTTAAACAAGATCTTGAGTATGCATATTTGTGTCAAAAATAAAACTGCATATCGAAGGATTTGTAATGTAAAATATGCTAGAAATCGTATTGTTATCATCACATGTAAAGTTTGTAAGTCTAAGATTATCGCTAAACGATAATCATCTTTATATTGTCTAAAGATTGTATTAAAATAAGAGTTATGGTTTGTAATGTAAAATAAATGCAGTTGTTCTTTTAAAAATGTCGCATATAGAGGTCAATACCTCGCAATGAAATCATACATTATCTAACTCGTTCTTATGGTTAAGGACGGGTTATGACATGTGGTATCAGAGCGGTGGTCTTAGCGAACCAGGTTTGCATTAGTGTGTCTAACCGATAAGTCGTTAGGATACATTAGTAAGTCTGGACTTTGACCGGGTCTGATTTTAAAAACCATTGCTTATCATTGTTGGTTAAAATTTATATGTAAATATTATGTAGTACTAATGGGTTAGTTGTTGTGTGATAGATGTTGGGCTCAAAACTTGTTATCACATTCAGCGACTCCGAACCAGAATCTTCAGATGGTGTTCCAGTCATTAACCTATCCGATGACGAAAATAATATCTTTGGGGAAGACTCACAAATTCCGGATGAACCAACTATAGAGAACCCGGAAAGTGAACCCGAGGAGGAAAGTGAACCCGAGGAGGAAAGTGAACCCGAGGAAGAAATACAGGAAATTACAAAAGACAAGTTCGAGCTAGGAAAGAAACGAAAGGCTAATGAATTAGAAAATTCAAATCCCGAGTTTAGTGAGGATGATGTGGCACCAACTTCACTAGACACTACCACCCCTATTCCCGCTATTCCTATTCGTTCTATCCCGGCATCCAGTTCTTCAGCCCCATAGCTAAAATATAGGTAGACACCGCCAAAATATAGGCAGACAGCCAGGATAAGCGTTAAGCGATTCTTTGAACCTAAACGTCCTAGAAAATAGACCAAACGATGCGCTGCCGTATTAAACCATGGGATCATATAATGTTTTGTATAATATTATTAGTGTGGTTTGCTTAATGTTCGATGTAAGATAAGCATATGTAAAATAGTGAAGTGTGAAATGCAATAATTTTCCATGGTTAAGTATTATTTGGGTAGTAGTAATTGATTTTCGTACTAAGCTATTAAGTATGAACTTTAACGGGTAGGTACTACCCTAGATATAATTATAAAATGCTAATAAGAAGAAAAGGCTTTTATAATAATAACTGGTTCATATTATTAATAAGCTACGATGTACTGTAAATACATACTACATCTATAATATTCCATGTGAATAATTATTTTTTTTTCATTCTTATTGAAGATTATGGCGCGATTGAATCGAATGACGGAACAAGAAATCCAGGAACTCATCAATCAGCAAGTGAACGACAGAATGTTATGGGTCGAGGCTGCAAGAGCTGCTTCAGTTAACCCAAATCCTCGTGTAGGATGCACCTACAAAACTTTTCAAGCTTGCAAGCCCTCATCATTCAGTGGAACGGAAGGACCGATCGGTTTAACCCGGTGGATAGAAAAGATGGAGACTGTGTTTAAAATCAGTGGTTGTGTTGAAAAGGACATGACCAAGTATGCATCGTGCACTTTACAAGATAGTGCACTCACGTGGTGGAAAAATTATGTGAAGGCTGTAGGAGGAGATGTAGCTTATGATACTCCATGGGAAGAATTCAAAACAATGTTAATCAACGAATATTGTCCAAGGAACGAGGTTAGGAATTTGGAAGATGAATTACGAAGCCTGAAGGTTGTTGGTACTGAAATCACCAACTACAATCAGCGATTCATGGAATTAGTTTTGCTATGTCCTGAATTGGTTCCAACCAAAGAACGGAAGATTGAAATGTACAAAGATGGTTTGCCCAAAAAGGTCAAGGCAAATGTTACAGCATCGAAACCTAAGACAATTCATGAAGCTATAACCATGGCAAACGAGCTAATGGATCAGGTCATCATGGATAAGAAAGTATCCAATACTGATGTGAAGGTATCAGGTAACAAAAGAAAGTGGAATGGAAATTATGATCGAGGTAACCAACAACAATCTTTTAAGAAACAAGAAATCACGCAAGGTGCGGGTAGTGGTTTAAGCTTTGGTTACAAAGGACAAAATCCTTTATGTAACCGATGCCACAAACATCATTCTGGCTACTGTAATGTGGTATGCAACAAATGTAATCGAAAGGGTCATCTTGCTGAAGATTGTAGGGCTCTCGTTACAAATACAAATGGTACCAAGACTCCTACCACCAATGCAAATAGAACTGCTTTGGCTACCATTACTTGTTATGGGTGTGGAAAACAGGGTCATTATAAGAGCCAGTGTCCGAATCCAGAGAAGAATAATGGATCTGCACGAGGAAGAGCATTTGTTATTAATGCTAGAGAGGCGTGTGAAGACCCGGAGCTTGTTACGGGTACGTTTACCATTAATAACTTATCCGCATCTATTATATTTGATACTGGTGCTGATAGAAGTTACGTGTGTAGAGACTTTCATGCTAAATTGAATTGTTCATCATTACCTCTAGATGCTAAGTACATGATTGAGTTAGCTAATGGTAAACTAATTAAAGCCTATAAAATTTGCCGTGATTGTAAAATAAATTTAGCCGGAGAAACATTTAAGATTGATTTGATACCCGTAGAATTAGGAAGTTTTGATGTAATAGTCGGCATGGACTGGATGTCCAAAGTAGGAGCTGAAGTTGTGTGTGCCAAGAAGGCAATTCGCATTCCTTGTAAGGATAAAATGCCGGTGATGATTTATGGAGAGAAGGGTAACTCAAAGCTAAAACTCATTAGCTGTTTGAAAGCCAAGAAGTGTTTAGAAAAGGGATGTTATGCAATTCTAGCACATGTTAATAAAATCAAAAAGAAAGAAAAAGAGAAGTGCATCAATGACGTGCCTGTGGCAAGAGATTTTCCTGAAGTATTTCCGGAAGAGTTGCCGGGATTACCTCCATTTAGATCTGTAGAATTTCAAATAGATCTTGTACCAGGAGCTGCACCGGTTGCCCGTGCTCCATATAGACTTGCACCGTCCGAGTTAAAAGAACTTCAGAGTCAGTTAAAAGAATTACTGGATCGTGGATTCATACGACCAAGTACTTCACCGTGGGGAGCTCCAATTTTATTCGTCAAGAAGAAAGACGGATCTTTCCAAATGTGTATAGATTATCGTGAATTAAATAAGTTAACTATCAAGAATCGGTATCCACTACCGAGAATTGACGACTTATTTGATCAACTCCAAGGATCATGTGTGTACTCGAAAATTGACCTAAGATCGGGCTATCATCAATTACGCGTCAAAGAAGAAGATATACCGAAAACTGCTTTTCGGACACGTTACGGTCATTACGAATTTTTGGTCATGCCGTTTGGATTGACGAATGCGCCAGCTGTATTCATGGACCTCATGAATCGAGTTTGTAGTCCATATTTAGATAAGTTTGTTATTGTTTTCATTGATGACATTCTTATCTATTCCAAGAGTGAGCAAGAGCATGAGCAGCATTTAAGGTTAATATTAGAGTTGTTGAGAAAAGAACAGCTATACGCTAAATTTTCTAAGTGTGCTTTCTGGTTGAAAGAAGTGCAATTTCTTGGCCATGTTGTTAGTAGCAAAGGAATTCAGGTTGACCCAGCTAAAATTGAGGCCATTGAAAAATGGGAGACTCCTAAGACACCAACGCAGATACGCCAATTTTTAGGTTTAGCCGGTTATTATAGAAGGTTTATTCAAGATTTTTCCCGAATAGCTAAACCATTGACAACGTTAACACAAAAAGGGAAGAAGTACGAATGGACCTTTGAGCAGGAGAGTGCATTTCAATTACTCAAGAAGAAGTTGACCACGGCACCTATTTTATCGTTACCTGAAGGGAACGATGATTTTGAGATATATTGTGACGCTTCACGACAAGGTTTTGGTTGTGTTCTTATGCAACGGAAGAAAGTTATTGCATACGCATCCCGACAATTGAAGATTCACTAGCAGAATTATACGACGCATGATCTAGAACTGGGAGCAGTCGTGTTTGCATTGAAGATATGGAGACACTACTTGTATGGGGTTAAATGCACTGTGTTTACTGATCATAAAAGTCTTCAACATATTTTTGATCAGAAACAGTTGAACATGAGGCAACGTAGGTGGGTCGAGCTGATAAACGACTATGATTGTGAAATTCGTTATCATCCCGGGAAAGCGAATGTGGTGGCTGATGCACTAAGCAGAAAGGAACGAGAACCAATTCGAGTACGAGCGATGAACATAAAAATTCGCATGAATCTCAACTCACAAATCAAAGAAGTTCAACGAGAAGCACTTACTAAAGAAAATATAGGAAATGAAATAATGAAGAAGTATGAGAAGCAACTCGTTATGCGGGAAGATGGAATTCGATATTTTGCAAATCGTATTTGGGTACCGAAGTTGGGTGGATTAAGGAAGTTGATATTGAACGAGGCACATAAGACAAGATATTCGATACATCCTGGAGTTGGAAAGATGTACCAAGATCTTAAGACACATTATTGGTGGCCTAATTTAAAGACAGACGTTGCAACATATGTTGGGGAGTGTTTAACTTGTTCCAAAGTCAAAGCAGAACACCAGAAGCCGTCAGGGTTACTTCAACAACCAGAAATCCCAGAATGGAAATGGGATGGTATTACCATGGATTTCATCACGAAGTTACCAAAGACTGCCTGGGGATATGACACCATTTGGGTAATTATTGATCGTCTTACCAAATCTGCACATTTCTTGCCTATAAAGGAAACAGATAGAATTAAGAAATTATTACGATTATATATAAAGGAAATAGTTTCAAGGCATGGAATACCTATTTCCATTATATCCGATCGGGATAGTAGATTTACATCAAAGTTCTGGCAATCACTACAAGAGGCTCTAGGAACTCGTTTAGATATGAGCACCGCATATCATCCGCAAACTGACGGGCAGAGTGAAAGAACAATTCAGACTCTTGAATACATGCCCAGGGCATGTGTGATCGATTTTGGAAACGGATGGGATAAGTATTTACCATTAGCAGAATTCTCGTATAATAATAGTTATCATGCGAGCATTAAAGCTGCACCATTCGAAGCACTGTATGGAAGGAAGTGTAGATCTCCTATATGTTGGAATGAAGTAGGAGATCGACAATTAACTGGTCCCGAGATCATACATGAAACTACTGAAAAGATAGTACAAATCAAGGAGAGATTGAGAACGGCCCGTAGTCGCCAAAAGAGCTACGCCGATGTCCGAAGAAAACCATTAGAGTTTTAGATCGGGGACATGGTTATGTTAAAGGTGTCACTGTGGAAAGGTGTAATACGCTTCGGAAAAAGGGGTAAACTGAACCCAAGATATGTAGGCCCGTTCAAGATTATCGAACGCATTGGACCGGTAGCTTATCGACTCGAGTTACCACAACAACTCGCTGGAGTACATAATACATTTCACGTCTCAAACCTTAAGAAGTGTCTTGCAAAGGAAGATCTCACCATTCCTCTTGAAGAAATCCATGTCGACGAGAAACTACAATTCATCGAAGAACCAATCGAAATCATGGATCGTGAAGTTAAACGGCTCAAGCAGAGCAACATAACGATCGTTAAGGTTTGTTGGAATGCTCGAAGGGGTCCTGAGTTTACTTGGGAACGAGAGGATCAGATGAAACAAAAGTATCCACACTTGTTTCCCGATGACGCAAAATAGGTACAATGTTAAAATTTCGGGACGAAATTTATTTAACGGGTAGGTACTGTAATGACCCGGACTTTTTCGATCAATCTATACTTATAAGATTAATATTTACATAAATTAAACCTTACCAACATGATAAGCAATCCAAATTGTCGAAACTTATGTTTTCGAAAAGAGTTTTACACAACGTTTGACCGTCTAGTTTGACCGATGATATCACGAACTATATAATATATGATAATTATACGTTTGTGTATATATATGTATATATACATATTTAACATGATTTATGGATGTTTTAATATCTCATTTTGTATTAATAACAATAAGTTATAAGTATATTTTGAAACTACTAACTTAAGTTTTCAAAACAATAACCATACGTAACGTTTTTTTTTTATATAAATACTTATGACCTATAATGTTTATACATATATCGTATATATAATGTATTTAATCACTTTTTAAGGACTTAAATACATAAAACAATATAAGTGTATTCACAAAAGATAGCTATATTTGAATTCTCATTCCATTTTTCACAAGATTTCTATACGTATATCTAGAGTATATATACTCGTATCATACCTAGCTTCTATATGTATTTACTATTAGTATATACACATCAAATCACCACCTAACTAGCTATTATTACTGCCCTAGATGAGAGGTAATTAGAGTTTGCATGCATGCATGAATTATTACACAAAAATACAACAAAGATCATGTCTTTGTTCCTCATCATTCACGCCACCACCACCACCTTAAATACTCCATCCATCTTCAACTTTGCTACATCATTTTGCTAGATAGGAACACCCTTTCATAACCCTTAAACACCTTAACCATCTCAGCCTATCACCATGAAAATATAGCTTCAAGAACATCACTTAAACACCATAAGAAAACCCTTACAAAAACACTTCAAGAATCCTTCCAAGAACACAAGTTTACTTCCAATCTTTCATCCAACTCCACCACTCTTTTGGTTCTAGGTTTTTACTCCTCTTTTACAGCAATCTTGTCCAAGTAACTTGAGGTAGTAACTTTGTTCATAACCTTATTCGATTCATATATATATAGCTATCTTATTTTATGGTATACAATTTTAACAACAACAACATAGTTTGAATGATTTCAAACTTGTTTGCAAACTAAATAGATCCTTCTAACTTAACTTTTAAAATACTTTAAGACCTGTAATATATCATAAATATATGCTAACTTAACAAGGTAAAACTTGGTTTTTCAAAGAACACCTTAAAAACTGAATTTACGACGACGGAGTGCAACCGGGGGCTGTTTTGAGTTGGATAATTAAAAACCATCTTGAACTTTGAATTGGAGGCTTATTTTCTGGAAAATTGATATTTACTATGAATATGTTAACACATAAAAATTTCATGATTTAACTCAAAGTATAAATATTTTTTGAAAAATAATCATTTAAGGTTGTCTACATGATGGAAAATGATCAACTTCATAAGTTTCACCAAAGTTTGACCTATGACCTGTGATTTCAAATACAAACTAAGGTATTTACAGTTCATATTCTTAAAGAAGGACTCGATCCAAGGAAGTGGCAAGTTGAACCAACGAAAACGGAGTTGTAACGAAGAAACTATGACTAAAACAAGATCGGATATCCAAAACTAGTTTAGCCACGAAAATAATTGGAGAAAAATTAAATAAATCACATCTTTCTAAAATAACATGATATTTTATATATATGTACTCATAATTTAATTTTACATATTTCAGGATCACCCGTAAACAACACGAGAAGATTAATCATAAGACCTCATGTACGTACGCAACACGTCATTTGACAACACCGGTACTTTATGTACGCAACACGTCATTTGACAACACGGTACCGTGGGTCAAGATTAATCCTGACCAATACGAATACGATGGGGGTTTTATTTATTTTGATGGGGGTTTTATTTATTTATTAAACACCTAAATATGAACCATTAAAAATTGAATTGCTAACTACGGACTAAGAAGGCATTAAAAGTATTATAAGTATATATATGTGACGATTGTTTAAAATGAAAATATATTGATAAATTATATATGGATAGGTTCGTGATATCAACCGGAGACCAAGTCAAAATATATATATCTTCAAGGCAAAAGTGAGTATATAGTCCCACTTTTAAACTCTAAGTATTTCGGGATGAGAATACATGTATTTTATGTTTTACGATATGGACACAAGTAACTGAAAAATATATTCTACGTTGAGTTGTACCACTGGCATACTTCCCTGTAGCTTGGTAACTATTATTTACAGCGGTATTGTAAATGCGAATCCTGTTGATAGATCTATCGGGCCTGACAACCCCAACCGGACTGGACGACTAGTATTCAACGGTTGCACAGTACTTCGTTTCGTGACTACACTTGGTACGGTGTAGTAAGATTTCATAATAAAGGGAATATGCGACGTGATTAAATGTTAAGTATGGTTACCAAGTGCTCAACCACTTAGAATATTTTTATTAAAATGTTTACATATGAAATCTTGTGGTCTATATTTATATCGCTGCCGGCATTAAACCTATATCTCACCAACTTTATGTTGACGTTTTTAACATGTCTATTCTCAGGTGATAACTAAAAGCTTCCGCTGCAACATGTTGAATTTAAACAAGATCTTGAGTATGCATATTTGTGTCAAAAATAAAACTGCATATCGAAGGATTTGTAATGTAAAATATGCTAGAAATCGTATTGTTATCATCACATGTAAAGTTTGTAAGTCTAAGATTATCGCTAAACGATAATCATCTTTATATTGTCTAAAGCTTGTATTAAAATAAGAGTTATGGTTTGTAATGTAAAATAAATGCAGTTGTTCTTTTAAAAATGTCGCATATAGAGGTCAATACCTCGCAATGAAATCATACGTTATCTAACTCGTTCTTATGGTTAAGGACGGGTTATGACATGTGGTATCAGAGCGGTGGTCTTAGCGAACCAGGTTTGCATTAGTGTGTCTAACCGATAAGTCGTTAGGATACATTAGTAAGTCTGGACTTTGACCGGGTCTGATTTTAAAAACCATTGCTTATCATTGTTGGTTAAAATTTATATGTAAATATTATGTAGTACTAATGGGTTAGTTGTTGTGTGATAGATGTCGGGCTCAAAACTTGTTATCACATTCAGCGACTCCGAACCAGAATCTTCAGATGGTGTTCCAGTCATTAACCTATCCGATGACGAAAATAATATCTTTGGGGAAGACTCACAAATTCCGGATGAACCAACTATAGAGAACCCGGAAAGTGAACCCGAGGAGGAAAGTGAACCCGAGGAGGAAAGTGAACCCGAGGAAGAAATACAGGAAATTACAAAAGACAAGTTCGAGCTAGAAAAGAAACGAAAGGCTAATGAATTAGAAAATTCAAATCCCGAGTTTAGTGAGGATGATGTGGCACCAACTCCACTAGACACTACAACCCCTATTCCCGCTATTCCTATTCGTTCTATCCCGGCATCCAGTTCTTCAGCCCCACAGCTAAAATATAGGGAGACACCACCAAAATATAGGCAGATAGCCAGGATAAGCGTTAAGCGATTCTTTGAACCTAAACGTCCTAGAAAATAGACCAAACGATGCGCTGCCGTATTAAACCATGGGATCATATAATGTTTTGTATAATATTATTAGTGTGGTTTGCTTAATGTTCGATGTAAGATAAGCATATGTAAAATAGTGAAGTGTGAAATGCAATAATTTTCCATGGTTAAGTATTATTTGGGTAGTAGTAATTGATTTTCGTACTAAGCTATTAAGTATGAACTTTAACGGGTAGGTACTACCCTAGATATAATTATAAAATGCTAATAAGAAGAAAAGGCTTTTATAATAATAACTGGTTCATATTATTAATAAGCTACGATGTACTGTAAATACATACTACATCTATAATATTCCATGTGAATAATTATTTTTTTTTCATTCTTATTGAAGATTATGGCGCGATTGAATCGAATGACGGAACAAGAAATCCAGGAACTCATCAATCAGCAAGTGAACGACAGAATGTTATGGGTCGAGGCTGCAAGAGCTGCTGCAGTTAACCCAAATCCTCGTGTAGGATGCACCTACAAAACTTTTCAAGCTTGCAAGCCCTCATCATTCAGTGGAACGGAAGGACCGATCGGTTTAACCCGGTGGATAGAAAAGATGGAGACTGTGTTTAAAATCAGTGGTTGTGTTGAAAAGGACATGACCAAGTATGCATCGTGCACTTTACAAGATAGTGCACTCACGTGGTGGAAAAATTATGTGAAGGCTGTAGGAGGAGATGTAGCTTATGATACTCCATGGGAAGAATTCAAAACAATGTTAATCAACGAATATTGTCCAAGGAACGAGGTTAGGAATTTGGAAGATGAATTACGAAGCCTGAAGGTTGTTGGTACTGAAATCACCAACTACAATCAGCGATTCATGGAATTAGTTTTGCTATGTCCTGAATTGGTTCCAACCGAAGAACGGAAGATTGAAATGTACAAAGATGGTTTGCCCAAAAAGGTCAAGGCAAATGTTACAGCATCGAAACCTAAGACAATTCATGAAGCTATAACCATGGAAAATGAGCTAATGGATCAGGTCATCATGGATAAGAAAGTATCCAATACTGATGTGAAGGTATCAGGTAACAAAAGAAAGTGGAATGGAAATTATGATCGAGGTAACCAACAACAATCTTTTAAGAAACAAGAAATCACGCAAGGTGCGGGTAGTGGTTTAAGCTTTGGTTACAAATAGATCTTGTACCAGGAGCTGCACCGGTTGCCCGTGCTCCATATAGACTTGCACCGTCTGAGTTAAAAGAACTTCAGAGTCAGTTAAAAGAATTACTGGATCGTGGATTCATACGACCAAGTACTTCACCGTGGGGAGCTCCAATTTTATTCGTCAAGAAGAAAGACGGATCTTTCCGAATGTGTATAGATTATCGTGAATTAAATAAGTTAACTATCAAGAATCGGTATCCACTACCGAGAATTGACGACTTATTTGATCAACTCCAAGGATCATGTGTGTACTCGAAAATTGACCTAAGATCGGGCTATCATCAATTACGCGTCAAAGAAGAAGATATACCGAAAACTGCTTTTCGGACACGTTACGGTCATTACGAATTTTTGGTCATGCCGTTTGGATTGACGAATGCGCCAGCTGTATTCATGGACCTCATGAATCGAGTTTGTAGTCCATATTTAGATAAGTTTGTTATTGTTTTCATTGATGACATTCTTATCTATTCTAAGAGTGAGCAAGAGCATGAGCAATATTTAAGGTTAATATTAGAGTTGTTGAGAAAAGAACAGCTATACGCTAAATTTTCTAAGTGTGCTTTCTGGTTGAAAGAAGTGCAATTTCTTGGCCATGTTGTTAGTAGCAAAGGAATTCAGGTTGACCCAGCTAAAATTGAGGCCATTGAAAAATGGGAGACTCCTAAGACACCAACGCAGATACGCCAATTTTTAGGTTTAGCCGGTTATTATAGAAGGTTTATTCAAGATTTTTCCCGAATAGCTAAACCATTGACATCGTTAACACAAAAAGGGAAGAAGTACGAATGGACCTTTGAGCAGGAGAGTGCATTTCAATTACTCAAGAAGAAGTTGACCACGGCACCTATTTTATCGTTACCTGAAGGGAACGATGATTTTGAGATATATTGTGACGCTTCACGACAAGGTTTTGGTTGCGTTCTTATGCAACGGAAGAAAGTTATTGCATACGCATCCCGACAATTGAAGATTCACGAGCGGAATTATACGACGCATGATCTAGAACTGGGAGCAGTCGTGTTTGCATTGAAGATATGGAGACACTACTTGTATGGGGTTAAATGCACTGTGTTTACTGATCATAAAAGTCTTCAACATATTTTTGATCAGAAACAGTTGAACATGAGGCAACGTAGGTGGGTCGAGCTGATAAACGACTATGATTGTGAAATTCGTTATCATCCCGGGAAAGCGAATGTGGTGGCTGACACACTAAGCAGAAAGGAACGAGAACCAATTCGAGTACGAGCGATGAACATAAAAATTCGCATGAATCTCAACTCACAAATCAAAGAAGTTCAACGAGAAGCACTTACTAAAGAAAATATAGGAAATGAAATAATGAAGAAGTATGAGAAGCAACTCGTTATGCGGGAAGATGGAATTCGATATTTTGCAAATCGTATTTGGGTACCGAAGTTGGGTGGATTAAGGAAGTTGATATTGAACGAGGCACATAAGACAAGATATTCGATACATCCTGGAGTTGGAAAGATGTACCAAGATCTTAAGACACATTATTGGTGGCCTAATTTAAAGACAGACGTTGCAACATATGTTGGGGAGTGTTTAACTTGTTCCAAAGTCAAAGCAGAACACTAGAAGCCGTCAGGGTTACTTCAACAACCAGAAATCCCAGAATGGAAATGGGATGGTATTACCATGGATTTCATCACGAAGTTACCAAAGACTGCCTGGGGATATGACACCATTTGGGTAATTGTTGATCGTCTTACCAAATCTGCACATTTCTTGCCTATAAAGGAAACAGATAGAATGGAGAAATTATTACGATTATATATAAAGGAAATAGTTTCAAGGCATGGAATACCTATTTCCATTATATCCGATCGGGATAGTAGATTTACATCAAAGTTCTGGCAATCACTACAAGAGGCCCTAGGAACTCGTTTAGATATGAGCACCGCATATCATCCGCAAACTGACGGGCAGAGTGAAAGAACAATTCAGACTCTTGAAGACATGCCCAGGGCATGTGTGATCGATTTTGGAAACGGATGGGATAAGTATTTACCATTAGCAGAATTCTCGTATAATAATAGTTATCATGCGAGCATTAAAGCTGCACCATTCGAAGCACTGTATGGAAGGAAGTGTAGATCTCCTATCTGTTGGAATGAAGTAGGAGATCGACAATTAACTGGTCCCGAGATCATACATGAAACTACTGAAAAGATAGTACAAATCAAGGAGAGATTGAGAACGGCCCGTAGTCACCAAAAGAGCTACGTCGATGTCCGAAGAAAACCATTAGAGTTTCAGATCGGGGACATGGTTATGTTAAAGGTGTCACTGTGGAAAGGTGTAATACGCTTCGGAAAAAGGGGTAAACTGAACCCAAGATATGTAGGCCCGTTCAAGATTATCGAACGCATTGGACCGGTAGCTTATCGACTCGAGTTACCACAACAACTCGCTGGAGTACATAATACATTTCACGTCTCAAACCTTAAGAAGTGTCTTGCAAAGGAAGATCTCACCATTCCTCTTGAAGAAATCCATGTCGACGAGAAACTACAATTCATCGAACAACCAATCGAAATCATGGATCGTGAAGTTAAACGGCTCAAGCAGAGCAACATAACGATCGTTAAGGTTCGTTGGAATGCTCGAAGGGGTCCTGAGTTTACTTGGGAACTAGAGGATCAGATGAAACAAAAGTATCCACACTTGTTTCCCGATGACGCAAAATAGGTACAATGTTAAAATTTCGGGACGAAATTTATTTAACGGGTAGGTACTGTAATGACCCGGACTTTTTCGATCAATCTATACTTATAAGATTAATATTTACATAAATTAAACCTTACCAACATGATAAGCAATCCAAATTGTCGAAACTTATGTTTTCGAAAAGAGTTTTACACAACGTTTGACCGTCTAGTTTGACCGATGATATCACGAACTATATAATATATGATAATTATACGTTTGTGTATATATATGTATATATACATATTTAACATGATTTATGGATGTTTTAATATCTCATTTTGTATTAATAACAATAAGTTATAAGTATATTTTGAAACTACTAACTTAAGTTTTCAAAACAATAACCATACGTAACGTTTTTTTTTATATAAATACTTATGACCTATAATGTTTATACATATATCGTATATATAATGTATTTAATCACTTTTTAAGGACTTAAATACATAAAACAATATAAGTGTATTCACAAAAGATAGCTATATTTGAATTCTCATTCCATTTTTCACAAGATTTCTATACGTATATCTAGAGTATATATACTCGTATCATACCTAGCTTCTATACGTATTTACTATTAGTATATACACATCAAATCACCACCTAACTAGCTATTATTACTGCCCTAGATGAGAGGTAATTAGAGTTTGGATGCATGCATGAATTATTACACAAAAATACAACAAAGATCATGTCTTTGTTCCTCATCATTCACGCCACCACCACCACCTTAAATACTCCATCCATCTTCAACTTTGCTACATCATTTTGCTAGATAGGAACACCCTTTCATAACCCTTAAACACCTTAACCATCTCAGCCTATCACCATGAAAATCTAGCTTCAAGAACATCACTTAAACACCATAAGAAAACCCTTACAAAAACACTTCAAGAATCCTTCCAAGAACACAAGTTTACTTCCAATCTTTCATCCAACTCCACCACTCTTTTGGTTCTAGGTTTTTACTCCTCTTTTACAGAAATCTTGTCCAAGTAACTTTAGGTAGTAACTTTGTTCATAACCTTATTCGATTCATATATATAGCTATCTTATTTTATGGTATACAATTTTAACAACAAAAACATAGTTTGAATGATTTCAAACTTGTTTGCAAACTAAATAGATCCTTCTAACTTAACTTTTAAAATACTTCAAGACCTGTAATATATCATAAATATATGCTAACTTAACAAGGTAAAACTTGGTTTTTCAAAGAACACCTTAAAAACTGAATTTACGACGACGGAGTGCAACCGGGGGCTGTTTTGAGTTGGATAATTAAAAACCATCTTGAACTTTGAATTGGAGGCTTATTTTCTGGAAAATTGATATTTACTATGAATATGTTAACACATAAAAATTTCATGATTTAACTCAAAGTATAAGTATTTTTAGAAAAATAATCATTTAAGGTTGTCTACATGATGGAAAATGATCAACTTCATAAGTTTCACCAAAGTTTGACCTATGACCTGTGATTTCGAATACAAACTAAGGTATTTACAGTTCATATTCTTAAAGAAGGACTCGATCCAAGGAAGTGGCAAGTTGAACCAACGAAAACGGAGTTGTAACGAAGAAACTATGACTAAAACAAGATCGGATATCCAAAACTAGTTTAGCCACGAAAATAATTGGAGAAAAATTAAATAAATCACATCTTTCTAAAATAACATGATATTTTATATATATGTACTCATAATTTAATTTTACATATTTCAGGATCACCCGTAAACAACACGAGAAGATTAATCATAAGACCTCATGTACGTACGCAACACGTCATTTGACAACACCGGTACTTTATGTACGCAACACGTCATTTGACAACACGGTACCGTGGGTCAAGATTAATCCTGACCAATACGAATACGATGGGGGTTTTATTTATTTTGATGGGGGTTTTATTTAATTATTAAACACCTAAATATGAACCATTAAAAATTGAATTGCTAACTACGGACTAAGAAGACATTAAAAGTATTAAAAGTATATATATGTGACGATTGTTTAAAATGAAAATATATTGATAAATTATATATGGATAGGTTCGTGATATCAACCGGAGACCAAGTCAAAATATATATATCTTCAAGGCAAAAGTGAGTATATAGTCCCACTTTTAAACTCTAAGTATTTCGGGATGAGAATACATGTATTTTATGTTTTACGATATGGACACAAGTAACTGAAAAATATATTCTACGTTGAGTTGTACCACTGGCATACTTCCCTGTAGCTTGGTAACTATTATTTACAGAGGTATTGTAAACGCGAATCCTGTTGATAGATCTATCGGGCCTGACAACCCCAACCGGACTGGACGACCAGTATTCAACGGTTGCACAGTACTTCGTTTCGTGACTACACTTGGTACGGTGTAGTAAGATTTCATAATAAAGGGAATATGCGACGTGATTAAATGTTAAGTATGGTTACCAAGTGCTCAACCACTTAGAATATTTTTATTAAAATGTTTACATATGAAATCTTGTGGTCTATATTTATATCGCTGCCGGCATTAAACCTATATCTCACCAACTTTATGTTGACGTTTTAAACATGTCTATTCTCAGGTGATAACTAAAAGCTTCCGCTGCAACATGTTGAATTTAAACAAGATCTTGAGTATGCATATTTGTGTCAAAAATAAAACTGCATATCGAAGGATTTGTAATGTAAAATATGCTAGAAATCGTAGTGTTATCATCACATGTAAAGTTTGTAAGTCTAAGATTATCGCTAAACGATAATCATCTTTATATTGTCTAAAGCTTGTATTAAAATAAGAGTTATGGTTTGTAATGTAAAATAAATGCAGTAGTTCTTTTAAAAATGTCGCATATAGAGGTCAATAACTCGCAATGAAATCATACGTTATCTAACTCGTTCTTATGGTTAAGGACGGGTTATGACATGCTAAGACCTCCAATCTGATACCAACTGAAAGGACCCGTTCATATGCATTATAAACGATTCACAATAGTTGATTACATCGCGAGGTATTTGACCTCTATATGATATATTTTACAAACATTGCATTCATTTTTAAAAGACAAACTTTCTTTACATCGACAGTTGACAGCATGCATACCATTTCATAGTCTATCCAACTATAATTTACTTAATAATAATCTTGATGAACTCAACGACACGAATGTAACGTCTTTTGAAATATGTCATGAATGACTCCAAGTAAGCTCTCTAAAATGAGCTAATGCACAGAGGAAGATTTCTTTCATACCTGAGAATAAACATGCTTTCAAGTGTCAACCAAAAGGTTGGTGAGTTCATTAGTTTATCATAATCAATCATTTTCATCATTTTAATAGACCACAATAATTTCATTTCCAGTTCTCATAAAAATACGTCCCATGCATAGAGACAAAAATCATTCATATGGATTGAACACCTGGTAACCGACATTAACAAGATGCATATAAGAATATCCCCTATTATTCCGGGAAATCCTTCGGACATGATAAAAACGAATTCGAAGTACTAAAGCATCTGGTACTTTGGATGGGGTTCGTTAGGCCCAATAGATCTATCTTTAGGATTCGCGTCAATTAGTAGATCGGTTTACTAATTCTTAGGTTACCAAGCAAAAGGGGCATATTCGGCTTCGATCATTCACCCATATAATGTAGTTTCAATTACTTGTGTCTATTTCGTAAAACATTTATAAAAATTGCGCATGTATTCTCAGCCCAAAAATATAAAGGGTAAAAAGGCAAATGAAACTCACCTAATGTATTTTGTAGTAAAAATACATATGACGACATTAAACCAGTGTAGGGTTGGCTTCGGATTCATGAACCTATATCATTTGTATATTTATTAATACACATAATCATAATCGAACAATTATTTATATTAATACTAGTGATAATTTCTATATTACTAACTTATATATTTTATTATATATTCATTTTGTGTATTCTAAATAAAATATTTATATATTTAAGTTATGGTTTTTATATTTATTTTTATAAACATAATCTTTTGTTTACAAAATAATAATTATAGTAATACTAGAGTAATATTAAAAGAAAATGATAATAATTATAATACTTAATACTATTAATTAAGATAATAATGATTATGATTTCATTAGT
The DNA here is from genome assembly GCF_046630445.1 of Rutidosis leptorrhynchoides. Classification (NCBI taxonomy): domain Eukaryota; kingdom Viridiplantae; phylum Streptophyta; class Magnoliopsida; order Asterales; family Asteraceae; genus Rutidosis; species Rutidosis leptorrhynchoides. The sequence continues at coordinate 226,920,901 of NC_092337.1, read as the reverse complement.
GATAAAAATAATGATACTAAAATGATAATTTTAGAAAAAATAATACTTTTAATCTTAATATTAGTATTTAATAAAAGTTTAAGTTTAATAATAATGATAATAATAAAAATATTACTTTTTGATGATAATAATAATAATAATAATAATAATAATAATAATAATAATAAAAATAATAATAATAATAATAATAATAATAATAATAATTGATAATAAAATCACGCGTTTTATTTTAGGGTTTATCAAAACAGATTGAACTAGATCGAGATAATGGAAGTAATTCGCAGAGAGAAAATTCATCACCAAATCAATCCATCAACAATTATCTTCATCATTTTCGCTCTCCTTCATCATCGCTTCTCAATTATAACAGGAACAGAAGAAAGATAATGTATTCCTTCGGTGGTGTTTGAGGTTGAATACAAATAAGAAACAGAACAAATTCGAGCTTGTAGATTCCGGTCATCAAACTTAATCAATAGCAGGTAATTGATTCATTATTATTCTTTTAATTTCTTCATCTTTTTATAAATTTATTCTATATTTTATTTATTTAATTAATTCCTCTGAATCGAACATGAACATTAAAGATGGGGAGATTTTATATAATATTGATGATGAATCGGAATGTTTTAAAATGGTGGTGATGGTGATTGAAAGGAAGGTTTGATTGAACAAAAACCTTAATTGTAAACGTATAACAACAACATGGGAATTGCAGGTCTGATGATGGTCGTTTGCAGGGTCTTGATTGAATCACGATGGTTTCACATAGCCCCCTTCATATGCAACAGGTATGATCCTTATTAATTCATCTGGAAATATAGTCTAGTTATAATCAGTCAAACAAGTATATATATATATATATATATATATATATATATATATATATATATATATATATATATATATATATATATATATATATATATATATATATATATATATATATTTATATGGTAAATCTTGATTTCTCTCTCTGATACAATTTGATTTGGATTATGCTTAATCAGTTAAAGTCTTCATAATTTTAGAGTTTTCGAACTGTTTCACATGTTAAAAGGTTATGGATTTAGTTTGGAGACTGTCTCATATCGATTTGTTTCTGGTCTCATTATAACAAAAATATGGGTAAGGTTGTTTGTGAGTGGAAATAAGTTAATTTGGTTTTGTCACTACAATATCTTATACATATTTAGGGTATCATTTGTTATATAGGTAATGGAAGCAATTGTAATATTCGAGAACTACCTTTTAGGAGGGAATGGGTAGATGGCGGTTTGGTGAACTTGTTCGAACCAGAGACATTGGATAACATAACCATTTGATGATGTAGCAGCCATCTTGTTGATGGTGTTGATGAGTGTTTTTGGCTAGAAACAAGATTATGTGGTCTGCAGCAGTACTTCATTCGATGGTTGTCTCTTGCAAGGGTGATTCAAGGTGGTGACTATGATAGAGTATTACAGGCTGCAGGTACAGCAGTTTTTCTATTGGTTTGATCACATTTTTGCTCTTGGTTTGCAAACGGAAACAGGTATAGTGAGTAGTAAACTTTTTCTGTTTGTTCGAGTTAGCCAGGAACAGGTGACGGGCTGTGACAGAAACAGAAACATGCAGTTTACGAGTTTAAAACAGAAGAATAAGATAATTGATGGTGTTTTGGTTGATCACTTTTTAACATGTGGTGGTTTTAGGTTGAAGATAATGGTGGTGGTTGTCATGATCGAAAAATGGTTGAGAGGTGGTAAAGTGGGAGGCGATGGTGGTTTGATGGCTTGACAAAACGAAAACATTAGTAGTAGCTTGATTCAAACAATAATGGGAGTAGGTTGGTTGATGTTACTTGACAAAAGAAAGAAACAAAGGGGAATGAAAAAGTGGTGCTGATGATTCAATGTATCTGCATATGTTTATGTACATATAACTATATGATATTAATAATAAACTTTAAAGAAAAGTTTTGTATCAAAAGTCCTTGGCAGCTCAATCATTCTTTGGTTTTTTTTTTTTATTTCTTTGTGGTGTGTGACTTGATAGTGAGAGTGATGTGTATGTATATATAAATACAATTTTAGATAGTGATGTTGTGTTTGATTAGACGGAAAACAAACTAGTAGCAATCAATAAGAGAAATAAAGGGTGAATGTTTCTTGGTTGTAAATTTAAGAAACAATAATACTAGTGATAATTTAAGAATTGCTTTTTGTTTAGTTTAAATTGTGAAGTGAGGTATGTAACAGTTTATGCATATATATATATATATATATATATATATATATATATATATATATATATATATATATATATATATATATATATATATATATATATACATATTTAATTACAAACAATTGTTCGTGAATCATCGGGCAAGGTCAAAAGGGTAAATACATTCATGTAAACTGTTCCAAAGTTTTCGAGACTCAACATTACGAACTTTACTTATCTTATCGTATCGAAATCATATAAAGATTAAGTTTAAATTTGGTCGGAAAATCCTGGGTCATCAAACTTATCGTGTAGGAAACATATAAAGATTAAAGTTTAAATTTGATCGGAAATTTCCGGGTCATCACATGATGCTGATTTCCAACTAAGTGAGGAAGAAGAGAAGATGATTCTTCATTCACCATTCATTGAACAACAAGCGTATAGAATCTATGGTGATTCTGATCTTGTCCTTTCTGCATCGATCAGTGTTCTGGGTGCATGGAAATATCATAAGAATCTGAAATATCTCAAAGCTTATCTTAGTGTTCGAGACAAATTTAAATTGAAGAATGAAGAGAAACTTCAAGAGCAGCGGAACTCAGAGATCAAAAGCATAAATAAGGTTTTGATGATTAATAAGTATGGAGTGAAGATGCCATTGTTTCAGGTAACAAGAATGGATGATGAGGATTATCAGTTCTCTAAAAGCAGATTTTGATAAACTAAAGATGGACGACATTATTTTCATCTACAATTACTTGATTGACTTTAATGAATCTGCAATAATTTATCATGCTATTGCGATGAAGGCAGTCTAGAGATTTATTCTTGACTCGATGAGATGGATGTCTGTTCACGATTTTCAGATGGGGTTAGAATCTGGACACAAAAAGCTCGGAATCAAACCGCCAAATAAAGTAATCGAAGAGCTAAGATATATGTCCTTACTTGAAGTGAGTAACTGTCCTTATGGGTTTGTTTTTGTCAATTCTCACTATACTAAGATCTTCATCAGAGTCTCAGATTTCAGAAGATACTCAGACGGAACGTTGATGTATGCTTTCAAATACTTGAGATGGAGATTGATCAATAACTGTTATTCAACTGAAGATAATGATATTGTTAAATACATTCTTGCAAGATTGAAAAGTCGTCTAAAGACAAGAGTGAAGATACGAAGATATGAGAATCTCAAGGGATTCAAATCCAAAGTTCACTTCATAGGAACAAAGTTCCTTTAGATGTTTTAGATAGGATTATATTGTAAAGTTCACATTTAACACTAAGGGGGAGATTGTTAGGACCCTGAAGTTGTATAGTGTTAATGTAAAATAAGCTTAAATGATGGTTCCTTAGAAGAGGGGTATATAAGGAACCTAAATAGTCCTAATTAGATAGCCATTGCATTATAACTGAGTTCTAGAAGCTGTGGAATGTAAATCTTATTGATTCTCTCTCATACCGAGTCTCCTTTACACTTACCGAATCTCATTCTAACTTGTCTTTTCTTCTAATCTCAACATGATCTGACCTATCATACAATATACTCATTGTTTATTAGTGATGATGTTTGCGGTGATTATGGATCTTATTGAACTTGTGATGTTGTAGGCGCTACTAATGATGACGATGCTAACGGCACTGATGGTGCTAGTGATGCTGACGGTACTGTTGATGCTGCTGGTAAAGTAAGTCTAGCTTGTAAATCGTGCACCATTCCAGTCAAGGTTTCATTTCATCATTTCGCTCACACATCTAGTTTATAATTAGAACTAGAATAAATAATCTCTAAAAATTTTAGAAACTATATATTCTCTGCAGAATATTTTCTCGATGAAGTTATGAATCAATACTTCATCGTTTGTTGTTATTAGTATTCCTGGGTATTTACGGTGCGTATGCTCGAGGTACAGATTGTGATGTTGAGGTGTGGAATGCGGATGTTGTTGTTGGTGGTAATGATTCTGTTGGTGTTGATGATGGTGGTACTGTTGATGCTGGTGCCGCTGCTGGTTTTTGTAACGTTTGCACCATATTCTCCAAAGCCAGTACCCGAGCGCGAAGCTCATTGACTTCTTCTATTACTCCGGGATGATCGGTGGTTTGGACGAGCAGATGAATAAGATCTAGAATTTGAGATAATATATAGTCATGACGAGACACTCTGGAAATGAGAGAGAAAATGGTGTCTCGAACAGGTTCACCGGTAAGTGCTTCAGGTTCTTCACCAAGAGGGCAATGTGGTGGATGGAAGGGATGGCCTTCTTCTTATCTCCAAGGATTAAGTAGTCTACGAACCCCTCCCCAATTCATCCAGAATAGTTAATGACTAATTGGTTGATCCATTCCGGTCACACTGCTTTCGGAGCTTGAATGAAACTCCATATCAGAATCCGATGAACTTGAACTAGTCGAGGGATCCATCCCGTATGATCAGGGAAATGAATTTTGATATGTAATATATTATAGGATTTAGTTTGGTATTCTTCAATACATATTGTACATATGTATATATAATACCAAGATCCCTTAAGTTACGGAGAAATTTTCGAAAGACGTCAGACAGAGTTTACTGTAATAGATATGTAAAGATATGAATTTGTCTATACACTATCTATGCAATGAATGTAGTAAGACACGTCTAGACTTAAAATGATAAGCAGTTAATTTCCGACAAAAATGATAAGCAAAACTTTTAATATGCGGACACGATCGAAGTCCAGACTCACTAGTGCATCTTAATAACTATCAGTTAGACACACTAATGCAAGACCTAGTTCGCTAATACCAACGCTCTGATACCACATGAAGCGAACCGTCCTAATCCATAAAGACGAATACAATAACATATGGTTACATTGCGAGGTATTTGACCTCTATATGATACATTTTACAAACATTGCATTCGTTTTAAAAGACAAACTTTCATTTCATCGAAAGTTGACAGGCATGCATACCATTTCATAATATCCAAACTATGAATGACCTAATCTGTAATTTACTTAATAATAATCTTTATTGAACTCAACGACTTGAATGCAACATCTTTTGAAATATGTCATGAATGACACCAAGTAATATCTTTAAAATGAGCGAATGCACAGCAGAAGATTTCTTTAATACCTGAGAATAAACACGCTTTCAAGTGTCAACCAAAAGGTTGGTGAGTTCATTAATTTATCATAATCATTCATTTTCATTATTTTGATAGACCACAAGATTTCTAGATATTTAATTGTACACGTAACCCGAGTACAAAAATAATACGCGTAACGCACAAATTAAAAATGATTCATATGGTGAACACCTGGTAATCGACATTAACAAAACGCGTCTAGAATATCCCCATCATTCCGGGACTCTCATCGAACATGATAAAATTGAAGTACTAAAGCATCCGTAACCCGGATGGGGTTTGTTAGGCCCAATAGATCTATCTTTAGGATTCGCGTCAATTAGGGTGTCTGTTCCCTAATTCTTAGATTACCAGACTAAAAAGGGTGATATTCGATTTGATAATCCAACCATAGAATGTAGTTTCGATTACTTGTGTCTATTTCGTAAAACATTTATAAAAGCAGCGCATGTATTCTCAATCCCAAACATATATATTGCAAAAGCATTAAAGAGGAGCAAATGAAACTCACAATACTGTATTTTGTAGTAAAAATACATATGACGACATTGAACAAAAGCAAGGTTGGCAACGAATTCACGAACCTATATTAAGTATATATATTCATATATTGGTCAATATCTGTCAATTATATGGGTGAATGATCGAAGCCGAATATGCCCCTTTTGCTTGGTAACCTAAGAATTAGTAAACCGGTCTACTAATTGACTCGAATCCTAAAGATAGATCTACTGGGCGTAACGAACCCCATCCAAAGTACCAGATGCTTTAGTACTTCGAATTCGTTTTTATCATGTCTGAAGGATTTCCCGTAATGATAGGGGATATTCTTATATGCATCTTGTTAATGTCGGTTGCTAGGTGTTCACCATATGAATGATTTTTGTCTCTATGCATGGGACGTATATTTATGAGAACTGGAAATGAAATTCTTGTGGTCTATTAAAATGATGAAAATGATCGATTATGATAAACTAATGAACTCACCAACCTTTTGGTTGACACTTTAAAGCATGTTTATTCTCAGGTATTAAAGAAATCGTCTGATGTGTATTTGCTCATTTTAAAGATATTACTTGGAGTCTTTCATGGCATATTTCGAAGAACGTTGCATTCGAGTCATTGAGTTCATCAAAGATTATTATTAAGTCAATTTATAGTTGGATAGTGGATATTATGAAATGGTATGCATGCCTGTCAATTTTCGATGTAAAGAAAGTTTGTCTTTTAAAAACGAATGCAATGTTTGTAAAATGTATCATATAGAGGTCAAATACCTCGCGATGTAATCAACTATTGTGAATCGTTTATAATGTATATGAACGGGTCCTTTCAGTTGGTATCCAAGCGGTGGTCTTAGCGAACCAGGTGTGCATTAGTGTGTCAAACTGATAAGTCGTTAGGATGCATTAGTGAGTCTGGACTTCGACCGTGTCTGCATGTCAAAAGTTTTTCTTATCATTTCTAGTCAAAAATCATCAGCTTATCATCCTTAGGAAATTACCTGCTTATCCTTATTAGTCTAGACACGTCTTGCTACATTAATTGCATGAGTAGTGTATAGACAAAATTCATACCTTAGCGTATCTGCTAAATCATATCTTATCGTATCTGTTACTTTAAACTTTGCCTGATATATTCCGCGAATTCCTCCGTAATCTACGAAATCTTTTGATCTATATATATATATATATATATATATATATATATATATATATATATATATATATATATCCTATGTAAATAGAATACCACCCGATAGCTGGAAAAATCATTTTATATCAAAAAATCCTTTATTCAATTGTACGAAATGGAATTCGTCATTAGTTCAAGTCTCTCGGATTCCAAAATGGAATCCCACTCAAGCTCCGAAAGCAGTGTAACTGGAATGGATCAACCAATTAGCCATCATCTATTCTGGATGAATTAGGGATGGGTTCGTAGCCTCCTTAATCATTGGAGACAAGAAGAAGGTGATCCCTTCCAACCACATTGCCCTCTTGGCGAAGAACTTGAAGCACTTACCGGCGAACCTGTCCGAAATACCATTTTCTCTCTCATTTCTAGAGTATCTCATCACGATTATATACTACATCAAATTCTAGATTTTATTTATCCACTCTTCTGAACTGACAATCACCCCGGTGTAATAGAAGAAGTCAACGAGCTTCGTGCTCGGGTAGTGGCTTTGGAGAATATGGTGCAAAGGTTACAAACACCAGCAGCAGCACCAGCAGCATAACCAGTACCACCATCATCAGCGCCAAAAGTACCATTACCACTGAAAGGACCCGTCCTAATCCATCCGGACGAAGTCCATATCGATTATAAACGATTCATAACAGTTGATTACATCGCGAGGTACTTGACCTCTATATGATACATTTTTACAAACATTGCATTCGTTTTTGAAAAGACAATCTTCATGATAATGCTAAAAACGAACATATATTTCATAGCATTATTCCTCAAGAAAGACAAGCTTTTAGTTGAAATTGTTCTATTTACAAGTGATATTCGTTTAAATAATAAAAGGTGAAGACAAAAGACAGATTCGACGAATTGAAGACGCAAACGACCAAAAAGCTCAAAAGTACAAAAGACAATCAAAGAGGTTCCAATTATTGATAAGAAACGTCTCGAAATTACAAGAGTACAAGATTCAATACGCAAAGTACAAGATATTAAATTGTACGCAAGGACGTTCAAAAATCCGGAACCGGGACATGAGTCAATTCTCAACGCTCGACGCAACGGACTAAAAATTACAAGTCAACTATGCACATAAATATAATATAATATATAAATAATTCTTAAAAATTATATATATATTATATTAATATTTAAAACCGTCGGCAAGAAAGACTCCAAAAGGGACTGGGCTGTAATTTCAAACTCCGCGACTCGCGGAGTTTGAAGGCAAAAATGCCGCGAGTCGCGGAGCCCCAAAAGTCGAAAATCCCTATAAAAGCAAACGAATTCTGATCGCAAAAACCAACAAAATATATCCATCTCTCTATCTATATCGTATATATTTATATTTATATTTTAATTTTAATTTTAATTTTAATTTTAATCCTAATAATAAGGGTATGTTAGCGAATGTTGTAAGGGTGTAAGTCGAAATTCTGTCCGTGTAACGCTACGCTATTTTTAATCATTGTAAGTTATGTTCAACCTTTTTACATTAATGTCTCGTAGCTAAGTTATTATTATGCTTATTTAATCCGAAGTAATCATTATGTTGGGCTAATTACTAAAATTGGGTAATTGGGCTTTGTACCATAATTGGGGTTTGGATAAAAGAACGACACTTGTAGAAATTGGACTATGGGCTATTAATGAGTTTGTATATTAACTAAACAATACTCTCTGATAATAAAGAACAGCCCTAGTCTTATATACTGACTACCCAATTCTAGTAAAAATTTTCAAAATTTTCAATTAAATGAACTCAAAATCATGTTTATACATATTTATGAACGATAAAATTAGGTTTTAACACCGAAATTATTGTTACCTCGGAAAGGACATAAATTGAGAAACAAACCAAAATGTTAAAATTCATTTAAAATGGAATAGAGGACGATAAAAAGGAAAATAAAAGCCAAGTGTGGGAAAATTTACCAAGTTATCTTAAACATATGTCACATATATCTGTAACAAATAACTGAAAATACTTTTGCTTTGGACTAAACTAAACTGTTTTACCCGATGAAAGAAAAGAAAGATGGATCTACACGATGAATCAATTCCATCATTAAAAGGAAGTAAAGTCTTCCGAAAAAGACACGCGCTTCTTGATTTAGGTCATGAAGTTGTCGTCCAGACCAGCTGTAGGTTGACGAAAAATCTAGAAAATTCATCACTAAAATCAGCAGGAAATCCACGGACCTCAGCATTAAACAGGGTCGCCAAGTGGTCAGATTTATCCTAACCATGAGAAGGATTTATCTCGTACAATGGGGGGGCACCATGCAAATAAGCTTGATAAGACTAATGAATCAGATCCCCAGAAAGGATAATCTCCTTAAAAGATCAAAAATCAGCTTTTAAGCCTGATATTACTCAATCCTTGAGATTGACCTTAAAGATTGAGAATTACAAACTCATGGAATTCAATGATATCTAAACTCGAGCTTGAACGAGAAAATATTTTGATCAAAATTACAAACCGATTTGTTTTCTGAAAACCCTATTTTCAATGCGTTCATTACCATTGAACGTAAAATCCTAGGAATTCACCTGGAATTCATTAGGTCACCTGAACTAAATCGGGTGTCAACCGTAAGAACGGTGGTTGCATAGCATGGTCAAAGACAGGACCTTGTGCCAGATCGAAAAAATCATAAGGGTGAGCTTTACTATTGCTCCTACCAAGGATAGTAATTGCGTCCGACACGTTATAGACCATAATTAAAAGCATGTCAGGGGACATTGCCTTAACAGTTGCTTGTTCAACGCTTTCCTTTACAACCGGACGGTAGTTTACCGAAAGGTAATATACGGGATAAGTAAACTGGACGTGTTGCTTTCCAAATACAAGGTTGGCAAGTGGGTGACACAAAATCGCAAGTTTTGAGCTAAAATTTTCAAATCTGAAACCCACCAAACCCACAAAAATATTTTGCAAACACCGGTAAAGGGTTATTCCGGAAAACTTATCTAGGGTAAAAACTAGATTTAATTTTCAAAAGATCAAATGTTTTCATAAAGATCCAATTTCCTTAATGGATCTAAATTTTTATAGTCATGTGGGACTGTAAACCATATCGTTACTACCATTGTTTATATCACCGTATAGAAATCACTGATGTACAAAGTGTGAAGAATAAAGAAGTGATTCTAGTATTTCAAGACGATATTGCTTGAGGACAAGCAACGCTTAAGTGTGGGAATATTTGATAATGCTAAAAACGAACATATATTTCATAGCATTATTCCTCAAGAAAGACAAGCTTTTAGTTGAAATTGTTCTATTTACAAGTGATATTCGTTTAAATAATAAAAGGTGAAGACAAAAGACAGATTCGACGAATTGAAGACGCAAACGACCAAAAAGCTCAAAAGTACAAAAGACAATCAAAGAGGTTCCAATTATTGATAAGAAACGTCTCGAAATTACAAGAATACAAGATTTAAAACGCAAACTACAAGATATTAAATTGTACGCAAGGACGTTCGAAAATCCGGAACCGGGACATGAGTCAACTCTCAACGCTCGACGCAACGGACTAAAAATTACAAGTCAACTATGCACATAAATATAATATAATATATAAATAATTCTTAAAAATTATATGTATATTATATTAATATTTAAAACCGTCGGCAAGAAAGACTCCAAAAGGGACTGGGCTGTAATTTCAAACTCCGCGACTCGCGGAGTTTGAAGGCAAAAATGCCGCGAGTCGCGGAGCCCCAAAAGTCGAAAATCCCTATAAAAGCAAACGAATTCTGATCGCAAAAACCAACAAAATATATCCATCTCTCTATCTATATAGTATATATTTATATTTATATTTTAATTTTAATTTTAATCCTAATAATAAGGGTATGTTAGCGAATGTTGTAAGGGTGTAAGTCGAAATTCTGTCCGTGTAACGTTACGCTATTTTTAATCATTGTAAGTTATGTTCAACCTTTTTACATTAATGTCTCGTAGCTAAGTTATTATTATGCTTATTTAATCCGAAGTAATCATGATGTTGGGCTAATTACTAAAATTGGGTAATTGGGCTTTGTACCATAATTGGGGTTTGGATAAAAGAACGACACTTGTAGAAATTGGACTATGGGCTATTAATGGGTTTTATATTAACAAAAAAATACCTTGTTAATTTAATATACAAACTTATAATTCGACATATTTATATATAACCACATACGCTTGACTGGGTACGATGGGCGGGATATCTATAAATACCAATAATTATTCATTTTACCGGATACGGAATTGGATTAACAGTTAATAGACTTGTTAAAACAGGGGTGAATTACATTCAAGGGTAATTGGTGTAATTGTTAACAAAGTAGTAAAACCTTGGTTTACATGCAGTCGATAACCTGGTGTATTCATTAAACAAAGTATTAAAACCTTGTTACAATTCGAATCCCCAATTAGTTGGAATATTTGACTTCGGGAATAAGAATAATTTGACGAAGGCTTTCGCTCTTTATATTTATGACTGATGGACTATTATGGACAAATCCGTATGGACATATTAAATAATCCAGGACAAAGGACAATTAACCCATGGGCATAAAACTAAAATCAACATGTCAAACATCATGATTACGGAAGTTTAAATAAGCATAATTATTTTATTTCATATTTAATTTCCTTTATTTTATATTTAATTGCACTTCTAATTATCGCATTTTTATTGTTATTGCACTTTTAATTATCGTACTTTTTAATTATCGCAAGTTTATTTTATCGCACTTTTATTATTCGCAATTTCTATATCGTTATTTACTTTATGCTTTAATTTAAGTCTTGTATTTATTTTTAATATTTTACATTTGGTTTTAACTGCGACTAAAGTTTTAAAATCGACAAACCGGTCATTAAACGGTAAAAACCCCCCTTTATAATAATATTAATATTACTTATATATATGTTTGTATTTTTATAAAAGCAAACTAATATAGCGTTAAGCTTTGTTTAAAAATATTCCCTGTGGAACGAACCGGACTTACTAAAAACTACACTACTGTACGATTAGGTACACTGCCTATAAGTGTTGTAGCAAGGTTTAAGTATATCCATTCTATAAATAAATAAATATCTTGTGTAAAATTGTATCGTATTTAATAGTATTTCCTGCTAAAATTTAATAGTATTTTATACCCCTTAGCTTTGACATCAAGTATTTTTGGCGCCGCTGCCGGGGAATCTCTTAAAAGCCGGAAGCGCAACGCTATAAAAAAAAACAAAAATTTATATATTTTTAAGAGTTTGTTAAAAGTTTTATAAGTTTCTTTATTTTATTTTATAAAAATATAAGTTTTATTTAAGTATTTTGTTTTTTATTTAAAACATAAAATCAAAAACCGAAAAAAAATATATATATAAATCTAGTTTTAAGATTTTTATAAAAATATAAAATATTTCTATTTTAGTTTTTAGATATAAGTTTTTATTATATAAATACTTTTATTAAAACAGAAAATATAAAACAATTAAAAAAAACGCGTAAATTAAAACTGATCCAGAGTTGAAAACTGGAACCCCGCGACTCGCGGGGTTTTTTACTTTGAATACCGCAAGTCGCGGAGATAACCTGACACGCCGACAGAACCCTAATCAGGCATTAATTACGAATAATTATTATAATTATTAATATAAAACCCTAATTAGGTTTTAATTAAATAATTATTTTAGTTTTTATTAATATTTTGTTTAATTTGTTTAATTAAATTGTAAAATTAGTAGTTTTAATAAATAAATAATATAAAAATAATATTTTTATAAAAATTGTAATTTTTACAACTTTTTGTATATTTTTATATTTTGTCCCTTTTTAATCGTTTTAGCGTAACTTTTGTATTGTTAGCTCATATTTAGTTTTAAACTTAGTTTTTGCCATAGTTATTTTTACTTCTAGATTTTTAGGTTTTGCCGTAAAATCCCTTAAGTGCTTTTTATTTAGACTAAGATTTAGGTGCTTTAGAATTTTGCGACGCCTTTTTAAGTTTTAGTTTCTTTTTAAGTTATTTCCATTTGGGATATAGTTTTTTCTGTAAGCTTTAATATTTTTAGACACCCTTTACTATGTACCAATTATCATTCCAATTAGTAATTTCAATTTGCGATTATAATTTTAAGTTAGTTGTAGTAATAAGGTTAGGTTAGTCAAGTATTTTTAAGTTTTTATAAGTTTCTTTTATTTTTCCGTCACCTTTTACTTTTTAACCATTTTTCTTTTTCAACCTTTTTCCGACGAACTCTTTTTCTTTCTTATTTCTCGCTATTCTAGTTTTTAGGACATAGATTTTTATTCTACTTCTTATCTAAATTTCTTAAAATTACGAAAATTTATTTTAAGTGGTTAAATTGATAGACATCAAAATTTTCTGGTTCGTAGTAATAGTTGGATTTGTACGTGGACCGGGTTATTGGAGCCAAACAGTCCTCAATTATATTGAGACCAAACGAATCCTGCCCCTCTGCTGCATCTTTTGGCTATTCGAAACGTGGGCAAAATCAGAAAAGTCTATTGATTGGATAACTTATTATGATTTTTCTTTCCTTTTAAAAACTAATAGGATATTCAGTGAATGCACCGAGCAAGACGTTCACCACCTTTTGTACGTTCACCACCTGTAACTAGATCAAGACATTTAGCAAATATAACCGCCATTGATTTTTCTTTAGAATCGTCATCCAGTCGACCAAATACTTCAGTTCAAATTTCCGATAATCCATTTTTTGAACCCGACCTCACAATTGAGAATCCGGAGAATATTCAGGAACGGTTCGTAGATCCTGAACCACTAAACTTTCCTCCGGAACCACCAATCATTCAAACAGAGATTGTTGAGGAACGAACCATTAAATCAGAATCCTCTAGTGATTCCGATTCAACAAATTCAATTATGGAGAATCTGGAACCTTTAAGTATGGAAGACCGAATGAGAGCTAAACGCACTGGCCAAGGTCACGCAATTACTCATCCATACATTAATGCGCCAGATTATGAAATCAAAGGACAAATTCTACACATGGTGACTAATCAATGCCAATTTAGTGGTGCACCAAAGGAAGATCCAAATGAACATCTACGTACCTTTAATAGGATCTGCACACTATTTAAAATTCGAGAAGTGGAGGATGAACAGATATATCTCATGTTATTTCCCTGGACTTTAAAGGGAGAAGCCAAAGATTGGTTGGAATCGTTACCTGAAGGGGCGATCGATACATGGGATGTTTTAGTTGACAAATTTCTTAAACAATTCTTTCCTGCATCTAAAGCCGTAAGACTTCAAGCAGAAATTGTTACGTTTACACAAAAACCGAATGAAACTCTATATGAGGCATGGACTAGATATGGAAAGTTGTTAAGAGGATGTCCGCAACATGGTTTAGATACCTGTCAAATAGTACAAATATTCTACCAAGGATGCGACATCACTACAAGGAAAGACATAGATATAGCAGCTGGTGGTTCTATTATGAAGAAAACCGAAACTGATGCTTACAAAATTATTGATAACACTGCTTCCCACTCACATGAGTGGCACCAAGAAAAAGATATCGTTAGATCATCTAAAGCAGCTAGAGCCGATTCTAGCCATGACTTAGATTCCATTACCGCAAAGATAGATGCTGTCGAGAGACGAATGGAAAAGATGACTAAAGATATTCACTCAATACGAATTAGTTGTGAGCAGTGTGGAGGACCACATTTGACAAAAGATTGTCTCAGTATTGAATTAACAATGGAACAAAGAGAGAATATTTCATACAAAAACCAAAGGCCTGGAAATAATTATCAGAATAATTATCAACCGCCAAGACCGATTTACAATCAAAACCAGAATTATAACCGAAATATTCCATACAACAACCAACAAGGTCCTAGCAATCAACAAGTATCCAATAATACTTACAATCAGCAAAGACCTAATTTTCAAAACAAACCACCACAACAAACTGATGATAAAAAGCCGAATTTAGAAGATATGATGACGAAGCTAGTTGAAACTCAAACGCAGTTTTTCACATCTCAAAAACAAACCAATGAACAAAATGCTCAAGTATTTAGAAATCAACAAGCTTCTATTCAAAATCTGGAACAAGAAGTAAGTAACCTAGCAAGGTTAATAGGTGAAAGAAAACCGGGAAGTCTACCTAGTGATACAAATGCTAACCCCCGGAATGAAACAGCTAAAGCCATTACCACAAGAAGTGGTACAACACTTCAACCACCTGAAATACCTGTAACTTCTGATGAAGCTATTCCTACTCCACAAGAACCACAACCTGATCAAGATAAGAAAAAAGAACCGGTAGTTGAAAAGGTTAATGAAGATAACACAGTTGTCATAACCCGTCCTTAACCATAAGAACGCGTTAGATAACGTATGATTTCATTGCGAGGTATTGACCTCTATATGAGACATTTTTGAAAGAAAACTGCATATATTATACATTACAAACTATAACCATTATTTTTGTTACAAGCTTAAGACAATAAAAAGAAGATTAACGTTTAGCGATAATCTTCGACTTACAAACTTTACAAATGATGACAACAACACGGTTTCTAGCATATTTTACAGTACAACATCTTGGATATGCAGTTTTATTTTTGACACAAACATGCGTACGCAAGATCCTGGTTAGATCCAACATGATGCAGCGGAAGCTTTAGAAATCACCTGAGAATAGACATGTTTAAAAAGGTCAACATAAAGTTGGTGAGATATAGGTTTAATGCCGGCTGCAATATATATATATAGACCACAAGATTTCGTATATAATCAGTTTAATAAAAGTATTCTAAGTGGTTGAGCACTCGGTAACCATACTTAACATTTTCACGTCGCATATTCCCTTTAATATGAAATCTTACTACACCGTACCAAGTGTAGTCACAAAAACGAAGTACTGTGCAACCGTTGAATACTGGTCGTCCAGTCCGGTTGGGGTTGTCAGGCCCGATAGATCTATCAACAGGATTCGCGTTTACAATACCGCTGTAAATATTAGTTACCAAGCTACAGGGAAGTATGCCAGTGGTACAACTCAACGTAGAATATATTTTTCAGTTACTTGTGTCCATAACGTAAAACATAAAATACATGTATTCTCATCCCGAAATATTTAGAGTTTAAAAGTGGGACTATATACTCACTTTTGTCTTGATGATATAAATAATTTGACTCGGTCTTCCGGTTGATATCACGAACCTATCCATATATAATATATCAATATGTTTTCATTTTAAACAAACGTTATATATATATATACTTGTTATACTTTTAATACTTTGAATATTTCCTTAGTCCGAAAGTTAGCAGTCCGAGGTTAGCAATTCAATTTTTAATGGTTCATTTTTAGATGTTTAATATACCCGCAATGAATAAATACAACCCCCAACGAAATAAATAAAACTCCCGTAAAACCCCATCATAAATGTATTGGTCGAGATTAATCTTGACCCATGGTACCGGTGTTGTCAAATGACGTGTTGCGTACAATCATGGGATCTTATGATTAATCTTCTCGTGTTGTTTACGGGTGATCCTGAACCATATAAAATTGAATTATAAGTACATATATATAAAATATCATGTTATCTTAGAAGTATGTGATTTTATGTAAATTTTTCCAATGAATCCCGAAGTCATTTAAGCCTTGGATAACCAATTTTGTTTCGGTCATAGTTTCTTCGTTACAAGTCCGTTTTCGTTGATTCAACTTGCCATCTCCTTGGATCGAGTCCCTCTTTAAGACTATGAATTGTAAATACCTTAGTTTGTATTCAAAATCACACGGCATAGGTCAAACTTTAGTGAAACTTATGAAGTTAATCATTTTCGTTACAACAAAATCATTTAATGACCATTTTTCTAAAAATACTTATACTTTGAAAAACCAAGTTTTACCTTGTTAAATTAGCATATACATAAGTTATATTACAGGTCTTGAAGTATTTTAAAAGTTAAGTTAGAAGGATCTATTTAGTTTGCAAACAAGTTTGAAAACATTCAAACTATGTTCTTGTTGTTAAACTTGTATACCACAAAATATAATAGCTATATATATATGAATCGAATAAGGTTATGAACATATATTCTACCTCAAGTTCCTTGGATGAAGTTGTTGTAAAAGAGAAGTAAGAAGCTATAATCAAAAGGGTGATAGAAGTGGATGAAAGATTGGAAGTAAGTTGGTGTTCTTGGAGGGTTTTCTTGAAGTGTTTTTGTATGGTTTTCTTATGGTGTTTTAGTATGGTTTTTGAAGCTAGATCTTTATGGAATTTTGCTGGGTTGTTATGGAGTTTAGAGAGTAAGAAAGAGTGTGTGTTTTAGCTAGGAAATTGAAGTAGTAAATGAAGCAAAATGATCATGTATATATATACCATAAAAACGTGAATGATGATGATGATGGACAAGTTCACATGTTGTATTTTTGTGTAATAATTCATGCATGCATCCAAAATCCAATTACCTTGCTCTAAGGGCAGTAACAAGGGTGGGTTAGGTGGTGATTTGATGTGTATTTACTATTAGTAAATACGTATAGAAGCTTGGTATGATACGAGTACAAATACTCTAGGTATACGTATAGAAATTTTGTGAAAAATGGAATGAGGATTCAAATATAGCTATCTTTTGTGAATACACTTATATGATTTTATGTATTTAAGTCTTTAAAAGTGATTAAATACATTACTTATACAATATATGTATAAACATTATAAGTCTTAAGTATTTATGTCAATTAACGTTACGTATTGTTATCATTTTGAAAACTTAAGTTAGTAGTTTCAAAATATACTTATAACTTGTTGTTATTAATACAAAATGAGATATTAAAACATTTATTAATCATGTTAAATATGTATATATACATATATATACACAAACGTATAATTATTATATATTGTATAGTTCGTGATATCATTGGTCAAACTAGACGGTCAAACGTTGCGTAAAACTCTTTTCGGAAATATAAATCTCGACAATTTGGATTGCTTATCATGTTGGCAAGGTTTAATTTATGTAAATATTAATCTTATAAGTATAGTATGATCGAAAAAATGCGGGTCGTTACATTACCTCCCCGTTAAATAAATTTCGTCCCGAAATTTTAAAATTGTACCTATTTTGCGTCATCAAGAAACAAGTGTGGATACTTTTGCTTCATCTGATCCTCTCGTTCCCAAGTAAATTCGGGACCTCTTCTAGCATTCCAACGAACCTTAACAATCGGTATATTGCTCTGTTTGAGCTGTTTAACTTCACGGTCCATGATTTCGATTGGTTCTTCGACGAATTGTAGTTTCTCGTCGACATGGATTTCTTCGAGAGGAATGGTAAGGTCTTCCTTTGCAAGACACTTCTTAAGGTTTGAGACGTGAAAGGTATTATGTACTCCAGCGAGTTGTTGCGGTAACTCGAGTCGATAAGCTACCGGTCCAATGCGTTCGATGATCTTAAACGGGCCTACGTACCTTGGGTTCAGTTTACCCCTTTTGCCGAAACGTATTACACCTTTCCAAGGTGACACCTTTAGCATAACCATGTCCCCGACCTGAAACTTTAATGGTTTCCTTCGGACATCGGCGTAGCTCTTTTGGCGACTGCGGGCTGTTTTTAATCTCTCCTTGATTTGCACTATCTTCTCAGTCGTTTCATGTATGATCTCGGGACCAGTTAATTGTCGATCTCCTACTTCATTCCAACAGATAGGAGATCTACACTTCCTTCCATACAATGCTTCGAATGGCGCAGCTCCAATGCTCGCATGATAACTATTATTATACGAGAATTCTGCTAACGGTAGATATTTATCCCATCCGTTTCCAAAATCGATCACACATGCCCTGAGCATGTCTTCAAGAGTCTGAATTGTTCTCTCACTCTGCCCGTCGGTCTGCGGATGATATGCGGTACTCATATCCAAACGAGTTCCTAATGCCTCCTGTAGTGATTGCCAAAACTTTGAGGTAAATCTACTATCACGATCGGATATAATGGAAATAGGTATCCCATGCCTTGAAACAACTTCCTTTATATACAATCGTAATAGTTTCTCCATTCTATCCGTTTCCTTTATAGGCAAGAAATGTGCAGACTTGGTGAGACGATCAACAATCACCCAAATGGTGTCGTATCCCCAGGCAGTCTTTGGTAACTTCGTGATGAAATCCATGGTAATACCATCCCATTTCCATTCTGGGATTTCTGGTTGTTGAAGTAACCCTGACGGCTTCTGGTGTTCTGCTTTGACCTTAGAACAAGTTAAACACTCCCCAACATATGTTGCAACGTCTATCTTCAAATTAGGCCACCAATAATGCGTCTTAAGATCTTGGTACATCTTTCCAACTCCAGGATGTATCGAATATCTTGTCTTATGTGCCTCGTTCAATATCAACTTCCTTAATCCACCCAACTTCGGTACCCAAATACGATTCGCAAAATATCGAATTCCATCTTCCCGCATAACGAGTTGCTTCTCATACTTCTTCATTATTTCATTTCCTATATTTTCTTTAGTAAGTGCTTCTCGTTGAACTTCTTTGATTTGTGAGTTGAGATTCATGCGAATTTTTATGTTCATCGCTCGTACTCGAATTGGTTCTCGTTCCTTTCTGCTTAGTGCGTCAGCCACCACATTCGCTTTCCCGGGATGATAACGAATTTCACAATCATAGTCGTTTATTAACTCGACCCACCTACGTTGCCTCATGTTCAATTGTTTCTGATCAAAAATATGTTGAAGGCTTTTATGATCAGTAAACACAGTGAATTTAACCCCATACAAGTAGTGTCTCCACATCTTCAATGCAAACACGACTGCTCCCAATTCTAGATCATGCGTCGTATAATTTCGCTCGTGAATCTTCAATTGTCGGGATGCAAATGCAATCACTTTCTTCCGTTGCATAAGAACACAACCAAAACCTTGTCGCGAAGCGTCACAATATATTTCAAAATCATCGTTCCCTTCTGGTAACGATAAAATAGGCGCCGTAGTTAACTTCTTCTTCAGTATTTGAAATGCGTTCTCCTGCTCCGAGGTCCATTCGTATTTCTTCCCTTTTTGCGTTAACGCTGTCAACGGCTTAGCTATTCGAGAAAAATCTTGAATAAACCTTCTATAATAACCGGCTAAACCCAAAAATTGGCGTATCTGCATTGGTGTCTTAGGAGTCTCCCATTTTTCAATGGCTTCAATTTTTGCTGGATCAACCTGAATTCCTTCGCTATTAACAACGTGGCCAAGAAATTGTACTTCTTTCAACCAGAAAGCACACTTAGAAAATTTAGCATAAAGTTGTTCTTTTCTCAACAACTCCAGTATCAACCTTAAATGCTCTTCATGCTCTTGCTCACTCTTGGAATAGATAAGAATATCATCAATGAAAACGATAACAAACTTATCTAAATACGGACTACAAACTCGATTCATGAGGTCCATGAATACAGCTGGCGCATTCGTCAATCCAAACGGCATAACCAAAAATTCGTAATGACCATAACGTGTCCGAAAAGCAGTTTTCGGAATATCCTCTTCTTTGACGCGTAGTTGATGATAGCCCGATCTTAAGTCGATTTTTGAATAAACACATGATCCTTGCAATTGATCAAATAAGTCATCAATTCTCGGTAGTGGATACCGATTCTTGATAGTTAACTTATTTAATTCACGATAGTCTATACACATCCTAAAAGATCCATCTTTCTTCTTAACAAACAAAATTGGAGCTCCCCACGGTGAAGTACTCGGTCGTATGAATCCACGGTCCAGTAATTCTTTTAACTGACTTTGAAGTTCTTTTAACTCGGACGGTGCAAGTCTATATGGAGCACGGGCCACTGGTGCAGCTCCTGGTACTAAATCTATTTGAAATTCCACCGATCTAAATGGAGGTAATCCCGGCAATTCTTTCGGAAAAACTTCGGGAAAATTTCTTGCCACAGGCACGTCATTGATGCACTTCTCTTCCTTTTCGACTTTATTAACATGTGCTAAAATAGCGTAACATCCCTTTTCTAAACACTTCTTGGCTTTCAAACAGCTAATGAGTTTTAGCTTTGAATTACCCTTCTCTCCATAAATCATCACCGGTATTTTATCCTTACCAGGAATACGAATTGCCTTCTTAGCACAAACAACTTCCGCTCCTATTTTGGACATCCAGTCCATGCCGACTATTACATCAAAACCTCCCAATTCTACGGGTATTAAGTCGATTTTAAACGTTTCTCCGGCTAGATTTATTTCACAATCACGACAAATTTTATCGGCTTTAATTAGCTTACCATTAGCTAACTCAATCAAGTACTTAGCATCTAGAGGTAATGATGAACAATTCAATTTAGTGTAAAAATTTATACACACGTAACTTCTATCGGCGCCAGTATCAAATAAAATAGATGCTGATAAGTTATTAATGGTAAACGTACCCGTAACAAGTTCCGGGTCTTCTCGTGCCTCTCTAGCATTAATAACAAACGCTCTTCCACGTGCAGGTCCGCCATTCTTTTCTGGATTCGGGCACTGACTCTTATAGTGACCTTGTTTTCCACACCCAAAACAAGTAATGTTAGCCAAAGCAGTTCTATTTGCGTTGGTGGCAGGAGTCTTGTTACCATTTGCATTTGTAACGAGAGCCTTACAATCTTCAGCAAGATGTCCCTGTCTATTGCATTTGGTGCACAACACACTGCAGTAACCAAAATGATGTTTGTGACAACGGTTGCATAAAGGACTTTGTCCTTTGTAACCAAAGCCTGAACCGCTACCCGCACCTTTCGTGGTTTCTTGTTTCTTATAAGGTTGTTGTTGATTACCTCGATCATAACCTCCATTCCACTTTTTCTTGTTCCCCAATACCTTCACCTCAGTATTGAATGCTTTCTTGTCCAAAATGACCTGATCCATTAGCTCGTTCGCCATGGTTATAGCTTCATGAATTGTCTTAGGTTTCGACGCCGTAACGTTTGCCTTGACCTTTTTGGGCAAACCACCTTTGTACATTTCAATCTTCCGTGCTTCGGTTGGGACCAATTCAGGACATAGTAAAACTAATTCCATGAATCGCTGGTTGTAGTTGGTGATTTCAGTACCAACCACCTTCAAACTTCGTAACTCATCTTCTAACTTAATAACCTCATTCCTTGGACAATACTCGGTGATTATCATTGCTTTGAATTCTTCCCATGGAGTATCATAAGCTACATCTCCTCCTACCGCCTTCACATAATTCTTCCACCATGTGAGTGCACTATCTTGTAAAGTGCACGATGCATACTTGGTCATGTCTTTTTCATCACAACCGCTGATTTTGAACACCGTCTCCATCTTTTCTATCCATCGGGTTAAACCGATAGGTCCTTCCGTTCCACTGAATGATGAAGGTTTGCAAGCTTGAAACGTCTTGTAGGAGCATCCTACACGAGGATTTGGATTAACTGCAGTAGCTCTTGCAGCTTCGACCCATAGCATTCTATCGTTGACTCGCTGGTTGATGAAGTTCTCGACTTCTTGTTTCGTCATTCGGTTCAATCGCGCCATTACCTAATGAAAGAAAATAATTATTCACATGGATTATTATAGATGTAGTATGTATTTATAGTACATTTATAGCTTGTTAATAATATGAACCAGGTATTATTATAAAAGCCTTTTCTTCTTATTAGCGTTTTATAATTATATCTTGGGTAGTACCTACCCGTTAATGTTCATACTTAATAGCTTAGTACAGAATCAATTACTACAATCTAAATAATACTTAACCATGGAAAATTATTGCATTTCATACTTCGCTATTTTACATATGCTTATCTTACATCAAACTTTAAGCAAACCACACTAATAATATTATACAAAACATTATATGATTCCATGGCTTAATACGGCAGTGCATCGTTCGGTCTATTTTCTAGGGCGTTTAGTTCCAATGAATGGCCTAACGCTTATCCTAGCTGTCTGCCTACGTTTTGGCTGAGGATCCGAAGAACTAGATGCGGGGATAGCACTAATAGGAATAGCGGGAATAGGGGTGGTAGTGTTGAGTGGAATTGGTGCTACGTCATTCTCACTAAGTTCGGGATTTGAATTTTCTAATTCATTCGCTTTTCGTTTCTTTCCTTGATCGAATTTTTCTTTCGTAATTTCTAGTATTTCTTCCTCGGGTTCACTTTCTTCTTCGGGTTCACTTTCCTCTTCGGGTTCACTTTCCTCCTCGGGTTCACTTTCCGATATTTCTATAGTTGGTTCATCTGGAAATTGTGAGTCTTCCCCAAAAATACCATTTTCGTCATCGGATATGTTAATGACTGAAACACAATCTGAAGATTCTGATTCGGAGTCGCTGAATGTGATAATAAGTTTCGAGCCCGACATCTATCACACAACAACTAACCCATTAGTACTTACATAATATTTACATATGAATTTTTAACCAACAGTGATAAGCAATGGTTTTTTTTTTTTTTTAAAATCAAACCCGGTCAAAGTCCAGACTTACTAATGTATCCTAACGACTTATCGGTTTAGACACACTAATGCAAACCTGGTTCGCTAAGACCACCGCTCTGATACCACATGTCATAACCCGTCCTTAACCATAAGAACGCGTTAGATAACGTATGATTTCATTGCGAGGTATTGACCTCTATATGAGACATTTTTGAAAGAAAACTGCATATATTATACATTACAAACTATAACCATTATTTTTGTTACAAGCTTAAGACAATAAAAAGAAGATTAACGTTTAGCGATAATCTTCGACTTACAAACTTTACAAATGATGACAACAACACGGTTTCTAGCATATTTTACAGTACAACATCTTGGATATGCAGTTTTATTTTTGACACAAACATGCGTACGCAAGATCCTGGTTAGATCCAACATGATGCAGCGGAAGCTTTAGAAATCACCTGAGAATAGACATGTTTAAAAAGGTCAACATAAAGTTGGTGAGATATAGGTTTAATGCCGGCTGCAATATATATATATAGACCACAAGATTTCGTATATAATCAGTTTAATAAAAGTATTCTAAGTGGTTGAGCACTCGGTAACCATACTTAACATTTTCACGTCGCATATTCCCTTTAATATGAAATCTTACTACACCGTACCAAGTGTAGTCACAAAAACGAAGTACTGTGCAACCGTTGAATACTGGTCGTCCAGTCCGGTTGGGGTTGTCAGGCCCGATAGATCTATCAACAGGATTCGCGTTTACAATACCGCTGTAAATATTAGTTACCAAGCTACAGGGAAGTATGCCAGTGGTACAACTCAACGTAGAATATATTTTTCAGTTACTTGTGTCCATAACGTAAAACATAAAATACATGTATTCTCATCCCGAAATATTTAGAGTTTAAAAGTGGGACTATATACTCACTTTTGTCTTGATGATATAAATAATTTGACTCGGTCTTCCGGTTGATATCACGAACCTATCCATATATAATATATCAATATGTTTTCATTTTAAACAAACGTTATATATATATATACTTGTTATACTTTTAATACTTTGAATATTTCCTTAGTCCGAAAGTTAGCAGTCCGAGGTTAGCAATTCAATTTTTAATGGTTCATTTTTAGATGTTTAATATACCCGCAATGAATAAATACAACCCCCAACGAAATAAATAAAACTCCCGTAAAACCCCATCATAAATGTATTGGTC
Source organism: Rutidosis leptorrhynchoides (assembly GCF_046630445.1). Taxonomy (NCBI): domain Eukaryota; kingdom Viridiplantae; phylum Streptophyta; class Magnoliopsida; order Asterales; family Asteraceae; genus Rutidosis; species Rutidosis leptorrhynchoides. The sequence goes on along the minus strand of NC_092337.1, from coordinate 226,896,150 downwards.
GAGATTAATCTTGACCCATGGTACCGGTGTTGTCAAATGACGTGTTGCGTACAATCATGGGATCTTATGATTAATCTTCTCGTGTTGTTTACGGGTGATCCTGAACCATATAAAATTGAATTATAAGTACATATATATAAAATATCATGTTATCTTAGAAGTATGTGATTTTATGTAAATTTTTCCAATGAATCCCGAAGTCATTTAAGCCTTGGATAACCAATTTTGTTTCGGTCATAGTTTCTTCGTTACAAGTCCGTTTTCGTTGATTCAACTTGCCATCTCCTTGGATCGAGTCCCTCTTTAAGACTATGAACTGTAAATACCTTAGTTTGTATTCAAAATCACACGGCATAGGTCAAACTTTAGTGAAACTTATGAAGTTAATCATTTTCGTTACAACAAAATCATTTAATGACCATTTTTCTAAAAATACTTATACTTTGAAAAACCAAGTTTTACCTTGTTAAATTAGCATATACATAAGTTATATTACAGGTCTTGAAGTATTTTAAAAGTTAAGTTAGAAGGATCTATTTAGTTTGCAAACAAGTTTGAAAACATTCAAACTATGTTCTTGTTGTTAAACTTGTATACCACAAAATATAATAGCTATATATATATGAATCGAATAAGGTTATGAACATATATTCTACCTCAAGTTCCTTGGATGAAGTTGCTGTAAAAGAGAAGTAAGAAGCTATAATCAAAAGGGTGATAGAAGTGGATGAAAGATTGGAAGTAAGTTGGTGTTCTTGGAGGGTTTTCTTGAAGTGTTTTTGTATGGTTTTCTTATGGTGTTTTAGTATGGTTTTTGAAGCTAGATCTTTATGGAATTTTGCTGGGTTGTTATGGAGTTTAGAGAGTAAGAAAGAGTGTGTGTTTTAGCTAGGAAATTGAAGTAGTAAATGAAGCAAAATGATCATGTATATATATACCATAAAAACGTGAATGATGATGATGATGGACAAGTTCACATGTTGTATTTTTGTGTAATAATTCATGCATGCATCCAAAATCCAATTACCTTGCTCTAAGGGCAGTAACAAGGGTGGGTTAGGTGGTGATTTGATGTGTATTTACTATTAGTAAATACGTATAGAAGCTTGGTATGATACGAGTACAAATACTCTAGGTATACGTATAGAAATTTTGTGAAAAATGGAATGAGGATTCAAATATAGCTATCTTTTGTGAATACACTTATATGATTTTATGTATTTAAGTCTTTAAAAGTGATTAAATACATTACTTATACAATATATGTATAAACATTATAAGTCTTAAGTATTTATGTCAATTAACGTTACGTATTGTTATCATTTTGAAAACTTAAGTTAGTAGTTTCAAAATATACTTATAACTTGTTGTTATTAATACAAAATGAGATATTAAAACATTTATTAATCATGTTAAATATGTATATATACATATATATACACAAACGTATAATTATTATATATTGTATAGTTCGTGATATCATTGGTCAAACTAGACGGTCAAACGTTGCGTAAAACTCTTTTCGGAAATATAAATCTCGACAATTTGGATTGCTTATCATGTTGGCAAGGTTTAATTTATGTAAATATTAATCTTATAAGTATAGTATGATCGAAAAAATGCGGGTCGTTACAACAGTTAAGGCTAAACCTTATGTTAAACCATAGCAACCACCACTTCCTTACCCGAGTAAAATGAAGAAAGAGAAACTTGAAGCCGAGCAATCCAAATTCTTGGATATGTTTAAACAGATAAATGTAAATCTTCCTTTCATTGATGTGATTTCAGGAATGCCTAGATATGCTAAATTCTTGAAATATCTAATTTCAAATAGAAAGAAAATGGAAGAACTCTCGGCTGTTACTATGAATGCTAATTGTTCAGCAGTGCTGTTGAATAAGATACCAGAAAAACTATCTGATCCAGGAAGTTTCACAATTCCATGTTTTCTGGGTAGTCTTAGTTCAATAGAAGCATTGGCAGACTTAGGTGCTAGTATAAATTTAATGCCGTATTCACTATACACTAAACTAGACCTTGGAGAATTGAAACCAACCAGAATAAGCATACAACTAGCCGATAGATCAATAAAATATCCTAGAGGGATAATGGAGAACATGCTAGTTAAAGTTGGTACTTTAGTATTTCCAGTAGATTTTGTAGTTCTGGACATGGAAGAAGATTCTCAAGTTCCTCTCATATTAGGAAGACCATTCTTAAACACGGCTAAAGCAATGATAGACGTGTTCGGTAAGAAACTGACCCTAAGTATAGAGGATGAGAGTGTTACCTTTTCAGTTGATAGAGCAATGCAACAACCGCAATCTGCAGATGATACATGTTATTATATTCAAACTATAGATGCACATGCAGAATTATTAGAAGAATTTCCAGAATTACAAGGAACAGGAGAATGTTCTTTAGGAGAAGGTAATGAACCAGTTGATGAAGCTGAAATGTTAGCTACACTTATAGCTAATGGATATGAACCAACAACAGAAGAAATTCAAATGCTAAAAGAAGAAGACAAATATCAATATAAATCATCGATAGAAGAACCTCCAAAATTAGAGTTAAAGCTACTTCCAAACCATTTGGAATACGCTTATTTACATGGTGAATCTGAATTACCTGTAATAATATCGTCTTCTCTTACTAAAAATGAGAAATCACAACTCATTTCTGTGTTGAAAGCTCATAAACCAGCCATTGCATGGAAGATTCATGATATTAAAGGAATAAGTCCTTCGTATTGCACACATAAAATCCTTATGGAAGAAGGTTATAAAACGTATGTGCAACGCCAACGAAGACTAAATCCTAATATGCAAGATGTAGTTAAGAAAGAGATCATTAAACTGCTAGATGCAGGTTTGATATATCCAATTTATGATAGTCCATGGGTAAGCCCAGTTCAATGCGTGCCTAAGAAGGGTGGCATGACTGTCATTACAAATGAGAAAAATGAGCTTATTCCTACTAGGACTGTAACAGGATGGCGTGTATGTATTGATTATAGAAAATTAAATGACGCCACCAGAAAAGATCACTTTCCCTTACCTTTCATTGATCAAATGTTGGAAAGATTAGCCGGAAATAGTTACTATTGTTTCCTAGATGGATTTTCCGGATATTTTCAAATTCCAATAGCACCCGAGGACCAAGAGAAAACCACATTCACGTGCCCTTATGGTACTTTTGCTTACAAACGCATGCCATTTGGACTTTGCAACGCCCCTGCAACCTTTCAAAGGTGCATGATGGCGATTTTTCACGACATGATAGAAGAATGCATGGAAGTTTTCATGGATGACTTTTCAGTCTTCGGTGATACATTTGAATCATGTCTACTTAATCTTGAACGAATGCTCATTAGATGCGAACAATCAAATCTAGTTCTTAATTGGGAGAAATGCCATTTCATGGTTAAAGAAGGCATCGTTCTTGGACATAAAATTTCAAAAGAAGGAATTGAAGTGGATAGAGCTAAAGTAGATGTAATTGCTAAACTTCCACATCCCACCAATGTTAGAGGAGTTAGGAGTTTTCTAGGGCAGGCCGGTTTTTACCGACGTTTCATAAAAGATTTTTCTAAAATTGCCACTCCTATGAATAAACTCCTAGAAAAGGATGCTCCATTCATCTTTTCAGATGAGTGTATCAAATCTTTTAATATTCTTAAAGAGAAACTCACTAATGCGCCGATCATGATAACACCAAATTGGAATCTACCATTTGAACTAATGTGCGATGCAAGTGATTTTGCAATGGGAGCCGTTTTAGGACAAAGGATTGAAAAACGATTTCAACCTATATATTATGCTAGTAAGATGTTACAAGGAGCACAAACGAACTATACAACTACTGAAAAAGAACTCCTTTCTATTGTCTTTGCTTTTGACAAATTTCGATCATATCTCGTTCTAGCAAAAACGGTGGTCTATACCGACCATTCTGCTCTTAGATACCTATTTTCGAAACAAGATGCTAAACCAAGATTAATCCGTTGGATCTTACTCTTACAAGAGTTTGATATTGAAATACGAGATAAAAGAGGACCAGAAAATCTCGCCGCTGATCATCTTTCTCGTCTTGAAAATCCTGAATTAGAAGTTCTAAATGAATCGGCCATACAAGACAACTTTCCTGAAGAATATCTATTGAAGATAGATTATAATGAAATTCCATGGTTTGCAGACTATGCAAACTACTTAGTTTGTGGATTCCTTGAAAAAGGATTATCGTACCAAAGACGAAAGAAATTCTTCAGTGATATAAAACACTATTTCTGGGAAGATCCACATCTGTTTAAAAGTTGTCCCGATGGAATAATACGCCGATGTGTATTTGGAGATGAAGCTAGTAAAATATTAAACCATTGTCACACAGGACCAACAGGAGGGCATTATGGGCCTCAACTAACAGCAAGAAAAGTTTATGATGCTGGATTCTATTGGCCTACAATTTACAAAGACACACACCTTCTTTGCAAATCCTGTGATGCTTGTCAAAGGGCCGGAAAAATAAGTCAACGTGATGAAATGCCACAAAATGTCTTCCAAATATGTGAAGTATTTGACATTTGGGGTATTGACTTTATGGGTCCATTTCCAAAATCTCATAATAATCTATATATACTCGTAGCCATTGATTATGTATCTAAATGGGCGGAAGCACAAGCTCTCCCAACTAACGATGCACGAGTTGTAGTCAACTTTTTAAAACGTCTTTTTGCAAGGTTTGGAACACCGAAAGCTTTGATAAGTGATCGGGGTACTCATTTCTGTAATAATCAACTTGAGAAAGTTCTTAAAAGATATGGAGTAACTCATAAAATCTCCACCGCATATCATCCACAAACAAGTGGACAAGTTGAAAATACCAACCGAGCTTTAAAACGTATTCTAGAGAAAACCGTAGGATCAAATCCGAAGGAATGGTCCATTAAATTGGAGGATGCACTCTGGGCTTTTAGAACAGCCTACAAAACTCCAATTGGAACCACACCTTTTAGACTTGTTTATGAAAAAGCATGTCATCTTCCAATAGAAATTGAACACAAAGCATTTTGGGCTTTGAAGACATGTAATCTTGATTTACATGAAGCTGGACGTCTACGATTAAGTCAACTAAACGAATTAGAAGAATTAAGACATGAAGCATACGAAAATTCGTTAATCTATAAAGAAAGAACGAAGAAATGGCATGATAAAAGAATCAGAAGTTCAAAAGAATTTAAAGAAGGAGACAGAGTTCTTCTTTTCAATTCACGATTCAAGCTATTTCCTGGAAAATTGAAATCAAGATGGTCTGGACCATTCATAGTTAAAAGAGTTTTCCCATACGGAACAGTAGAATTGATAAATTCAAATGGGATTGAATTTAAAGTTAATGGTCACAGAGTTAAACATTACATACATAGTCCGATGGAAGTTGACAATGAAGTTAATCATAATTTCACCACCCAAGAAAACCTTCAAAATGAAAACATAAATATGTTATCAACAACATATGAAAAATCAAAACTGGAATATAGGGAGGATTCAAATTTGAGTGATGAAGAAGAATTCCTATACAAACCTCCTATTCCAAGAAACGAAGAAAAATGTGAACAAGAAATTCAACTAGAAATGAAAAAACCAAGGAAAGAACACCCGAAAAAGGTTTACAAACCAACTCGACTTACTAAAGCAGGAGACCCGGGTGAATTTATCATTTCTTGCTTACTTAATGATGGTGCTGTATATAATGGACTCGCAGATTTAGGAGCAAGTACAAATATTATGCCTCTTTCCTTATACAAAAGATTAGGCATGGGTAAATTAAAACCAACCAAAATAGGTGTTCAATCATTTGACCAAACCATTAAGCACCCGGTTGGAATAGCAAATAATTTACTTGTTAACGTGGGAAGTTTGACCTTTGTTACAAACTTCATAGTGATTAATATGGAGGAAAACCTTGATATTCCTCTAATTCTAGGTCGCCCATTTTTAGCAACCACCGAGGCATTCATTGATGTAAGAGAAGACCACTTAGGAATGGTGATACATCGATCACCTTTGTGAACCGAAAGTTTAGATCTCCACAAACCAAAACTGTTAGACCAATAAAAATGCATAAGTGTGGGGAAGATGAAGAAACACTTAATGATGATCCAATCACAAAGAATGCCGTTGATGATACGAAATTAGATGAATCCATTTTTAACAGTTCAACGAAGAAACTTTATAAACGGATTCACGATGCTAAGATTAAAGGAAACTTTAAGTTATATAACCGATTAATATCCAATTTATCGTCAAAAGAAAAGGCAATGTTAGTTGAATTTGTGAAAGTTACGGAGCAAATCAACAAATGGATTGAAGTAAAAGTCAAAGATATACAAGTTGTTGATGATTCAATTGAAAATAATGTTAATCACAATTTCGATACCACAGCCAACTAAGTGTGGGGAGAATCAAAGGGGTTTATGTATTTCTGTTAGAGTTAGATTGTCTGTTTTCGTGTAGTTCTCGAAAATGGAACCCGAATGGTCTTTCCCTAGCAGACCCTAAAGAACTAGTCTTCTCCCCCCATTCTGAATTTTTATTTTTTTTTTAGGTTTTTACAAAATGAAGACTGCATGTGAACTAAACCATGGTCTAATGCTACACGCTTTGATCACTAAACGAAATAATGACATACTACCGAGTGAATTAGTATCAGTAATCAGAGAAAGAATGGACGGAGTTAGAAAAGAATCCAGATGCGAAGATAATAAATTGCAATTTGGTAAAGGAAAATCAAAATCCGCAGCGAAAAGAAGAGCACGACACCTAGAAAGATGTCACAAATGCGGAAAATGGTCACATGGAGGTAAATGTTCAAATAATCAAACCTATTCAAATACCGAATTTGTTACTTTATGCAGAGACGGACCGTTCATATGTTTAGAAGAAAAGACACTGAATGCTCGAGGTTACGCCTATGTAGCTATGGAAAACCAATTAAACCGACTATCTTATGAATGGGATAGATCATATAACTAAGAAATCTATTTCACAGGTATGTCTATACAGTTTTTATTTTTATTTTTATTTTTAACCTTTTGATAATAAACGCTAATTTGTTCGCTAAAAAGTATTAAATTGGTATTGAATAAAATTAGGTTTGGCGACCGAAATTATTGATATCATTCAAAAATTTATTACATCACTGCGAAATTTAACGTTTATTCTTAAGGAATAAATATCTTTAAACAATCAACCCAAAATATTTCAAAAATTCGTCATGAGTTAAATTAGGTTTTGAAACCGAAATTACTTTACCGAAAAGAGGGGCGCATATTTTTGATAATATTTGATTGATTAAAGTGGGATAAAAATCCAAAAAGATTTTTAATTTTATTTTTACCATGTTTTTAAAATTAATATATAAATCTTAAATTAATATTGTAAACTTTGTAAAAACAATATATTTAAAATTGTAATTATTTGAAAAATTAATATAAGTTTGGTGTGAATTTATAATATGAATTTTTAAATTAAGTTTAGTGTGAATTTTTAATTATTAAAATATGAATTTTTAATTTTATGCATTTTAAATTGTAAGTTTGGTGTGAATTTTTAATATTAATTTTGAATTTTATATTTAAATTGTGTGAATTTAAAAACAAAAATTTACTTAATCTCATTAAGTTAAAAATATGATTTTTAAAATTCGTCGTAAGTTGAAGACTAGGTCTTTAAACCGAAATTGCTTTACCCGAGGGAGGGACGAGAACTTTTATTATCATTATTTTTAATCTTATTGAATTAAAGTATGCCAAAAACATTGAAAAAACCCAAAAATCTTAGCTTTTAAAACAATCGCTACAAAAAGACAAATTTTAAAATTTTATCGAGGGACGGACTAGGACATCGATCCGAAACGACCTCGTCCTAAATAACAAGGGAAACAAAATTTTAAAATTAAGTACTTAATTGTTTTATAAGTTAATGATTAAAAAAAATAGCAAACTCCGCGACTAGCGGAGTTTGAAGGCTTAAATGCCGCGAGTCGCGGGTGGACCAATTTACAGAAAAAAAAATATAACGCAAGAACTGATCAGTCCAACCCAACACAAAACACTTACAGCGAAAAACTGTCCGAAAAACACCCAAAAACACCCCCAAAATCACAATTTTTAACCGTTAATCACCAAATCTTTTACTAAAATGATGTTAAGAAGGATGCTATCTAGGAATTACTCAAGAAAAACGGTAAATTTCTACACCTAAACACCATTTAATCTGAAATTTGGTGTTCTTGAGCAATTTTTTTCCCAATTTGATTTTGATGCTTTTTAGTGTAATTATGCTTAAATTGTTTATGTATTATGCTTGTATAACCTAGATTGATGCTATTTAACATGATTAGAAGCCTTAAACTTCAAATTTTGAGTAATCTAGGGTTTGTGTTCTTGAGCAAATTTGGGGCTTTTTGATATAAACAGGTTATGGCCGATTTTTGTCATGAATTGTTGCTAAATTAAGTAGTGTAACATGTTTAGGTAGTTAAATGATCCAAACTTTGAGCCTAAACATGATTTTGAGAATTAAAGTGTACTTTTTCAAAGTCTAAAATTCATGAACTTGATTTTTGAGAGATAATGCCATTTGAGACTTGTTTAATTGCTAGTAATGATTATTTTGACATGTTATTTGAGTTAAATGCTTATGAACTTGGCGAACATTTTCGTATATGCTTATTTGAAAAAGTGTAGATTTGATGAAAATGTGAAAATGAGCTTAAGTTTGATATAAATTGATCATGTCATTGTGATTATTTTGATTGATGATTTTGCTAACACTAATGCATATTTGGATGCACAAAAATTGTGTTTGATGTGTTTTGCAGACTGAAAGGGGTGAATCTTCATCCCAAGCTCGCAATGCTCCTGCTGAGAATGCGGAACAACAGGAGGTGGATAACTACTACAAGCAGGATATACCTCATCCAGTCATGACCTTTTCTGATATGCACTTGGAAGAGTTGCACCCGAACCTGAGATTTGACAGACTTTGGATAGATTATCCAAAATATCAAAGGGGTTTGCATACTCTTCATTCTAAGGTTGTTGAGGTACCGAGGGTCATAGAATGGGGACCCTTAGAAGCTGTAGAATTGGCCGGGCCAATTAGGGAATTACTTGTACAGAGGTATGGTAATTCTACTTTTAATGACTGGGTACGTTTATTCACCATGCGTAGACCTGTATATAAAGTATGGTGTGAAGAATTGTTGTGTAGTATAGAGTTGAATGATCGGGTAGCTAGTTTAACCGATCGTTCTTTTATTAGATTTTTGTTAGGCGGTTCGATGCGCCACATGTCTTTACTGGACATGGCTCAGGCTTTACGTATATATACGCCTGAGGAGTTAGCATCTGCCGATTGTAGAGGGTTGATACTAAACGGTATAAAGATAGATGAAAATTTTGATACACACGGTGTGTGGAGTCAAATGACAAGCCATCACTGTTTCAAAGGGGGAAATTACTCTTATTTGGATATAGATAGAGCCGAATTAAGAGTGATTCATAGGTTTTTAGCTAATTCGATTACACAAAGGGGTAAGAACAAGGAAAAGGTAAATGAACAGGATTTGTTTTACCATATGTGTATTCGAGACCCACAAAGCGCTGTAAGTATACCGTATTGTGTGGGTTATTATTTATCAGCTATGGTTCGGGGGATGAGACCGCATAGCATAATAGGAGGTGGTATTTTTATTACTTTGATTGGTAAATATCTCGGTGTGGATATAAGTTGGGGGGGATTATTAGTAGAAGAACCAGAACCCCGCGATACTATAGGTTTAAATGTATACCATGGTGCGAAAGTTTTGAAAAGGCGAAATAACGCCGCAGTACCATACCATGGTAGACATCCACAGGTTGAGAGAAACCAACAGCAAGGTAATATAGGAGGGGGAAATGAGATGCAAGAAATGCAAAGGTTTATAGCTTCACAGGAGTACGAAAATGCTAGACAGAGAGCATTTGAAGATTGGCAAGTTAATCAGAACCAAATCATAGCTCATTGCCAACATATAGATAGAAACTATATTCCTACACCGAAACCCATCTTCCCTCCCTGGTCTATAGAGATGCAACCACCGTATCCTACGTATAACCCTGCCGAAGCATTCTATAGCACCTATGGTTATGCCTGGAACCCCTATTGGTACCAGTATCATCCCTAGTATACTTAGTTTTATTTATTTTGTAATTTGTAATGATTGATACGTTTAATACTTTTGTTAATATTGTAATAGTTTTTATAATTGTCTAACTTTTATTCTTAGATTTTAATAATTTTTGAATGTGGGGTAATATACCAAACTTCAAAAATATGTATATATGTTTGCAGTTTATCTTATGTACACAACAGGGTAAAACAACGCATTTTCAAAGACTGGCATTAAGTTCAGCAAAAGCAACTAATTTTGACGACAAGATGCAAAATATATGTGAAATAACAACAAGACGGAAAGAACAAATGATGTGCACCATTTATCATTCAGCAAACAAATGCCAATATATTTGGAAACTTTGGTAAAAATTTAATCATTTTCACACAAATCACCCTCAATAATTTAAATTATTACTGATTTCTTGCAAATGAGGGCATTGCAAGATCTTAAGTGTGGGAAGGGGTTAAATTCTTTCGGATTTTAAAATTTTTTACTTTATACACTTGGTTACCATTAAAAATACTAGTAAAGCAGTAGTTGTATTAGAATCTAGTGCTCTCTAATAATAAAGAACATCCCTAGTCTTATATACTGACTACCCAATTCTAGTAAAATTTTAATTTTAATTTTAATTTTAATCCTAATAATAAGGGTATGTTAGCGAATGTTGTAAGGGTGTAAGTCGAAATTCTGTCCGTGTAACGCTACGCTATTTTTAATCATTGTAAGTTATGTTCAACCTTTTTACATTAATGTCTCGTAGCTAAGTTATTATTATGCTTATTTAATCCGAAGTAATCATGATGTTGGGCTAATTACTAAAATTGGGTAATTGGGCTTTGTACCATAATTGGGGTTTGGATAAAAGAACGACACTTGTAGAAATTGGACTATGGGCTATTAATGGGTTTTATATTAACTAAACAATACCTTGTTAATTTAATATACAAACTTATAATTCGACATATTTATATATAACCACATACGCTTGACTGGGTACGGTGGGCTGGATATCTATAAATACCAATAATTATTCATTTTACCGGATACGGAATTGGATTAATAGTTAATAGACTTGTTGAAACAGGGGTGAATTACATTCAAGGGTAATTGGTGTAATTGTTAACAAAGTAGTAAAACCTTGGTTTACACGCAGTCGATAACCTGGTGTATTCATTAAACAAAGTATTAAAACCTTGTTACAATTCGAATCCCCAATTAGTTGGAATATTTGACTTCAGGAATAAGAATAATTTGACGAAGGCTTTCGCTCTTTATATTTATGACTGATGGACTATTATGGACAAATCCGTATGGACATATTAAATAATCCAGGACAAAGGACAATTAACCCATGGGCATAAAACTAAAATCAACACGTCAAACATCATGATTACGGAAGTTTAAATAAGCATAATTATTTTATTTCATATTTAATTTCCTTTATTTTATATTTAATTGCACTTCTAATTATCGCATTTTTATTGTTATTGCGCTTTTAATTATCGTACTTTTTAATTATCGCAAGTTTATTTTATCGCACTTTTATTATTCGCAATTTCATTATCGTTATTTACTTTATGCTTTAATTTAAGTCTTGTATTTATTTTTAATATTTTACATTTGGTTTTAACTGCGACTAAAGTTTTAAAATCGACAAACCGGTCATTAAACGGTAAAAACCCCCCTTTATAATAATAATATTACTTATATATATGTTTGTATTTTTATAAAAGCAAACTAATATAGCGTTAAGCTTTGTTTAAAAAGATTCCCTGTGGAACGAACCGGACTTACTAAAAACTACACTACTGTACGATTAGGTACACTGCCTATAAGTGTTGTAACAAGGTTTAAGTATATCCATTCTATAAATAAATAAATATCTTGTGTAAAATTGTATCGTATTTAATAGTATTTCCTGCTAAAATTTAATAGTATTTTATACCCCTTAGCTTTGACATCACTTCCATTACATCGATAGTTGACGACATGCATACCATCTCATAATATATCCAACTATAATTGACTTAATAATAATCTTGATGAGCTCAACGACTCGAATGCAACGTCTTTTAAAATATGTCATGAATGAGTCCAAGTAATATCTCTAGAATGAGCAAATGCACAGCGGAAGGTTTCTTTAATACCTGAGAATAAACATGCTTTAAAGTGTCAACCAAAAGGTTGGTGAGTTCATTAGTTTAACATAAATAATTATTTTATAACTTTAATAGACCACAAGATTTCATATTTCCATTTCTCATAAACATACGTCCCATGCATAGAGACAAAAATATCATTCATATGGATTGAACACCTGGTAACCGACATTCACAATATGCATATAAGAATATCCCCATCATTCCGGGATCCTCCTTCGGACATGATATAAATTTCGAAGTACTAAAGCATCCGGTACTTTGGATGGGGCTTGTTGGGCCCGATAGATCTATCTTTAGAGTTCGCGTCAATTAGGGTGTCTGTTCCCTAATTCTTAGATTACCAGACTTAATAAAAAGGGGCATATTCGATTTCGATAATTCAACCATAGAATGTAGTTTCGATTACTTGTGTCTATTTCGTAAAACATTTATAAAAGCAGCGCATGTATTCTCAGTCCCAAAAATATATATTTGCAAAAGCATTTAAAAAGGGAATAATGAAAATCACCTAATATATTTTGTAGTAAAAATACATAAGACGACATTGAACAAAAGTAGGGTTGATCTCGGATTCACGAACCTATATTATTCATGTATGTATTAAAACACATTCTTGTAATCAAATAAATATTTATATTATATTATTATTAGTGAGAATTTTATATTAATAACTTATATATTTTATTATATTTTCATTTTGTATATTGTAGATAGATAATAGTATTAGTATATTTAAATTTATGGGTGTTAAACATATTTATATGTGTTTACTCTTTTTGTTTACAAAATACTAGTTATAATAACACGAGAATAATTATAACGATAATAATAATAATTTCCATACTACTAATAATAATGATGGTATTAATAATAGTCTTAAAAAAATATAGATTTAAGGTATTAATACTTTTAGTGATAATTATATTAATCTTTAGTAAGAACAATGCTCATTAATGATAATCATATTAATGAGAATGATAACATTAATAATTTTAATAATTTTAATAATAATAATAATAATAATAATAATAATAATAATAATAATAATAATAATAATAATAATAATAATAATAATAATAATAATAATAATAATAATAATAATAATAATAATAATAATAATAAGGTTTATACCTAAAAGGATGAGAAAATAAACAAAAATGGCGCCTCCATGCCTCGAACCCGCGACCTCCCGGTAACATACTTGCACATCAAACCAACTGAGCTACTAGCTCTTATCTAATTTTTAATACGCACGTCAACAATATAACTCGTAATCATCTCGGTTTCCTCTTATTCAGCCCAGCACTTCAACAATCGGCCCAACAAAATAAACAACCTCAACTGTAGTGACCCGAACTTTTCCATGTTTATATATATTAATTGAGATTGATGTTTACATGATTAAATGTTTCCAACATGTTAAGCAATCAAACTTGTTAAGACTTGATTAATTGAAATAGGTTTCATATAGACAATTGACCACCCAAGTTGACCGGTGATTCACGAACGTTAAAACTTGTAAAAAAACTATATGATGACATATATATGGTTATATATATAGTTAACATGATATTATGATAAGTAAACATATCATTAATTATATTAACAATGAACTACATATGTAAAAACAAGACTACTAACTTAATGATTTTGAAACGAGACATATATGTAACGTTTATCGTTGTAACGACATTTAATGTATATATATCATATTAAGAGATATTCGTACATCATAATATCATTATAATATAATAATTTAAAATCTCTTTTGATATTATAAACATTGGGTTAACAACATTTAACAAGATCGTTAACCTAAAGGTTTCAAAACAACACTTACATGTAACGACTAACGATGACTTAACGACTCAGTTAAAATGTATATACATGTAGTGTTTTAATATGTATTTATACACTTTTGAAAGACTTCAATACACTTATCAAAATACTTCTACTTAACAAAAATGCTTACAATTACATTCTCGTTCAGTTTCATCAACAATTCTACTCGTATGCACCCGTATTCGTACTCGTACAATACACAGCTTTTAGATGTATGTACTATTGGTATATACACTCCAATGATCAGCTCTTAGCAGCCCATGTGAGTCACCTAACACATGTGGGAACCATCATTTGGCAACTAGCATGAAATATCTCATAAGATTACAAAAATATGAGTAATCATTCATGACTTATTTACATGAAAACAAAATTACATATCCTTTATATCTAATCCATACACCAACGACCAAAAACACCTACAAACACTTTCATTCTTCAATTTTCTTCATCTAATTGAACTCTCTCAAGTTCTATCTTCAAGTTCTAAGTGTTCTTCATAAATTCCAAAAGTTCTAGTTTCATAAAATCAAGAATACTTTCAAGTTTGCTAGCTCACTTCCAATCTTGTAAGGTGATCATCCAACCTCAAGAAATCTTTGTTTCTTACAGTAGGTTATCATTCTAATACAAGGTAATAATCATATTCAAACTTTGGTTCAATTTCTATAACTATAACAATCTTATTTCAAGTGATGATCTTACTTGAACTTGTTTTCGTGTCATGATTTTGCTTCAAGAACTTTGAGCCATCCAAGGATCCATTGAAGCTAGATCCATTTTTCTCTTTTCCAGTAGGTTCATCCAAGGAACTTAAGGTAGTAATGATGTTCATAACATCATTCGATTCATACATATAAAGCTATCTTATTCGAAGGTTTAAACTTGTAATCACTAGAACATAGTTTAGTTAATTCTAAACTTGTTCGCAAACAAAAGTTAATCCTTCTAACTTGACTTTTAAAATCAACTAAACACATGTTCTATATCTATATGATATGCTAACTTAATGATTTAAAACCTGGAAACACGAAAAACACCGTAAAACCGGATTTACGCCGTCGTAGTAACACCGCGGGCTGTTTTGGGTTAGTTAATTAAAAACTATGATAAACTTTGATTTAAAAGTTGTTATTCTGAGAAAATGATTTTTATTATGAACATGAAACTATATCCAAAAATTATGGTTAAACTCAAAGTGGAAGTATGTTTTCTAAATTGGTCATCTAGACGTCGTTCTTTCGACTAAAATGACTACCTTTACAAAAACGACTTGTAACTTATTTTTCCGACTAGAAACCTATACTTTTTTTATTTAGATTCATAAAATAGAGTTCAATATGAAACCATAGCAATTTGATTCACTCAAAACGGATTTAAAATGAAGAAGTTATGGGTAAAACAAGATTGGATAATTTTTCTCATTTTAGCTACGTGAAAATTGGTAACAAATCTATTCCAACCATAACTTAATCAACTTGTATTATATATTATGTAATCTTGAGATACCATAGACACGTATACAATGTTTCGACCTATCATGTCGACACATCTATATATATTTCGGAACAACCATAGACACTCTATATGTGAATGTTGGAGTTAGCTATACAGGGTTGAGGTTGATTCCAAAATATATATAGTTTGAGTTGTGATCAATACTGAGATACGTATACACTGGGTCGTGGATTGATTCAAGATAATATTTATCGATTTATTTCTGTACATCTAACTGTGGACAACTAGTTGTAGGTTACTAACGAGGACAGCTGACTTAATAAACTTAAAACATCAAAATATATTAAAAGTGTTGTAAATATATTTTGAACATACTTTGATATATATGTATATATTGTTATAGGTTCGTGAATCAACCAGTGGCCAAGTCTTACTTCCCGACGAAGTAAAAATCTGTGAAAGTGAGT